>NC_090444.1:1564351578-1564654609 GCF_031143425.1 Pleurodeles waltl | reverse complement strand
TTCTCGCGTCACATACCTCTCTTCATAGTGGTGAATGTCCATAGTAGAGTATAAAATGGAGTATCCTCTCTAGTGAAAACTGTGTCTTGCACAACTGGTGTCCATACTTTATTGTAGGTACATATATTTCTTTCAGACATCTCCCACTGGCAACAGTTATACATTATACTATGTTCACAGCAGGTGATAGAAGTGCTTATATGAGGATGAAGATGAACTGATCTCTGTCCCAATACATCTCTCTTCTATCAGAGGTACCTACAATATAGTATGGACAAGGACTGATCTCTCTATTAATGCCTCACTGTTGCATGACAAGTCACCATAGCTACAAAACAAAAAAAAACTGGCTTCCCTATTAGCAAGTGTCTTTCGAATAAAAGATATAGATACTACCATAGAGATACATACACATGTAGCACCATATTTACAGTCCGTAAAGATGGAATTAACAGTTTTGGTCAATATTGCAATATTATAATGAAAATGAAATTTATAATGAGTATTAAACAAAGACATAAGTAACTTTAAACGTTGTTATTACAACAAAACAATGTAACATCAATACAGAACTACAACAACGATATTAGCAAACAATATCAACAACTATTAAAAAAACAAAGCAAACAACTATATAACATAATTTTACTTTGACATTCATCAGCAGATACCATTGTCTCCACCCATTTGTAGTTGTTTGGCTACTGGATTTTTGTTCATGTAGCACTTCTTTTTCAGTTTTTAGCCACCTTAGCCTGCAAAGGAGTTCTCATTTTCCTGGTATATATATATATTAGCAGGCTAGGGGGCATTAAAATGTCAGCAAAGCACCATGGGCCTGATTCTAACTTTGGAGGACGGTGTTAAACCGTCCCAAAAGTGGCGGATATACCACCAACCGTATTACGAGTTCCATAGGATATAATGGACTCGTAATACGGTAGGTGGTATATCCGCCACTTTTGGGACGGTTTAACACCGTCCTCCAAAGTTAGAATCAGGCCCCATATTTATAAATTACAGCTCACAAAGCCTAGCTTGTGCAGAGTTCGCTCATGCTGCTGAACTGCACAACGGTTCAGTCACTAGCACATTCTCCCAACCTAAAAGGAATGTGCTTCAAGATGCAGTTATTCCTCAACAGCACAATACTCCTGTTTGTGTTAATAAAGCTCTTTTTCACTGCTTATGTAAGCAGACAACTATTTCCTCAGATACAACCTTCCATTTCCCCTAAAGAGGTAAAATAACAAAAAAGGTACAAGTTACATATTGATAAATAATTCAGAACAGTGACACACCACTATATTGTCTAAGCTTTACCATATTTTTCACCCATACTCACATACTTATATCTAGTTCAACAGTCACTTGTCATTCCTTTTACCTGAAAAATAACACACCCTCAACCAATCTATTTTTTATATTTTTGTAAATAAATTATAACATGTTTTGAACTCTGCTTCCATAACAGTTTCTAAAGTAACACAATTATCTTAACACACCTGTGTTATCACTCACCACAGTGCTTAACTCTAGAAATAGCAATATCACCACTCAAACATCTCATAGTGCTAAAATATATACAGTATATATATATACCTTGCGGTTCATTAAAACAATAGAGCTTGCATTATTACATTATTTTTTCATGTTTTAAGAAACAGGTGTTCCTTTACTGACAAGTATATACAGTTTAAAAACTTCATTTTTAACGCAACCTACAAACCTTGCTCATATCTCTACAGTATAATGGCTACCTCTCAAAGCTATAATAACACTTCAACACCCCCCCCCCCAGCAGATTTTCACTCTGTAAACATGGTGGGTGTAGAATAAGTATACCAACATCAGTACAGTTATTGACACTTCACATCAAAGTTTACAAATATATTACTGAATACCTAAACTTCAAGTTATATCTTAAAGAATACATCAGTCCCTTTCAGCTCCACATACATTCCCTTCTGCTCAGCACAATTTGAGCAGACTTCCTTCTCCAAAGCACCCAGGACAAACTGAGCTATCTCTGGCTCTGGACTTAATCACATCTCAGTGTTTTATCAACCATGTAATAAGAATTGTAACTATTGGTTGAGACATGGTCCTTTTTTTACTACTCCCCATGCAATCTCTTGAGACTACTGTGGGATCGTAAAACACCTTGTGGCAGGCTCAGTAATTTATCATGTGGATCTCGCATGAGTCTTGTAGGGTTGTAAAACATTTCATGGCAGGCTCAGTATTTTTCCATTTAGGGTCTTGTGAGAAGCTTGTGAAACTGAATGATCCCCATGCAGCAAGCTTCATTCCCTGAGAGTTGCGCACTACTCTTGTGAGTCTCTCTTGGGATTGCAGCACAATTGTAGGACAATAATAGTTCCTGGGATGGAGAAGCTTCTCCACTGACAACCGTCTCTTACATAATAATCCTGCTTTCTGGAATATGATGAGGGACTACTCTTTCCTTTCAAAGCTCTGTCTCAGAAGACAGGTATTCATAGTAGGCTGTGTGGATGGACTGGCATCTCTCTTGATGCCGCTCTCTTAGATGACTGGTATGTATAGCAGAGTGTATGGGGAGTGATTGGC
The DNA here is from genome assembly GCF_031143425.1 of Pleurodeles waltl. NCBI lineage: Eukaryota > Metazoa > Chordata > Amphibia > Caudata > Salamandridae > Pleurodeles > Pleurodeles waltl. The sequence goes on along the minus strand of NC_090444.1, from coordinate 1,564,652,017 downwards.
CTCTCCACTGAGACCTCCTTCTCAGTTGATGGGTGTGTGATGTAGGGTGTGTGGCGAGAGACTGGCCTCTTTACTGATGGGTGTTTGTACTAGTGAGTGGAGAGGAACTGCCCTTTCCTCTGAGATCTCATCCTCAAATGTGTATATTAGGGTGTGTACATGGGCTGGCCTCTCCTGACAGGACTCTCTCTCAGATGATGGGTGTGCATAGGATGCTCTGTAGAGAGAGACTCTGTCTCAGATGACGGTTGTGCGTAGTAAGGTGTGTGAAGAGAGAGTGGCCTCTCCGTTGAGACACCTCTCTCATTTGAAGAGTGTGCACAATAGTGAAAGGAAAAGCACTATTTTTCCTCTGAGACCTCTCCCAGATGACAAGTGTGTATATTAGAATGCACAAGTCCTGTCCTTTTCTGTCAAATGCTTTCTCAGATGATGGATGCGTTTAGTAGGGCATGGTGATGGACTGGCCTCTACTTTTAGACCTCTTTTTTAGTTGACAGGTGTGTGTAGTAGTGTGTAGTGATGGACTGCCCTCTCCTGGCAGACCACTCGCTCTCAGATGACGGGTGTCTATAATAGGATGGGTGGATTGACTGGCTACTCCTTTGACACCTATCTCTCAGATGACAGCTGTGTGTAGTTAGGTGTGGGAGGGATTGGCCTCTCCTTCCAGACCTCGCCTCAGATGGTAGGCGTGCATATTAGGGTGTGTAGAGGGACTAGCCTCTCCTTTCACACCTCTCTCTTAGATGACATACATGCTTAGTAGTAAGTGTGGAAAGATTAGTCTCTCCTCACAAATCTCTCTCTCAGATGATGGGTGTGTATAGTAGTTTGAGGGCAATGACAGGCCTCTCCTGTGAGACTTCTCTCTCAGATAACAGGTTTCCATAGTAGGGTGTACGGATGGGCTGGCCTCTCCTTTCAGACCTCTCTCTCAGATGACCGGTATGCATAGCAGTATGTGGGGAGGGACTGGCCTCTACTTTCAGGCCTCTCCTCAGATGACAGGTGTGCATAGTAGGGTGTGAGGAGGTAATGGCCACTCCTTTCACATCTCTCTCTCTGATGAGAGGTGTGCCTAGCAGTTTGTGAGAAGGGGCTGCCCTCTCTTGTCAGATCTCTCCCAGATAACGCTTGATGTTTGGATGATCTCACCTCTGGCAGTGTGTGGGGAGAGACTGCCTTCTCCTGTCAGACATTTCTCTCAAATGACAGATGAGTGTGGTAGGGTGTGTGGATGGAGTTGCCTCTCATGTCAGACTTCTCTCTTAGATGATTGGTGTGTATAGCAGGCTGTGTGGATGGACAAGTTTCTCCTCTCAGACATGTCTATCGGATGATAGGTATGCATTGCATTGTGTTGGGAGAGACTGCACTCTCCTGTCAGATGTCTCTCTCAGTTAATGGGTATGAGAAGTAGAGTGTGTGGATGGACTCGTCTCTTCTTTCATACCTTTCTCTCAAATAATGGGCCCGTGTAGTAGAGTGTGGCAAGAGCCTTAACTCATCAATCTTCCAAAGCCAGTCAGCTTAAATGGTAGACCTTGATAAACACCATCTCCAGTAGGACTCCTTCCTACAATAGCAAGGGTGTATACTACAGTGCATTCACCGATCCTTTCTACTTTTCTTGATCCCATGACTCTCACAAAATCATAAACTTTTTAAAATAAAAATGAACCTTCTACCCATTACCGTACTTATCTCTTACACACTTCCTATTAACAACAAGAACGACAATGTCCATTTCTACAAGTAGAGTGTATTGAGAACTCACATAGAGTCCAGGGAGATTGTAAAAATTGGATACAAACACTATACATTAAAAGGTATTTATCCCTTACACACCTCCTCCATAAATCCTCCAATGTTTCACAGTAAACAGTAATAGCTGCCATTTCATTTCATTTCATTTCTAACATTCCAACAGCCAACTGTTCAGAGAGCTGGCTCTTGCAGGACTCATGGGAACCTTTCTCTCCCATGAAAGCATGCTCATGGGAAAAATGGGCCTCTCAACCAACCACAGGGCTCCATTTGTGATTTCACACCATCAAGGGAGGCTCACAGGACTCTCATAATCCCAATTGCCAAAATATACAATTCTTTTTTAACCTTTTTTAACCTTAATTTCTAAAAAACACAAAGGGGCATATTTATACTCCGTTTGCGCCGAATTTGTGTCGTTTTTTTCGACGCAAATTCGACGCAAAACTAACTCCATATTTATACTTTGGCGTTAGACGCGTCTAGCGCCAAAGTTCATGGAGTTAGCGTCATTTTTTGGCGTGAACACCTTCCTTGCGTTAATGAGATGCAAGGTAGGCGTTCCCGTCTTAAAAAACCCCGCTTTTGCGCCTCTTTTTAACGCCTGGGTCAGGGCAGGCGTTAAGGGACCTGTGGGCTCAGAATGAGCCCAGAGGTGCCCTTCCCTGCCCCCAGGGAAAGCCCCTGCCACCCTTGCCCACCCCAGGAGGACACCCAAGGATGGAGGGACCCATCCCAGGGAAGAAAAGGTAAGTTGTGGTAAGTATTTTTTTATTTTATTTTTTGTGGCATAGGGGGGCCTGATTTGTGCCCCCCTACATGCCATTATGCCCAATGACCATGCCCAGGGGACAGAAGTCACCTGGGCATGGCCATTGGGCAAGGGGGCATGACTCCTGTCTTTGCTAAGACAGGAGTCATGTTAATGGCGTCTGGGCGCCCCAAAAAAAATGGCGCAAATCGGGTTAAGACGATTTTTTTGCCTCAGCCTGACTTGCCCCATTTTGGGACGCCCAAACGCCATTTTTCCCTACGCCGGCGCTGCCTGGTGTACATCGTTTTTTTTCACGCACACCTGGCAGCGCCGGTCGGCTAACGCCGGCTAACGCCATTCAATAAATACGGCGCCCGCATGGCGCTTCAGAATGGCGTTAGCCGGCGCTAATTTTTTTGGCGCAAAACTGCGTTAGCGCAGTTTTGTGTCAAAAAGTATAAATATGGGCCAAAAGATTTACACAAGCACGATCTGTAAAGCAAAATCCAGCTTCCTGCCAAATTTGATGTAATTCCGTTCAGAAGTGTTTGCTGTAGCCCTACATAAAGAAGTCTAAGGAAAATGCATGGGGATTTTAAGTTTTGGAACCACCTTTTTTTTTATTGACCCTGCTTCATAGTTCACCCTAAAACTTTCCAGAAAGGAGCCAAGGTAAATTAACTTTTTTGGGGAAAGTTCAATAAGGTTTTGTGAAATGTGGCAAAGTTAATAACAAACAAACAATATTCCATCTATGGTAAACAGAGCTAAGACCTAGCTATAACTACCACCACTAGGTAATACACACACACACACACAGATACACACACACACACATACACAAATGTATCCGAGTGACGCTTGTCACTGAGTAGTTATAGTTAGAATTGTGCTTGCATAGGAAATGCATTTTTTGTGTGGCTACTAACTTTGGCCACATTTGACAAATCTCTGCAAAACCTTTTTAAAACAGTTACTTTTTGACCAGTTTGTACATGGAAAGTTTTGATCTGATTCACCAAATGGGGGCCGAGAAAGGGGGTCCCAAAACGTATTTTCTCCAATCATTTTTCCACCTGAATTTTAGATAAAGCTGCAGTCCAAACTGCTGAACAGATTTACACAACATTTAGCAGAAATTTGGCAGAAAGCTAGATCTTGGTCTAGAAAGAGTGCTTTTTGTAATTTGTTATAAATCAGTTCAGCAGTCTTTGAGCATTGATATGTCTAGGGATGAGAAGTATCTTGTGAGACAACAGATCTATTTAAATCTGATTGTCTGACACCACATCAAAAAGGAAGACGTGGGTTCCAAATTACACAAAACTTACACACAAAAGGGGTGCAGATTAGGTATACAAATTCATAAAGGATCCTTTTTAATACCCCCTTGTGTGGGGCCACAAATGGGTGGGGCAACACAATTTGTGTTTATTTTGGGGAGAGGCATGCAGCCACCCATCCACAGGCTGTTATCAACCCCAGAAAACCAATCCCAGGGGACCCAAAGCATTTTATAAGGGAAGGAGGGCATGCGGACTCCCTCCCTAGACTGTTTTTGGCCCCAGAGACTCCATCCCACTTGACTTGGCACTTATTATTTTTATGAAGGTGGGTGCCCTGAAGCCTGTTCAGGGCACCATCCATATACACATTGGGGTTGTGGAGAGGGGAGCCTTAAAGCTCTTGTGGCCTGAGTCGGCTCAGTACATGCACTGGGAAGCCAGTACTATTCCCTCCTGCAGGGTGCTAACTTCAGGAAGGAGCAAAAATGTAATCTGTTTACTAGCACATTTCACCGAAGGCAGGAAAATAGTTCTCAAGTCTGCTCCCTGCCAATGGGAGCATTTTCTACGGGGGAGTGAAAAATTACATTCTGCCAGCGGAGTTTGTGGAGTTAAGATGGCGAGTGTGAGAGAGAAGTTGCATCTACAATTTGTGGGTTCTAGAACACCTCCCTGAAAGATTTCTCACCATGGGTGGTTGCTGCAGGTCACAACCGTTGGCAGTGAGAAAGCTGCTGCTTCAGTGGAAAATCTACTTGAGTGGCAGAAAGAAACAGCACCCTTTGGTGCATTGTGTGGTGCCGTTATCGCTGATATTACATCAATGAACAAGCTTATGGTGCTAAAAGACAGCACCAGCAGTACAGCATACCCAAATTCTGATGGCTCATGGATCTCTGTGAAATCTCACAGCATTTTTATATAACTCTCCAGAATTACATGAGTTCCGTAAACCATTAGAATCTTCAAAGTTCAGGCCGGCTTGGAGAAAACCTTGTGCTTGCCCCCAAGTGGTGGAAGATTTATTTATCTTAGGATACGATTTATAGTTACTTGAAATAACTCTAACTATAACAGCTGAATTTCTATGATTTTGTGAATGTTTAATCAGAATCTAACTTTCATGTGTCACTAACCTTTGTTTTTTTCTGTGAATTTCTAAGGTTTTTTTAATGCTAATTCCTAACCATAATGTCTCTGTCAGCTTTGTTTTTTGCTGTGAATTTGTATTTTTTTTTAATGGAGCAGAGTTGGCCACAGGCCCTGGCCAGTAGGCCAAGTTAAAGAGGGTCTCAAAACACGTTTTTCCCATTCATGTTTCCATGGGGATTTTGAAAAGCAATAGCGCCAAAACTACTGGCGGGAATTACACCAAATTTGGCAGAAAGGAGGTTCTGGTCCAGAACGAAATCCTTTTTTGTTTTGGTGTAAACCCACAGGGCAGTTGTTGAGGCATTAAGGGGGGATCACCACCTCCCAGGGGGTATATTAGAATTAATGATAGGGGGTCCCTCGACGAGCAACTAATCGTCCTGGGGACCGCTACCCCCATGACTAGCTCCTTCTATGTCCCGGGGTGCCCATCCCTGGATTATAGCTGTTTGCTGTCGCTCTGAATCTGCAGCCAAGCCACAGAAAGTACTCACGTTTCTGAAAGTGGGACCGGTCATACAAGTTCCTCCGTCAGATAGCAGGCTTTGCTTCCCTGTTCCCTGTATGCAGGTATGGATTCAGGGGACAGAGATGAAGCTTTGCTTCAGCAAGCAGGGAGCTGCTGTTAAAAGCAGCTCCTTGCTTGCTGAAGCAATGGAACCGAGGGTGAGGCCTTGAGGCTTCCCCATGGTCCCAGATAGCCCATAAAGGGCAGATTATAAAATTAAAAAAAATAATTTGTAGGTACTGCAGGAAAGCCCTTGAGGGCTCCCCTGTGGTGTCAGATTGCAAATAAATGGCTAAAAAACTATTTAGAAATGTAACGAAAAATTCAATAGATCAGCGTGAAGGTCACATACCTTCACACTATACATTCAGGGTTCAAGTCCAGCCTCACTTGTTTCCATGATCTATTTATTTTTTTAAGTAAAAAAGTTAATGGTTCAATTGAAAGATGATCTTACTCTTATTAAATGAAATACATTTTATTTAAAACATTTTGCAGAAATATCTTATTCTAAGTATATCATACATCATAGCCTAAAAAGTCTCTATCCTCCTCCCTCTCACTCTCTTTTTCTCTTTCAATCTCTTTCTCCCACTCAAACACCCTCTCAGACACTTACGCACCAACTCACATACCCACTCAGACCCTCACATACCCACTCACAGACCAACTCAGACCTTTATGCACCCACTCACAGTCCCACACAGACCCTCACACACCCACTCACAGACCAACTCGGACAGTTACACACCCAGTCACAAACCCCCACTGACTCTCACACACCCTCTCACAGACCCACTTGCACCCATTCACAGACCTGCGCAAACACTGACGCACCCAGGAAAACACTGATGAACGCACTCTCACACCCAAACATATACTCTCAGAGCCACTCTCACCCCCAGATACACCCTTTTACACCAAGAAAGGACAACTCCCACTGTGCACAGCCAAAGGACTGTGGATGGGTGGTTAGGGGGTTGGAGGCAGGGTCTGGCTGTAGGCCAGGTCATACAGGCAAACTCTGCTGCACACAAGTGAAGGCTGTGCATGGTGCAAGGCTGGGTGTTTATAGGGGGTTGGCCTCAGGGTCTGGGTGGCCAACCGCCACCACACACTGCCTACGGCTGTGCATGCAGTGGTTGGATTAACATATAGTAATGAAAATTAGTATACGTTAAAAAAACACCCATAGAAATTCACTAAAAAAACAAAGGTTGCAGGGATGTTACAGTTAGGAAACAGAATATAAAAAAACATAGAAATTCACTTAAAAAAACAAAGGTTAAAGGGAAGTATGGTTAGGCTCACATTTTAGCCATACAAAAACATAGAAATTTGCCAGTTATAGTTAAATTTACCACAAGTACCTAGAACTTGTGCCCTAAGGTAACTATAAATTGCACCCTCGTCATACACAGTTTTTTGGTCATAAATGTTACTTGAAATATTAAATTGATATTATCCATAATGTTATCAAAGATGTCCTGAGTGCAGTAATTTGTGGGGGCAATTAGCAGTTGCGAGAAAACTGGGCTGATTGCAGAAGCCCCCTTACTTTGTGCCCCCATTTTTCAGTCATAATGGTGTTTTTCTGACTGATGGTGCCCTGGGCACTGCTAAACAGTCTTGTGGCCTATGCTCTGATTAAAATGGTATATGCAAATTAGGTTTATTATAATTGGTTGTACCAACCTACCTATAAGCCCCTAGTATATAGTAGGGCATGTAGGTTTTGGTACCCCAGATTGGTAGTACACCCCTAGGTGCACTGCTATAGTGGCCAGTGTCACTTTAAAAGAAGGCCTGGCTTGCTGGCAGCTTTTAATTAAAGTTAACCCCAAATTCCACTGTGGAGTTAAAACTGCTTCCAAAGTCCTAAGCTACCTTATTTTTACATATAAGTCACTCCTAAGGTATGCCCTATGTGCTCCAAGGGTTGGGAGCAGTGTAACTATAAGCAAGGACTTTCTAAAATATGATTTTAAATCCCTGGCGAGGGAAAAATAGCCAAATTCATGTTTCCCCATTGTAGTAAAAGGGCTCCACAGGCTACAATTGAGAGACTTTATTTCAAAATAATAAAGTATTATTTTCCATAGGAAGGAGCTAGATAAAGCAGGTTTAGTATCATATTAAACATTATAATACATCCAACAACTTGCCACTGTTGAATTTAATATAACTTGAACAAGGAAAGAGTTTCAGAACTCTTTCTAAAAGTTACCATGCTCAGCCCTGTAGTGCCCTTCTCTGATAGATAAGCCATTAGCAGCCTGAGCCAGGATGCCTTGAGGAGGTGTGAAGTGGCCTGGGCTGAAAGAAAGAGAGCATCTGGTGGGAGGTGATCTGCCTCAGTAGATGGTAGAACAGGATGAGGGGAGAACAGCCAAACTAGACTCCAAAGGAGAGAAGGAAATTTGGGACAGCACCTGGACCTCCTACATTTCCTGCAGCCCTAGACAACTAAGTACCTGTGATTAGATTAAGAGAGGGCTGGAAAGGGGTGTGTTAAGGGAAACGTAGCCACACCAATGGGTGGACTCAGCCGGATCAAAACTCTAAGATTGAATTCTTGCTATCTTGGATTTTGGAGGAATGTTGTTCCCTGAGATTGATTTCTGCCACACTTCCCAGGAAGTGGTCACTCTAAAGGGTGGTGGCCTCAATGTGATTGGACAGGAGCACCTCCCTGCTTGCCACCCTGGGAGCAAGGATAAACATGGCAGAGCTGCCTCACACTTCAGATCCCTACTTTAACAAGACAAGAAGAAGAAGGACTGCCCTGTTGGACCCCTGGCCTGCTCCTTGACACTGCACTCAGAAGGGCTGTACCAGCTGCACACATTGGGCTTTACCAGGAAAAGAATTTTGCCTGGCTTTTGCTACTCCAGAAGGAACTCCCTGTAAGCTACAGGTAGTAAAGAGCTGACCAGAGTGCCCTGCATTAGCCCTGCAAATATAGCCCAGCTGACCTGTGGCCAGTGGTCATTTTAGGATTTGGACCAGGTGCATTCTGGAAGTTACAGTCCTAACCCCCCAGGAGCAACTCAGATTGTCCGGGAATGTTGGGGTGAGCTGTGGACACCTGAAGGACCATACAAGTACTTCTGGGAGAAGATCCTGAAGTTTGGAGAGGTTTGGAGCAACTTTGGAAAAAAGCTACATAAGCGGACTGACCTGACGTTGTGAGTCAAGCCACCCAACATCCCCCTCTACCAGCCTGTCTTGCAGGGTTATCCCTTGAAAAGCTCTGTAGGCCCAAACTTCCAGGATTTGACCTGGGGCTTATGGAAAGGCAATCCCATGACACCACTTCAAAATCGGCTCTCTTTGGCTATTTTGCTGCAAATAAATAATTTAAAAAAATGCTTTTTTGTTTTGTGAGGGTTCCAATGTGGCCCCACCACCAGAGCTAAGGAGTCAGGGTGTCCCTACCTTGGTCCCTTTTCTTTTTGTTTTATTATTTTATTGGACTCAGCTCAAGCCGAGCCCCAAGATGGCTGCCAACACTTCCTGGTCTGAAGTTTTGGCAGCCAATCAGAGCTGTGCATTTCCCGGCACAAGCTTGTCTTTTTTCACAAATACTTTGCGGCCGGAGATATACAAATTCGAATTTTCCTAAATTTCTTAAAAACTACCGAACGGATTTACTGTAAATAAGGAAAAGCATAATCTGTGTACCGAAAGCTAGCTTCTGTGTAATTTTGTCCAGTAGTTTGGGCTGTAGCTGTGTCTAAAGGTCATATTGGAATTAACATGGGCTCACAACTTGGTTTACTCCCACTTTTTCTTGGCCCCCATTTGACAGCTCTCCCCAAAACATTCTGCCACACTTTTTTTGAGAATTTTGTGAAGATTCATCAAATGGTGGCAAACAAAGATATAGGCAAGTCAAAAAATGCTTTTTCTATGGAAACATGGCCTTAACTATGAGAACCTTGTGGCGACTGCCGCTAGGTAGTGTACATATATGTATATATATATATATATATATATATATATATATATATATATATATATATCAGGATTGGTTTAATATGGCATCCAGTACATAAACCAAAAACCCAGGGGAGGAGATCGTGAACGGTCCTTGAGGCAAGCAGAATCCAAATGGATAATGTTACTAAATACTGAGGTTCCATGGGGAATGATCCATGATGCGGAGCTTCAGGTATTTCTATGAGTACTGTACGGAATATTAATCTGAAACCCCATGGAGACTGAGTTTTCATGATGAACTTTATCTATTCTTTTAAGTATTTTGAATAGTGATATATGTGTCTGAAATGAAGACTGGTACAGTGATTATTGATTGTGAAAATAAAATGATTATACGTTATATATAAAAAATTATTTTGGTAAATGAAATTATATAATTACCATTGGACTTTAGATGTTTACGACTAAAACACTACTTCTGCACTTTATGATAAGTACTTGTCACTTTTGGTCACTGTAGTGTAGCATGGGTGATCAATTTAAAGCAGTATGGAGTTACCATACTGAGGTAATTTTATCCCCTACTGTATACTTGGAAACAACTTGCATATTGAAACAAGCAGAGGTTACTTTAGTGAATAGTGGGTATATATGCTTCTCATGACAGGAGAGTGGGACTCAGCTAGATTCATTACAACACTACTGATTGGTACAATTATGCTGAGATTCATGATGGTTTTATATTTTGAAAGAACCATAGAGCATTTGTAATCAGTCATTTTGAGAAGGTAGATGGATGTCCTGTTGGTCTTAGTATCACTAACTCCATTGGCATAATGACTCAGATGATTTTGTTTACATGTAAACAAGCACAGGACACTTTATTATATAACTATATCTGTATTGATACATACATTGGATCCATAGATGATCTGAAAAAATAGGTTTTAATATGATGTGTATATGATCCTTTATGCATGAGAAGAAAAGAATATATATTAGAGAGAAAGAAAATATGTATTATTGTGGTTTACTTAGTCTCCTCAATCTCCAGCAGTACTTTTACTGGATTATATAATTAACAACATTGGTTAATGGAACTCCTTTGCAAACAGAAGGCTGAATTGAGAGAATGAATAAGATATCGTGTTTTCAGAAAAACAATCAATGTATCCGTGTGTGTTTCCTTTAAGCTAAAGTATGGGAGGAGCGTTGTGCCTCCCTTTGTTTTTAAATTGCACTTGCACTTTGTCTATTTTCATGGCCAGTCGAATGCTACAGCCGAAGAAAATAAACGGTGAAATGAACCAGTGTGTGCCACCGTCATCGATCACCTCGCTGTGGCTTATGAAAGGTTATTGTGCCATGGATGAGAGTTGAGTTTTTGGTGATTTAGAGTGATATATATATATATATATATATATATATATATATATATATATATATATATATATATATATACATATATATATATATATATATATATATATATATACTGCCACTAGGTTGTGAATAAACATATATATACAGAATCTTCACATAGTTTTGCGGTGGTTCTTGTTGTGCATGGAAAGTTTTGGGGTGATCCGTCAAGCAGGAGCCAAGAAAAAGTGGGGGGTCAAATAATAGATTTATTTTTACCTAAAAAGCCAACCATATAGGGACAGTATAGCTTTGTTTCAAAATTACTCATAGAAAATCTGACAGATTCACCAGTTATAGTGAGAGTTATTTCAAGTAACTTTAACTCGCGCCCTAAGGCAACATTAACTGATGCCCCCACCATACATTGATTTGATCAATAACTTTACTGCAGATGTTTTACAGTGAAATTATGAATTTGCATTTGTATTTATTTATAAAGCACATTCTGGCCATAGCATAGAAGTGCTGCCAGAGAGATGAGCACACAAATCAAGTGAGAGTGCAGAAAGAAAAAAAGACAGCTCCACCTCAAAGACGGGGCAGGTTATAGGGCAAAAAGCCAGGTTTTGAGCTGTTTCTGGAAAGGCAGGAAGGACTCTAGTTTTCTGATATGTATTGGAAGAGTATTCCACAACTTAGCAGCTGCCACTGAAAAGGCCTTGTCACCCCATTTAGACTTTCTGCAGCAGGGGACCACGGCCGGATGCAAGCGGGCTTATCTTTATTGGTGGCTAGGTGTATACCACCTTAAAGTAGAGTTAAAATATTTGGAGCCCTGGGAATGTAAAGCCTTAAAAGTGAGGCAGAGAGCTTGAAAGTAATACGCTTCCCTATAGGCAGCAAGTGCAGCTGCCTAAGGCTCTCAATTGCCGATGCTGTCCAAGGAAGAGCCAGCACAAGATGAGCTGGGTGCACCCCCACCCTCACCCACAACACCATACACACAAATACATGCTGCAACAATACATATACACCCCCCCACTCCCCCTGGAAGAACGCAAGGACAAAAGTAAATGATTGTAACAATTGTAATCAATCAAAATCCATTAGTCAAAAGTCAAAATCCAGTTTATACAATTATTTACACCAACTACACAAGTCCGGATAGTGCACCAATCATTGTCCGTGGACCACTGGGCCCAAAATGCATGGGCGAGGCCCACACATGATACCTGACTCCAAACGGAGAGAACACTGGAGGGGCATGACATAGAAAATATACAGGCACCTCAGAGGGAGGGGGGCTCCACAGCCTGATGAACGCACAATGCCACTGCTCCACGATGGGCTCCATGCCCATTGATGTATCCTGGGGAGTGCAAAGCCACAGTCTCTCAAGTCCTTTCAGTGGGTGGTTTGCCCACTGCTTTATCCTGGGGAGTGCAAAGCCACAGTCTCTCAAGTCTTTTCAGTGGGTGGTTTGCCCACTGCTTTATTCTGGGGAGTACAAAGCCACAGTCTCTCAAGTCTTGTCAGTGGGTGGTTTGCCCACTGCTTTATTCTGGGGAGTACAAAGCCACAGTCTCTCAAGTCTTGACAGTGGTTGGTTTGCCCACTGCTTTATCCTGGGAAGTGCAAAGCCACAGTCTCTCAAGTCTTTCCAGTGGGTGGTTTGCTCACTGCTTTATCCTGGAGAGTGCAAAGCCACAGTCTCTCAAGTGTTTTCAGTGGGTGGTTTGCCCACTGCTTTATCCTGGGGAGTGCAAAGCTACAGTCTCTCAAGTGGATAACAGTCTCCACTGGTTCTGGAGGGGGCTTTGTGCCCAGAATGCTTCATCCTGCCAAGTACTGAGGTAGTGGATGAGATACTCCACTGGTTCTGGAGGGGGCTTGGTGCCCAGAGTGCTTCATCCTGCCAAGGACTGAGGTAGTGGATGAGATACTCCACTGGTTCTGGAGGGGGCTTTGTGCCCAGACTGCTTCATCCTGCCAAGTACTGAGGTAGTGGATGAGCTACTCTACTGGTTCTGGATGGGGCTTTGTACCCAGACTGCTTCATCCTGCCAAGGACTGAGGTAGTGGATGCCTTTCTCCACTGGTTCTGGAGGGGGCTTTGTACCCAGAGTGCGTCATCCTGCCTCTTTGTGTCCAGAGTGCTTCATCCTGCCAAGAACTGTGGTAGTGGATGCCTTTCTCCACTGGTTCTGGAGGGGGATTTGTGCCCAGAGTGCTTCATCCTGCCAAGGACTGAGGTAGTGGATGAGATATTCCACTGGTTCTGGAGGGGGCTTGGTGCCCAGAGTGCTTCATCCTGTCAAGGACTGAGGTAGTGGATAAGATACTCCACTGTTTGTGGAGGGGGCTTTGTGCCCAGAGTGCTTCATCCTGCCAAGGACTGAGGTAGTGGATGAGATACTCCACTGGTTCTGGAGGGGGCTTTGTGCCCAGACTGCTTCATCCTGCCAAGTACTGAGGTAGTGGATGAGCTACTCTACTGGTTCTGGAGGGGGCTTTGTGCCCAGAGTGCTTCATCCTGCCAAGGACTGAGGTAGTGGATGCCTTTCTCCACTGGTTCTGGAGGGGGCTTTGTGCCCAGAGTGCTCCACATGCATTGTGGCCAGAACAATACACTCACCTGGGTGTGTGTGCCACGAGATCGCCGCGGTACAGGTAGGATGATACGCCATGGAGGCAGATAAATACCCCACACTGCTGCAGCTTCGCATTCCTTATGCAGGTGACAACTGTGATGACATTGATGCTTCATGGAAGCTGCCCAGGGTCCTGGAACTCACCACCAGCCTCGGACGACTGATCACTTGGGATGGTAGCCATGTCTGCGGTGAACCTACTGTCTGAGGATGTCGCAGGGCCACTGGCCATGCTTGCAGCGGTGTCAGTCGCGGCGGTGCTGGCTGTGGGGTCTGTGGTGGCAGTGCTGGCGGTGGGGTCTGTGGCGGCGGTGCTGGCTGTGGGGTTTGTGGTGGCGGGGTCTGTGGCGGTGCAGGTGGCGATGCAGGTGGCGGTGTTCTCCACAGTACAGGTTGACGTCGACATGGACAGAAGGAGTGACACTGGTCCCTCAGTCGGTGCCACATTGCCCTCTCCTGACCTGCCCTTCAGTTTTTGGCCCTTCCCCACTTTTGATGTTGGTGCAGCTGTCTTGCCACTATCCCCTTTCATTTTCCCTGACCCCTTGGTGGCAGGTGTTTTCAGCTCCTCCCTCTGGGATGTGGGCACCTTTTTCACCTTGCCAGGTGGCGGAATGTCCTTGACCTTGCTATGTGGCACAATGGCAGCCCTGATGGTTGGCGCACCCCTCATTTGCTGGCACCACTGTGCCTAGGGATGTGGTGGCTAAGGTGCTAGGCTGGGACCTGAAAAGCCTGGCCCTAGGAGAAGGACGGGGGGAGGTGTAGGGAAGAGGTCAATAATAGCCAGGAAAAATGTTTTAGACACACTTGGATGGGTAGATGGAGGGGTTTGGGAGTGGAGGTAGAGGTAGTGGTTGTAGGAGGTGTACTTCTGCTGAATTTGGTTGAAGGAGCATGGGCTGTTGCGAGGTGGATGGCTGTTGGGTGGGTGTGTGCCTGCGTTTGTGTACTTTGGGAGGAGGGCTCACAGACACACTGGGAGAGGACACTGGGGATGTGTGAATGGTAGTGGGGGTGGTGAGTGCACGTGAGCGGTGTGTGGTGATGGGCGTGCTGGTGATGGAGGTAGTGGGTGAGGATGTAGTGCATGCAGGTGTGAGTGGAGACGAGGCTGGGAGGGAGGAGGGAGAAGTGGAAGAGGGGGACACAGTGGAGGCAGTGGATGTTGGTGTGTGTGCATGGGTATGATGCTTGTGTGAGTGCCTGTGGGATGTGTGGTGCTTATGTTTGCCTGAGCCACCCTTGTGTGTTGATGTGTGAGCATGCTGTTCTGATGGTGTGCTTGGGATAGGCTGAGGTACAGGGGATTGGGTCTGGGTGGAGGAGCTGGAGGGGGAGGCTGGACACAGGGACAATGGCTGCCATCATTGCTGAGGCCAGAGCCTGAAATGCTCTCTGTTGTGCTGCCTGGCCAGAATGAATGCCCTCCAGGTATGCATTTGTTTGTTGCAAATGCCTCTCAACGCCCTGGATGGTATTCAGAATGGTAGACTGCCCAACAGTGAGGGATCTCAGGAGGTCAACAGCCTCCTCACTGTGGGCAGCAGGGATGACTGGGGCCGGGCCTGAGGTTCCTGGGGCAAAGGAGATGCCCACCCTCCTTGGTGAGCGGGCACGGGACACACGCTGAAGGGCTGCTGGGAGGGCTGTGCTGGTAGGGCGGGTGGCAAGTGGCAGCTGTACCTGTGATGCGGGGTGCACAGAGGGGCCTGCCACCGCAAGGGAGCTCCCATCAGAGAAGGAGTCGCTGTCACTGTTGTCTGCTTCTGTCCCCACCATGGAGCTCCCCTCTTCCCTCCGTCCCACTGGTGGCTTCAGACTCTGTTGGTTCGCCCTGCAGGGCCAAGTGGGATGCAGCTCCCTCCTGCTCCGGTGCCAATAAACCTCCACCTGATGATGCTACTGCACACAAGAACAGGGAGACCACAAAAAGGGGGGGGGGGAGACAGAAGAAAGACGTGTTCAGTGCATGCAACACCACTACCGCTGGCGGACACTACAGACACAGCAGCCCTCTGCACTACGCCATGCACTTATAGTTCCTAGATTAATCACATGCCAATGGGGTACAAGGCCTAAGCCTGATTGCTGCACACATGGAAGTCACAGGAGCCTGACTAGGTAGAGATGGCACTAACCACTAGTGTAGTTGGGGTGCCACTGAGCCTGCCTCACAAGGGACTTTGCCTACTAAGATCGCCCTGGCCTAGGGAAACCCACTGCCCACCTCCCCCACCCAGACACCTCGTAATGCGAGCAGAATGAGAGTGTACTCACCCCATTGTGGCTGCTGTGATGTCCTTAAGAGCCCATCCAACTCCGGATACCCCACCGCCAGGATCCGTAACATCAGGGGGGTCATGGTGCGACAGGCACTCCTCCCACCTTGGGAGGCCATCCCAAGCTGGGCCTCAGCCGTCTTCTTGCTCCAGCGGCGAAGGTCCTCCCATGTTTTACGGCAGTGGGTGCTCCGTCTGTGGTGGACCCCCAGGGTCTGAATGTCCTTGGCGATGGCACGCCAAATAGCCTTCTTCTGGTGGGTGCTGACCTACAGGAATAGTACAGGGGAAAAGGAAAATCTTTACCGTCAGGACCGTCATACTCATTGGCCCACATTCACAACCTTGCCCTGACGCACATACACTCACCGTCCGCACATGCAGGCCTCAGTCCCCCCCCCCATTTATCTTCCATCCACACCACTCCAAACAGGCATTGCCCATGCAGCATGCTCACAGTGTACTCACCTGTTTGTTTGGAGGACCGTACAGATGTGTGTACCGGGGGAGGACCCAATCCACTAGTTTCTCCAACTCCTCTGAAGTGAAGGCAGGGGCCCTTTCCCCAGACACAGGAGCTATCGTCGCTTCCAGACTGAGGTCACAGCAGCACTTTCAGTGTAGGTCCTCTCCTGTCGAAGGTCAGGTATCAAGTGAGTGAACAGACAGAAAATGGCGGTCACGTCTGCGGCGGTGCATACCGCCACCGCCGACGTACATCGTCATTGGCTCCTCGGACCTATAGGGTCCAATGTTAACCAATGCAGGATTGCGCCACAGTCTTCGATAGCCTACATCGACGGTGTAGAACGCCAGTGCAGTCACCTCATATCCCCTTGTCCCCCCTTACAGGTCAGGCAGCTGCCATTTCAGGGGGCCACATGGCATTAATTTTAACTGCGTCACACCAATGTAGGCTTTGAATACGCACAGTAACAGGCACATTGCGGATTCATGAATGTATGCAAATGACATTTTGTGATACCTCAGTGATGGCTGACTCTCTGCTCGCTGTTCTCGTCCATAGGGCACGTCTCCTGGGGCAGGAGATGAGATGGCGGCATCTTCTGGTGTACAGACCGATGGTGGACCTGTCAATAGTCACCTACAGACTAGATTGTGCAACAGTCCATGAACTGTGTGACCAGTTGGAGCCAGACCTGATGTCAACTATCCGCCATCCCACAGGAATCCCCCCTCTAGTGCAGGTCCTGTTAGTACTCCATTTCCTGGCAAGTGATTCCTTTCAAATACCAGTGGCCATTGCATCAGGGATGTCCCAGCCAATGTTCTCTAACGTGTTGTCCAGAGTGTTGTCTGCCCTGCTGAAACACATGCGCAGCTACATCGTGTTCCCTCAGGTGGAGGATTTGCCCACAGTGAAAGGTGACTTCTATGCCCTGGGACATATCCCCAACATCATAGGTGCCATTGATGGGACACATGTGGCCTTGGTACCCCCCTCCCCCGCAGGAGTGAACAGGTGTACAGAAACCAGAAGAGCTACCATTCTATGAATGTGCAGATGGTGTGTTTGGCGGACCAGTACATCTCCCATTCTGAGGAATAGCAGCATCCCTTATGTGACGGGGAAACTCAAGAGGCACCGTGTGTGGCTAATAGGTGAGGACAAGGACCCTAAACAGTGTGAATAGTTGTCTGGGTATGGGGTTGTTCCTACGGGTTAGTGTGTGTCTAACAGTTGTCCCTCGACATTTGCAGGTGACTCTGGTTACCCCAACCTCTCATGGCTACTGACCATAGTGAGAAATCCCAGGACAAGGGCAGAGGAATGCTACAGTGAGGCACATGGGCAAACTAGGAGGGTGATTGAACGCACCTTCGGCCTCCTGAAGGCCAGGTTCCGGCGCCTGCATATGACAGGTTGTTCTCTCTACTGCTCACCAATGAAGGTGTGCCAGATCATTGTGGCCTGCTGTATGCTGCACAACCTGGCTTTGCGATAGCAGGTGCCTTTTCTGCAGGAGGATGGTCCAGCTGGTGGACTTGTGGCAGCTGTGGAGCCTGTGGACAGTGAAGAAGAGGAGGCAGAAGAAGAGGATATCGACAACAGAAACAACATAATCATGCAATACTTCCGGTGAGACACAGGCAAGAAGATGTCACTGCCTCCCACATCTCATACCATTGTTGAAACTAGCATAAGTCTTTCATTTTCACTCAATGTATGGACCCTGACTTTGCCTTTCCATTTCACAGATGTGGGTCCCACTTTGTGCCCTCTGCTATATTTCCTCCAGCCCTACAGCTGTGTTACATCGGTATATGAACAATTAAATTGACATTGCTATATTCCATGGTTATTGCAATTACACGTTTGTGAAAGCAAAGACTGACTCCAGATTGTTTTGTGATTGAAGTGTGTTTATTTCTGTGCAAACAAGTGGAGGGGGTTGTAAAATGGGCAGGGGTGATGGTGGAGGAATGTCCATGGCAGAGTCCAGTCTATTTGCTTCACAGGTGCATTGTCCAAAGGGGCATAGGAAGTGGAGCAAAGGCAGTTGAAGGACGGACAGGGTAACAAAGTCGGACAGAAGGGTTACATTCAGGGGGGTCTCATTTCCTGGTGGGGGTCTTGGTGATGTTCTCTGTCTTGCTCCTGGATCTCAGGGACCGTTTGCGGGGTGGTTCTCCATCTGCAGGGGGTGGGGTGCTGGTGTCGTGTTCCTGTGGCGGTGCCTCCTGTCCACTAGCGCCGGCGGAGGTGGAGGGCTGTTCATCGTCCAGGCTAGTGTCAGGGGCCCCTTGCTGTGCCACAATGTCCCTCCTGGTGTTCACAAGGTCTTGCAGCACCCCTGCAATGGTGACCAGGGTGTTGTTAATGGAATTTAGGTCCTCCCTGATCCCCAGATAGTGTCCCTCCTGCAGCCGCTGGGTCTCCTGAAACTTGGCCGGTACCGTTGCCATCGTCTCCTGGGAATGATGGTAAGCTCCCATGATGTTGTAGAGGTCCTCGTGGAGAGTGGGTTCCCTGGGCTTGTCCTCCCCCTGTCGCACAGCAGTCCTCCCCTTTCCCTGTTTTCCTGATCGTCTGTCCCCTGAACTGTGTCCCCACTGCCCCAGGTCCCTGATTTTCTTGGGTTGGTGGTTTGCATGGGTTCCCTGTAGTGGAGGACACACTGCTGATTGACGTGTCCTGGGGACATAGTGATGGGCCCGCTGGGTGGGTGCTGTGCTGGTGTTTCCTGAAAGTAGAGGGTCTGTGGTGGCTTGTGCCAGTGTCAGGGGAACCGATTGTCCCGAGGTCCCTGATGGGCCGGGCCGGTCATCTTGATCCAGTTGTGCAGTGCTGCTATCATCACTATGGGTCTCTTCTGTGGGGGGACTAGATATGTCTGGTACCTCCTGTCCATTGATGTTGGGTTGGGGTCCTGCAGGGGTGTAAAGGCATGATTACTGCAACTGTGTGTGCCATTGTGTGCAATGGGTGAGTGACCCTGTACTCCAGGGCTTACATTTTTGTCTTGGTACTTGTGTGATATTTGGTTTGGTGTCTGTGTGGGTATCTGAAGTGGACATGCTTTGGTGATGGGTGTCCATGCTTTGGTGTTGCATGCAGGGCTTGGTGTTGGGATGGGTGGGTTGTGATAGTGGGGCATATGTGAGGTGTTAGAGCGATGGGGGTGGGGGTGAGGGTGAGGGTGGGAGTATGTGATGGCATGTAAGTAGGGTGGGGGATATAATAGTAAAACTTTGACTTACCAGAGTCCAGTCCTCCTGCTACTCCTGCGAGGCCCTCAGGATGCAGTATTGCCAAGACCTGCTCCTCCCATGTTGTTAGTTGTGGGGGAGGAGGTGGGGGTCAACCGCCAGTCCTCTGTACAGCAATCTGGTGTCTGGAGACCACGAAACACACCTTCTCCCGTAGGTCATTCCACCTCTTCCTGATGTCATCCTGTATTCTGGGATGCTGTCCCACTGCGTTGACCCTGTTGACGATTCTGCGCCATAGCTCCATCTTCCTTGCAATGGAGGTGTGCTGCGCCTGTGATCCAAATAGCTGTGGCTCTACCTGGACGATTCCCTCCACCATGACCTTGAGCTCCTTCTCAGAGAACCTGGGGTGTCGTTGAGGTGCCATGATGTGGTGTGGGTGATGTGTAAGGTGGTGTGGGTTGTGATGTGTGAGGGGATTTGTTGTTGTGTGTTGTTTGAGGTGCGTGGATGTTGTATTAGTGATGGTGTTGTGTGTCTGTGGATGCTGGTGTTGTTTATGGTGGTGTCTCTCTCTGGCGTGGTGTCAGAATTCTGGTAGTAAGGGTTTGTGGGTGATGTGAGTGTGTGTTTTATATTGGATTGGGTGTGTGGGTGTGGTGTGTGCATGTGTGTCAGCTGTGTGTATTTCGAATTGTCCAATGTGGTTGTGTTTTGTAAATGTGTGTGTATTTTGAGCGCAGCGGTGTGTACCGCAAATGGAATACCGCGGTTGAAAGACCGCTGCGTGGATTCGTGGGTCGTGATAGTGTGGGCGTATTCCTGTTGCCGTGACAGTGGAGGTTTTGTTATCGCCAGTTTTTCACTGACCGTTGGTGTGGCAGACTTGTGTGGGTGTCTGGATTATGGCGGATTCCGAGCTGTGGGTCTTAATACCTGTAGCGGAATTCCGCGGCTGCAGCGGTCTGTTGGCGGTCTTCTGCATGGCGGTAAACGGCATTTACCGCCAGGTTTGTAATGAGGGCCATAATGCCCATGTTGGCGATTATGCCATTCTTAACAATGACGCCATTGCTTGCAATGATCGACGGGCATTGCGATAAGTACTTTCTAGTTATGCAGTTAATCATGACTATAACTTGTTTTTTCAAAGTGTAATACACATATGTAGACATATTTTAAATTAGTACTTGACATCAGTAGTGTAATGATGTAATATGGAAACTCAAATTTCTGTAACTAATTATATTATACTATAAAACACTCAAAGTATGTTTCCATTTTCATGATGGTAGTCGCGGTGACATCGGTGTTCGTGACAATCATGTGATCTGGAAACAAAGAGATGTGATTGGAGGAGGTAGTTTTCATTCACCTTCAAAGGCAGTTCCCACATGTTTCCTTCTTTCTGTCCACTTGCTGTTAGAATCATTCTTGGAGCTCTTTTGTACTTTAAAGTGCAGGACTGTAGTGGATTTCTTTTTTGTCTTTGAAAAAAAAAATGACCTTAGGAAGAAATGAAGAGGAGGAAGAAGTCCATCATGAGGCTGAGGAGCAGTGTTTACCAGCAGGACCAGAAGTGTCTCTTGATGGTGAACTCCCAGCTAAAAAACGAAGGGTCATATTCACAAGCCCCTTGCACTACCGGATAGTCACTTTTTGTGATGCTCCAGTGGTGCTGTGCCCTTTGCCATATTTACAAGTTGGCACTAAGCCAAATTTTGTGGCTTAACACTGCCTTGAAATAATATAGGGACCCCTAAGCAGTTTTCGGCAGCAGAGGGGTATGCAATGGGTTTTGCTTTGGGTGTACCCACGCAACACCCATTGCTTTTTGACACTACCCCAAAATTACAAGGAAACGTAAATCTGAGGCTGCACCAACAACTAATGCCACCCCAGGGGTGGTCCTAGCATGACGCAAAGAGGAGAAATACTTTTATATCCCCTAGTTTTTGCTTTTACTTTGTATGTTGCATTCTGCAGCGCACATAGAAAGAGAAAAAAAAAACACCATTAATAATTGTTTATGTGCAGGAAGGTGTACCTTTTTGCACATAAACAATCATTAAATAATGACAATTAGCTACTCCTATGTGTGCTGCATTCTGCAGCACACATAGGACTAGCCAATCAACAATATTGATTGTTTAGGTCCAGGAAGGGACACCTTCCTGCAGATAAACAATCAGTACCTGCAAAGCAGGCACCCTTGCACTATGGTGCAAGGGCACCTGCGCTGGCGCTAGGCAGGTACATTTAGCACCAGCACTAGGAGAAACACAGGATGTGCCATATTTTTGTAAATACGGTGCATCCCTGCATTTCTAAAGTGACGCAGCATGGTGCTGCCAATTTTGGAGCAACGCTGTGCTGCCCCATCTTCTTGTAAATATGCCCCAAAGCACAGCATGAACATTTTTCATCCTACCTTCAGGTGAATCTAAAACAGTGGCAAAAAAATGATTCATTTGAAACAACTTTTACGGTCTACTACTTTAAAACCTTTCAAAAAAGTCATTTTAGAGGGACACAGAAGGAGAGAGATGAAGACCAACAGTCTACCTCCAGGGCTGCACCACCTGTGGCTAGAGAGAGAGTGCCAGGGTAAGTGGAGAAGCAGAGGCTAGTAATGTCACTCTCACACCCAGACAGACACTTTCACACTCCCTCTCATACACACACTCTCACACTATCTGTTACACCAAGACAGACACTCTCACACCCAATCTCACATCCAGGCAGACACTCTCACACCCACTTGCACATCAACATAGATACTCTCACACCCACTCTCACAGGAAGACATACCCTCTCACATCCATTGTCACACCCAGATACTCTCACACCGACAGTCAGACAGACTGACAGACACTCTTATACTCCCTCTCACACTAGGACAGACACTCTCACACCCAGACAGACACTCTTGCACCTACTCTCACACCAAGATAGACACTCTCACAAACAGACAAGCACTCTCATACGACTGTCACACCAATAGAGATACTCTCACACCCACTCTCACAGGAAGACATACCATCTCTCATCCACTATCACACCCAGACACTCTCACACTCACTCTCACACACAGACACTCTCACACCCACTCTCACACCAAGACAGACACACTCACATCCAGGCACTCTCATATCTGCTTGTACACCACCAGATATACTATCACACCCACTTTCAGAACAAGACATACCCTCTCACATCCACTCTCACACCCAGAACAAAACTCTTACACCCACTCTCACACTAAGACAGACACTCTCATATCCACTCTCACACCCAAAGAGACACACTTATACCCATTCTCACACCAAGACATACCCTCCCACATCCACTCTCACACCCAGACACTCTAACAGACATTGCCACACACACTCTCACACCCTCTCTCACACCAAGGGAGACACTTTCACACCCACTTTCACTCCAAAACAGACACTTTCATATCCACTCTCACATCCAGACACTATCACACCCACTTACATACTCAGAGAGAAAGTCTCACACCCACTCTCAGACCCAGAGAGACACTCTCACATACAGTATGATGCTCGGATGCAACCTGTCACATTCACTGTCACTGTCACACCGACTTTCACACCAAAACATACACTCTCACACCCACTCGCATACCCTGAGACACCCTCTCTCACCAACTCTCAAAGATATGCCCTCTCATACTCACTGTTACATCCGGACACTTTTACACTCTCTCACACTCACTCTTACAGATACACATACACTCTGACAGTCACGCTCACCCTCAGAGACACACTCTAACAGTTAGATAGATACTCTTGCATCCACTTTCACACTTAGAGAAAGAAACATACACCCACTCACATACCCAAATAGATACTCTTACACCTACTCTGATATTCATTCCCACACTCTCATGCACACTCTCACACTCACAGAGGTACTCATGCAGATTGAGGTGGCTGTGCCCTGAGATGCAGGGTTGTGGTGCCATTTTAATGTAACAGGAAAGGGTCCTGTGGCAAAAATGTGGGCAGTAATACATATGAAGAAGTCAGGGTAGGAGTTCCTTGAACAAAGAGCTTCATATAAATGTGGCACATTAGGAATTATTGGGAATAGAATGCAAACAACAACTTTTTTTTTTTTAGATCCACGGATGGATCCGGTTGAGATTTAAAAAAAAGTATTTAAACATATATTAATATGTGTTTACTAAAAGGATTGGCTCTGAGAAGAGCCTTTGTGTTTGTGATGTATAAATGATCACTACACATGAAACATGATGTAGTCTTTTAAGTTCTGCATGAACACCCTCTTGCCTTTCTCTGTCAGGTGAATCATTTCCATATATACCATGCATATCAAACCATAAATTATTGTGGTATATAGAGCCCAGGTTATGGTTTCTGAGAAATGTAGAAAAAGTTTTGTTAACATGTTTCCTGGGTTTGCCTATTTGTGGACAGAATTCACTTGACCACTTCCATGCCTGTCTTTGGCAAATGTAAGAAAAAAACAAGGCAGTGTGTGGGAAAAGTACCATTAATTTTCCAAAGGTATTCTTCATTATAATTTCCAATTCTATCCCTGTAACTATGCCTAGGTGATTGCCACCACAGTACACAATCATAAGTTCTGGACGTTGGCAATCCTTAATGCTTTCAAGTGAAGGAAGCAATTGATAGCCCTTTAATCCTAGTTGGCCAATATAGATAATGTCCATATTAGATAAACCCAGGTCCCTGTCAATGTCACTCCTTCTTGCACTCTCTGTAGCCAAAAACACATAGCTGTGTCCTACAATCCACACTCATAACATTCTGAAGGGAAGCACTGTTGAAATAAAATGCATAAATGTAGTTGAAAATGTAGAGTACTAGCTAAAACTTGAAAACGTTTTTTATTGGTTGTTCTAAATATGTGGCTACATAAAGGTAGGTAGTGATATTGTGAGAAAAGAAAATAGATGTGGGATTGGCTTTTGAGAAAGCAAAAAGAGTGTTTCTGTTTTTGATATGTGTATTATTTGAAAAAGTCAACCACAGATGCTATTTTTCTTTGAAAAGTAAGCATGGTACTTGCAGAAACTGTTAGGAACTTGTGACCGACTGCTACAAGAGAATGTTACAAACTATGTTATTGTAGTCCCACAGCCAGAGGAGCGTGGGGGGAACGCTATAAAAAAAATAGACTGCGACTTGTTAGTTACAGTTCCACTGGGAAAAAAGTGTTTAAAAGTATATTTAGGGGGTGCACGGCCGAGATGGCATGGATCAAGGCTGATTTTTCAGTCTCTTTGTCGCCCAGGCGCATCTAAGCAGCATCTATTGGCATCTTAAGCATACGGAGCCTGGTCACTTCTGAAGCCACGGGGTCCTGTGGTGGCTCTTGTCAACATCTGTCCTGAGCTCCACATGATGAAGAAGTAGGCCGGCAGCCCGTGAATAGGGCAGCCAACTGAGACCAACAGCATGCACATGAGCAACCCGGGACTGTTCCGCAGCATCCCATCGCTCCTAACCCAACATTGCTGCTAGCCTCCAGGACCTGGTTGTCCTGACCTGCGACTCTTCTGATAGCCCCTGCTTTTGGGCGAGACACCCCAATGCTTTCTGCGATCCTGTTCTGCTGCACGGACTGCTTGGGATGACTCACATACCCTCAGATACCTCTGGAGCTCCACCGCAGAACCTGCCAGACCAGAATGCACCAGTGACCGCCCGTCCTGGCCTGAGCACCAGTGAGGCAGCAGCTCCATCACCTATGCCTACCTACTGAATATATGCACGCCCTTACCTGGAGGCACCACCGACAGGGATGCCCGACGAAGGAGAGGTGTACACTGGCCTTCATTCTTTATCAGGAGAGAGCGCGACAGTGCCATCGCACTTTGGGGAAGCTGGCCCAACCACACACAGTGGACAAGCCTGCCTGCATGCCAACAACCAGGGGCCGATTCATAGAAGCCTACAAATGATGAGCCTTTGCACCTCACGCATCGCCTGTCAGTGCTCCCCTCGCAGACCTGCTGCCATCTATTGTTTGATTGGCCTCTAGGATCCCTTATGGGTCCACCTGCTTAGGCCTTCCTGGACCTCCTACTCAGCCCAGCGTACAAGTGTGTACTTCTGGAGGTTTGTGGTTCACAGGTCAATAGTATTGACATAATCACCTCCTTTTCAGGATTGCATGCTGGCTAGCTCACGAACGCTAGAGCTCACTATTTGCAGGCAACCCTGCATGATGGTCATCTCCCATGCCTGGCCATGAATAGAAACAGTGTTCGTTCTCCCACTGACATGCACTTGTTAAAGGCACACCTCTATCTTGTAGAAGTAACTGAAATAGTGGTTGATGCTTGCAAATCGCACATCTGCAACAAAAAACAGAAATGTCCAGGTGGAAACAACAAAGTCATGAGAAGGGTGCAGACCTGGTATACATACCCAACCACCAAGGGTATTAAGGTGCACAGACCCAGAGGGAATGGGAAATGTCTCCTCTGTGACGTGCTGTGCACACAAATGAAAGCAGAAAGTACCAGGGCACTCCAAATGATAAGTCCACAATATGCAAGAATCCAAAAAGTTTTAATTCCTTGTGTTGGAAAAAGTGAGCACATCAATTTTCAGAGACAGCCAACACGTGTTTCATCCAAGCAGACTTTTTCAAGGCTGTAACAAGGAAAAGATGATATCTCTTTACAAACACCAAATGGCGCATGTATTCTGGATAGTTCACACAAAACACAAACGGTGTACAAAGACAAGACATATAGGGCCCATATTTATACTTTTTGAGGCAAAACTGCGCTAACGCAGTTTTGCATCAAAAAAATTAGCGCCGGCTAACGCCATTCTGAAGCGCCATGCGGGCACCGTATTTATTGAATGACGTTAGCCGGCATTAGCCGCCGGCGCCGTCTGGTGTGCGTTAAAAAAAACGACTTACACCAGGCAGCGCCGGCGTAGGGGAAAATGGAGCTTGGGCGTCAAGAAATGGGGCAAGTCAGGTTGAGGCAATTTTTGCGCCTCAACCCGATTTGCGCCATTTTTTTTTCACTCCCAACCCCCATAGAAATGACTCCTGTCTTAGCAAAGACAGGAGTCATGCCCCCTTTCCCAATGGCCATGCCCAGGGGACTTCTGTCCCCTGGGCATGGTCATTGGGCATAGTGGCATGTAGGGGGGCACAAATCAGGCCCCCCTATGCCACAATTTTTTTTTTTTAAAATACTTACCTGAACTTACCTTAATGTCCCTGGGATGGGTCCCTCCAGCCTTGGGTGTCCTCCTGGGGTGGGCAAGGGTGACAGGGGGGGTCCCTGGGGGCATGGGAGGGCACCTCTGGGCTCCTTCAGAGCCCACAGGTCCCTTAACGCCTTCCTTTTTACAGGTGCTAAAAAACGGCGCAAAAGCGGCCGTACGTCATTTTTTTTGACCCGCCCACTCCTGGGCGTGATTTTTGCCCGGGAGTATAAATCCGACGCACATGCCTCGGAGTCGATTTTTTAGACGGGAACGCCTACCTTGCATCTCATTAACGCAAAGTAGGTGTCCACGCTAAAAAATGACGCTAACTCCATGGACTTTGGCGCTAGACGCGTCTAACGCCAAAGTATAAATATGGAGCTAGTTTTGCGTGGAAATTGCGCCAAAAAAAACTACGCAATTCCGGCGCAAACGGAGTATCAATATGCCCCATAATTTTAGTAAGTGAAAATATAAGTGGTGCATTTCAAGATTTCAAAACCATAGAAAGCTACAAAAGATTCTGGAATTGAGATACTCTCATGCTAGGTATGAGATAAATAACCCCTGCGAGTTGCCAAAAGTGGTGTAAGAAGAAATTAGGAAAAGTGCAATTGTTAATATAAGACCCAGAATGTAAGCCAGATGTTAACTAGTTATGTGAATAAGAAAACTGGGTAAGCCATTCTACATTAAACGCCGTAGACAATAGTAGGTTACCCAAAGAGACTTAGTGCAATAAATATACAGACCATACAGTGGCCAGACTAATGTCAGAAAAGCACTGAGGAGACACCAACGGATGAGTATTTAGGCAGGATTCTAAGGTTCGGGATGAAAAGACAGTCACCCAATATTTAGATGAAGACAGAAACCCCTAGAGTGTACAGCAGGGTATGTTGTACAAACCTAACAAAGAGTTGTAGCAAAGATGGGAACAATTTTCCCAAGCATACATATAGCTCGATGAGATACTGAGTCCAAAAGATGTCTCTATTCAAAGGAAAATCGTGGGTCCTGTATGATGAACAGGCTGTATAAGCACAACATCCGAAGTGTTGAGAATTGTACGTGGCAGGGCCCTGATAAGCCCAAACACCTATTGAACAAGAAATAATTAAGAGCAAAAAACAGAAAACAAAAAACACAATGGGCGGAAACCACCACAAGCCGAGCACAGGAATCCGCAACATGAAAGGGAAAAAATTGTCTAACCCTAAACAAAAATATATATATACATTTTGTATATATACCAATATGTAGAGTGAAAACAAGTAAAACTGAGGGAATAGAATAATACTTCCACTCCGTTCCGCGATTGGAAAAAGGTATTCCAAGCCCCAAAATACCGATATCAATGTTTCAAGAGGAAACCCTAAGTAATGGATCTACTCTAACATGACTTTTATACACAAACGTCTATCCCATGGGAGGGTCCAAAACGCTATGTAGCAAAAGGGCTACATATATAATGGTATGGTAATTTAAAAGAAAAATGTATAGGAAATAAAATGAAAAGAATAGGTATCTACCAACTAAGTCTATGTATACCTCACCCCAGATAATATGTACTGGAAGTGAACAAACAATATCCCGTTCCTGTAAGCAATACAAAAATGATGCCCCTATAGACTTAATAATTATGTGTAAATAATAACTCCCCAACTCGTAAAATGCGGGCAGAAAGGAACGGGCCATAATAGGCAACCGCCGAAAAACAAAACAGCACTTACCTGTCCTCTCAACGGTCCCGAGAGTCAGGAAAACCAATAACTGGCGTGCGCGCGGTGTCTGAAGTGAAATGACACAGCGCCGCTCCTCGTTACCACGTATACGTGGGAAGCTAGAAATAAAAATAAAAAGCGGACTATGTGATAAAAGGGGGACAGGGAATAAACGGAGCCTAGAAATACTATGGGGGGCATCTTTGGCGATCTGACTGGTATATGGGTGACTGTCTTTTCAGCCCCGACCTTAGCATCCTGCCCACATACTCATCCCTTTGGTGTCTCCTCAGTGCTTTTCTGACATTTGTCTGACCACTGTATGGTCTGTATATTTATTGCACTAAGCCTCTTTGGGTAACCTACTATTGTCTACGGCGTTTAACGTAGAATGGCTTACTCAGTTTTCTTATTCACATAACTATTTAACATCCGTCTTACTTTCTGGGTCTTTTATTAACAATTGCACTTTTCTTAATTTCTCCTTACACCACTTTTGGCAACTCGCAGGGGTTATTTATCTCATACCTAGCATGAGAGTATCTCAATTCCAGAATGTTTTGTAGATTTCTATGGTTTTGAAATCTTGGAATGCACCACTTATATTTTCACTTACGAAAATTATTTGTCTTGTCTTTGTACACCGTTAGAGTTTTGTGTGAACTATCCAGTATACATGCGCCATTTGGTGTTTGTAAAGAGATATCATCTTTTCCTTGTTACAGCCTTGAAAAAGTCCGGTTGGACGAAACACTTGTTGGCTGTCTCTGAAAATTGATGTGCTCACTTTTTCCAACACAAGGAATTAAAACTTTTTGGATTCTTGCATATTGTGGACTAATCATTTGGAGTGCCCTGGTACTTTCTACTTTCATTTGTGTACACCTCTATCTTGGGCCACCTATGAATCAGGGCAGGTCAAATACTATAGGAGGCCCCCACTTGTTTGGCCTAAGCCAAACAAACCTCATTAACACTATCCTCCTTTCTGCCAAAGAACCGACAGGTTGGACGCCTTCCAGATGCTGACACAGTCCATTTAAACTGCCAGCAGACACTGCATAAACTCACAACATGCACCAAGAGATCCCACTGAGGTGACCACAGGTGGCCCCATTTGCCACAAAACACATCAACGAGGGAGGTCTGGAGCAAACTGAGGAGCAGTGATGACAACTTTCCCTTGACAAGGCCACCCCAGGATCCTCCAGCCTGTTCAGATGCCGGGAGGTCAATAAATCGCCCCAGTCCTCAACTCTCATCTCAGCCACTGGGAGACCTGTGACCTACAGAACCTCACATAGGAGTAACTCTCCCCAGGCACTCCATGATTCTCCTGATCTACAGGTCCTGCCCAGGCCGGAGGGGGAGGTCCTAGATGCAACCTACACACAGCATCACCCGGACAGCACCTGCAGCACCCATCTTGCCTCTCCTCAATTAAACAAGATTGGCCCTTCTGGGACCCTAGGACCACCTGGACCCCATGGGGTAGTGATGGTGACTGCCTAGCTCAGCTTTGAGGGGCCTCCCCACTTTCTTACGGGATACAACACTATCCTCTGGGATTTTCTGACCTTTGGCAGTTATGGCCTCCTTGAAACACAAGAAAGACCAATCAGTGAAGGAGATTCTAACTCAGTACACCCCACTGCCTAGACACCACAGAAGGGGCCAATAATGCAGAATGCACTCCTGTCCCCAGGGGTTTCCTGACATCCCTATTTGACCCTTTAAAGAGAGAGCTGCAGGACATCCAAAAGTATCTATCTCAGGCAATGCATTACCCCGTTCCAATTTAACCTCAATTATTGAAAGGATGTCAGACCTCGAGGACAGTGAGACAGAGACAAGGATGTAGAGCAACTGCATCAAGAGATTTTGGGGCATATTTCTGAACACACCATGGTAGCGCCGTATTTAAAATGCAGCACACCATGGCAATAGTTAGGGTGACTAGCATCATAAGTTTTGATGCTAGTCCACCGCTTGCAGCATTAGCGTAAAACCCTTGTGACGCTAATCCTGCAAAGCTTCCAGTATTCAATGGGAGCCTCTGTTTAACGACTAAACTTAGCAGGCATTAAAAAATGCAGATAAAAATGGTACAAAGGAATCTCATTGATTCTTTTGTGCCATTTTTGTGCCCCTCCAGTGCAGGAATGGCCCCCTTGCATACATTATGCCTGGTGCAGGTATAATGTGGAGCAAGGAGTTACAAAGTGTAAATATGGCGCAGCGTTTTTGGCCTTGTTAAGCCACATCTGCATAAAAAAATGATGCAAATGTGGTGCTAAGAGGTGCCTTGACATTTTAGTTTGCATCCATAACTTCCAGACTAAAGAAGACATCCTGTGTCACCTATTCGATTCTGGGACCACACGCTCGGTCTACATCAAGACATCTCCCTACTCACACTCCAGTGGCAAAAAGACTTCAAACCTATCATGAGGCATCTCAGATCATGAGACATCTAGTATAGATGGGAACACCCATTCTAACTCAACCCCCTCTGGGAAGTTCACCTGCTCCAATGCTGCCTCAAAAGAGTTTAGTGCTCAATTACACACTGGAAACTTAAACTGTTGAGCCTCAATTTGCAAGGCGCAATAACCCTACCAAACAGGCAGCAATATTGTCACTTCATGAATGCTTTGAGAACCAAATTCGTCTCCTGCAGGAGATTCATCTTCTTTCCAAAGACACTTTATGGGTGCTCTCCAAATGGATCCTCCAACAACTTTGATCTTCCACTTCAGCAAAGAACGGGGGAATAGCTATTCTGGTGTCTAACACTTTCCCAGGTGAGATCATTGCAAAGATTGCTGAGATAAAAAGCAGATTACTTGCATACAGGGTGTGACTTGGCAGCTTCCAATTCACAATCATCTCCATATATGCCCCTAATTCAAAACAAGAGCCATTCATAATGAAAGCCATAACCCTGATTCTAAGCACCACTGACGACGCAATCCTCATAAGGGGGTTCCTTAACTTGGTCATGGACAATGATCTAGACAGATCAGGACAGCACTCAGACCAAACTGGGACAGCGATGAGACCAGACTGCAGCTTTCTGCCAAACAGGGCCTGAATGGCTCAATAAATGTGGCCTGGCAGATACATGGCACATGATTTAACACACACACTAGGGACTATACTTTTAACTTCGCAGCAAAGAAAACATACTCATGCATCAACTATTTTTTTGCCTCCGTTGGCTTTCACAACTGTGTCATGGAAACGTGGATCAAACCCAGATCCCTTTCAGATCACACCCCTATATCACTCACAGTACAGAGAGATGCATCACACTACCAGACCTTTAGCTGGAGACTGAAGGATACCTTACTTCATACGTCTAGTACGATGGAGGTAATACATAGGGTCATCACAGATTACCTTAGCAATAATAATAATGGGCAGACATCTCTCTCTTCCCTTTGGGAATCCCTCAAAATAGTGCTGAGGAGTGAGCTGATCTCAATCTCCTCGGTGGAGAACAAAGTACGCAAAGAACAATGGTTCCAATTGGAACGCAAGGTATCATAGTGATAGACAGTGCGCAAGTGCATGGAAGCCTGACTGCATCTGAAACACCTACACCTTGACGGGGCTGAGTACACCATAGTGAGGTGAAAACACAAATTCTACCTAGGGGAAAATCATGGCGGACAGCTCCTAATGCATAAACTGTGAGCTCATGCAGCCTCCATCCCAAAGGAGTACTCCCGCCACGCTGGTGAAACGCCGTGGACTCCCAGATCATGGCAACCTTTTGGGACTTTTGCCAATCCCTATACACACCCGAGGCTGATACACTTGCATACCCCTCTTACTACCTTTATGGATGTGACCTCACACCACTCCTCCAATCCCAAGCAGAAGCCCTTGGCACAGCCATCTGCGTAGAAGAAGTAGTATCAACTACTGCATGCTTGAAACTCGGAAAATTCCCTGGCCCCAATGGCATCACACAACTCTTCTACAAAATGTTCCGCTTTGAACTCGCTCCATTCCTCACTAGACTGCTCAACTCCTTTCCCTACACCAGCTCCCTCACCTACACTATGTTGGACGTGACCATCATGGTGATCCCTAAGCAGGGCAAAGACCCTGTGGCCTGCTGGTCCTACCAACCCATCTTTTTACTTAACATAGATACCAAACTTTTCACTCGGGTCCTTGCCCATGGTCTGAAACCCTACTTTACAGGCCTAGTGGATCCAGACCAGGCAGGCTTTGTCTCTATTAGACAATGCAGAGACAACATGAATTGTCTCATGCACCTAATTGACAAAATACAATGATCCAACAGAGAGGCGCTACCGCTATCAATCGATGCTGAGAAAGTATTTGATAGGGTCCACTGGCCCTACCTATTCAAAATGCTATCTTGCTTCGGTTTTGGCCCTATACTTATGAGCTAGATTAAATACAACTATAGCTCACCCAGAGAGTCAGTTCGAATGAACACAGTTTCCTCCCAACCCTTCCAGATAGGACGGGGAACAAGGCAGTGTCTGCCCCCTAGCACCTCTCTTTTTTGCTCTCCATATGCAGACCCTGGCCCAGAAAATTTGATAGAATCCCCAAATCTCTGGGATTAAATTTGGCAGGGACTAGCATATCATTAGCATGTATGCAGATGACATGATCCTAGCACTTTCTGACCCACTGGCCTCACCCCTGGTCCTTGTCAATGAACTAAAGAATTTCAGGCCAATATCTTGCCTCCAAGTCAACATGCAAACATCTCAGATCCTCAACCTCTCAGTTCCTCCCCTACAGGAAGCTACCCTTTGCTCCTGATTTCCATTCCTTTGGTCATCTACTCATATCCCATATCTGGGGATCAAACTCACCCACACTGACCCTCAAGCGGCGCACATAAATTACGCCTCTCTCACAATACTCATCCTAGTGGACTTGGAGACCTGGCAGCCCCACAACCTCACCTGGTTGGTCCGCATAGTGGTGATCAAAATGACCATCCTCACCCATATTCTGTATCTCTTTCAAATGCTCCCCCTCGCCCTACCGCATACTGCCGCACATACCCTTCAAACAGTGATCTTTAAATTTGTCTGGAATGGGAAAGCCGAGTGACTGGTCCGACAGATCCTACACCACACTCAGCAAAAGGGATGGCTGGTGGTCCCGTGCCTCGCGTGGTACTTCCAGGCAGCACAATTGCACTTCCTAGTCGAGTGGAGCCATCCAGTCACTGAAAAACACTGGTTCTTTATGAACCAAGTGGTAGCCCGGTACCACATTTGGAAGGAACCTTGGCTTCCCAGCAAGCATAGAGCACCCAGCGTATACTCCTCCCCCATCACCAACACTGTATTCCGGGTATGAGATATGGTCGAACTGAAAGCAGGATTGACTTATTTTCCATCTCCTATGACATCCATATGTGCTGTTAGAAATGGGGACTTTGGTTGGCAGTCAGGTTACCCCCTGTCCAAGCAAGGACCTTCACTCTAGTCAGGGTAAAAGAGAATCACCCTCAGCTAACCCCTGCTTACCCCCTAGGTAGCTTGGAACGAGCAGTAGGCTTAACTTCAGAGTGCTTGGTATAAGGTATTTGTACCAACACACACAGTAACTTAATGAAAACACTACAAAATGACACAACACAGGTTTAGAAAAATAGGAAATATTTATCTAACCGAAACAAGACCAAAATGACAAAAATCCACAATACACAAGTCAAGTTATCAATTAAAAAGCAAAAAAAGAATTCATGTAGTTTTAAACACACACTAACACTGTAAGTGTGAAAATGTACCTTGGGTGCGTCAAAAATAACCCTGCACGGGTGAGTGTGCATCGAAAAGGGCTTGCGGTGTGCTGATTTCACTCTTGAGCAGGACCGTGCGTTGTTTCTAATTTCGTCGGGTCGGGCACGTCGTTTCTCCTCTCCGCAGGACAGCAATGCAGCGATCCAGTTAGGAGTCTCGGATCCGGGCAGGCCTTGTGTTGTTTGTACATGCCTAGCAGTGCTTGCGTCGGAAATCCAGCCGCACGATGATCCAGCAGCGATGCAGCGTGTTGTTTCTCTAGCTCTGTGTGTCAATTCTTCGGTCGCGTCACAGGCAAGCATTGATTTACAGCCGCAAAGCCGGCGGCACGTTGATTTCCCAGCCGCAGATCGGAGTTGCATCGATCTTTCCCCACAGGGCATTTTGGGCGTGGATTTCTTCCTCTTAGGCTGCCAGCTTCTCCTCTCAGGGTCCCAGGAACTGGATGGGCACCACTTGGCAGAGTAGGAGTCTCTCCGGAGACTCCAGGTGCAGGCAGAGAGAAGTCTTTGCTGTCCCTGAGACTTTAAACAACAGGAGGCAAGCTCCAAATAAAGCCCTTGGAGATCTTCACAAGATGTAAGGCACACAAAGTTCAGTATTTGCCCTCTTTCACTGGCAGAAGCAGCAAAAGCAGGATAGCTCCACAAAGCATAGTCACAGGCAGGGCAGCTTTTCTTCCTCAGCTCTTCAGCTCTTCTCCAGGCAGAGGTTCCTCTTGGTTTCAGAGGTGTTCTAAAATCTGTGGTTTTGGGTGCCCTTCTTACACCCATTTTCTCCTTTGAAGTAGGCCTACTTCAAAGCAAAGTCTCTCTTGAATGTGAAATTCTGCCTTGCCCAGGCCAGGCCCCAGACACTCACCAGGGGGTTGGAGACTGCATTCCGTGAGGGTAGGCACAGCCCTTTCAGGTGTGAGTGACCACTCATCCCCTCCCTCCTAGCACAGATGGCTCATCAGGAAATGCAGACTACACCCCAGCTCCCTTTGTGTCACTGTCTAGTGTGAGGTGCAACCAGCCCAATTCTCAAACTGACACAGACAGGGAATCCACAAACAGGCAGAGAAACAGAAATAGTATAAAAGAAAATGCTCACTTTCTAAAAGTAGCATTTTCAAACACACAATCTTAAAATCAACTTTACTAAAAGATGTATTTTTAAATTGTGAGCTCAGAGACCCCAAACTCCACATGTCCATTCGCTTCCAAAGGGAATCTACATTTTGAATCAGATTTGAAGGTAGCCCCTATGTTAACCTATGAGAGGGACAGTCCTTGCAACAGTGAAAAATAAATTTAGCAATATTTCGCTGTCAGGACATATAAAACACAACACTATGGCCCCCATTACAACCCTGGCGGTCGGTAGTAAAGCAGGGGTAATACCGCCAACAGGCCGACGGTAAAAAAAACTGGAATTATGACCATGGCGGAAACCGCCGACATAGACAGCCACTTTAACACTCCGACTGCCACCGCGGTACAAACAAACAGCATGGCGGTCACCGCCAACAGACAGGCGGAAGACAATGTACCGCCCACACTATTATGACAGGCCAATCCGCCACCTTTTCCAGGGCAGATTCAACGCGAACAAAAACACGGTGGAAACAGGACTTGGAAGGGGATACACTCAACTCTACACATTCCACGAGGAACCAGGATGCCATGGAGCCTGAACTCCAAATACTCCCTGCAATTGTCTTCCTGCTCCTCTACCAGGAGCACGACCGACGGCGGTGACGACCACAGTGAGTACATCACCTACGACACAGGGGAGGGAGGAGTAGGGAGGGAAAAGAGAGTGACACACACATGCAACACGCAACACCCCCACCCCCACCCTCACCTACAACAACACACACACCAATACATGCTGAAACATTACATTTACACCCCCCAAACCCCCCAGAAGAACGCAATGAGAAAAGGAAATGATTTTAACCATTGTAATCAATAAACATCCATTAGTCAAAAATTTATATACACTATAAACAAATATGTACACCAAGAATTCAAGTCCAGGTACTGCACCTACATAGTCTGTGGACCACTGGGCCCAAAATGCATGGGCGAGACCCACATAAGATACCCGATCAAAATGGAGAGAACACTGCAGGGGCATCAGATCGAAATAAAACAGGCAGCTCAGGGGGAAGGGAAGGGGGGCACCTCAGCCGGAAGAGTGCACGATGCCAGCACCACGAGGGAGCTCCATGCCCATTGCTGTATCCTGGGGAGTGCAAAGCCACAGTCTCTCAAGTCTCTCCAGTGGGTGGTTTGCCCGCTGCTGCATCCTGGGAAGTGCAAAGCCACAGTCTCTCAAGTCTCTCCAGTGGGTGGTTTGCCCACTGCTTTATCCTGGGGAGTGCAAAGCCACAGTCTCTCAAGTCTCTCCAGTGGGTGGTTTGCCCACTCCTTTATCATGGGGAGTGCAAAGCCACAGTCTCTCAAGTGGATAACGGTCTCCACTGGTTCTGGAGGGGGCTTTGTGCCCAGAGTGCTTCATCCTGCCAAGGACAGAGGAAGAGGATGCCTTTCTCCACTGGTTCTGGAGGGGGCGTTTTGCCCAGAGTGCTTCATCCTGCAAAGGACAGAGGTAGTGGATTTATCTCTCCACTGGTTCTGGAGGGGGCTTTGTGCCCAGAGTGCTTCATCCCGGCAAGGACAGAGGTAGTGGATGCCTTTCTCCACTGGTTCTGGAGGGGGCTTTGTGTCCAAAGTGTTTAATCCTGCCAAGGACAGAGGTAGTGGATGTGTCTTACCACTGGTTCTGGAGGGGACTTTGTGCCCAGAGTGCTTCATCCTGCCAAGGACTGAGGTAGTGGATGAGATACTCCACTGGTTCTGGAGGGGGCTTTGTGCCCGGAGTGCTTCATCCTGCCAAGGACAGAGGTAGTAGATGTGATACTCCACTGACTGTGGGGCAACATGGAAGCTGCCCAGGCCCCTGGAACTGACCACCAGCCACGTACCGATGACCACTGGGGATGGCAGCCATGTCTGTGGTGGTGCCACTGGCTCAGGTTGTCGCTCCGTTGGCGGCGGTGTCATTAGCGGCGGTCATTGTGGTGGCGGTGCTTGCGGCGGTCATAGTGCCGGCGGTGCTGGTGGCTGGCTCACTGACCGCGGTGTCTGTAATGGCGGTGCTGGTGGCTGGCTCACTGACCGTGGTGCTGGCGGCGGTGTCTGTAATGGCGGTGCTGGTGGATGGCTCACTGACCGCGGTGCTGCTGAAGGGCTCTGTATCTGGGCTGCTGGTGGCGGTGTCCTTGGCAGAGGTGCATGTGGCAGTGCCGGTGGCAGCCTTGTCCGCCGTGCAGGTTGGCAGCGACGTTGACTTGCCTTTCTGCTTCAGGCCCTTCCCCTCCTTGGATGCTGGTTCAGCTGTCTTGCCACTCCCCACACTTGTCTTGGCTGAGCCCTTGGTGGCAGGTGTTTTGGCCTTCTCCCTCCGGGATGTGGGAAACTTCTTCTGTTTTGGAGGTGGGGGAATGTACTTGGCCTCTCTCCTTGGGACACTGGCAGCCCTGTTGCTTGGCGCACTCCAAAAAACTGGTATTGCTGACACCACTGTGCCCAGTGATGTGGTGGCTGAGGTGCTGGGTTGGAACCTGGAAAGGCAGGCCCTAGGGGAAGGACGGTGGGGAAGAGGTCAACATTTAAAAGGTAAAGTTTTTTTGACACACTGGGACGGGCAGATGGAGGGGGTTTAGGAGTGGAGGAAGAAGTAGTGGTTGTAGGAGGTGTTCGTTTGCTGACTTTGGGTGAAAGTGCATGGGCTGGAGACTGTCGTGAGGTGGATGGCTGTTGGGTAGGTGTGTGACTGCGTTTGTGTACTTTTGGAGGAGGGCTCACAGACACACTGGGAGAGGACACTGGGGATGTGTGAATGGTGGTGGGGGTGGTGAGTGCACGTGAGCGGTGTGTGGTGATAGGCGTGCTGGTGATGGAGGTAGTGGCTGAAGATGTAGTGCATGCAGGTGTGAGTGGAGACGTGACAGGGAGGGAGGAGGGAGACGTGGAGGACGGGGAAACAGTGGAGGCAGTGGATGTTGGTATGTGTGCATGGGTATGATGCTTGTGTGAGTGCTTGTGGGATGTGTGGTGCTTATGTTTTCAAGAGCCACCCTTGTGTGTTGAGGTGTGTGCATGCTGGTCTGATGGTGTGCTTGGGATAGGCTGAGGTACTGGGATTGGGTCTGGGTGGAGGAAGTTCGAGGGGGAGGCTGGACACACGGACAATGGCTGCCATCGGTGCAGAGGCTAGAGCCTGAAATGCTCTCTGTTGGGCTACCTGGCCAGAATGAATGCCCTCCAGGTATGCATTTGTCTTTTGCAACTGCATCTCTACACCCTGGATGGCATTCAGAATGGTAGACTGCCCAACAGTGAGGGATATCAGAAGGTCAATAGCCTCCTCACTGAGGGCAGCAGGGCTGACTGAGGCCGGGCCTGAGGTGCCTGGGGCGAAGGAGATGCCCATCCTCCTGGGTGAGCGGCCACGGGACACACGCTGAGGGGCTGCTGGGAGGGCGGTGCTGGTAGATGGGGGGCGGCTGTACCTGTAGATGCAGTGGGCACAGAGGGGCCCTCCACCGCAAGGGAGCTCCCATCAGATGAAGAGTCTGTGTCGCTGGTTTCAGCTCCTGTCCCCGTGGAGCTCCCCTCGCCCTCCGTCCCACTGGTGAATTCAGACTCTGTTTTCTGGCCCTCCAGTGCCATGTGGGATGCAGCTCCCTCCTGCTTCGGTGGCACAGCTCTTCCACCTGATGATGCTAATGCACACAAGGACAGGGAGACCACAAAAAGGGGAGGGGGAGAAAGAAGAAAGACATGTTCAGTGCATACAATACCGCTACCGTTGGCAGACACTACAGACACAGCAGCCCTCTGCACTACGCCATGCACTTGGAGTTTTTAATTAATCACAGGGACAAGGGGTACATGGCCTATGCCCGATTGCTGCACACATGGAAGTCACAGGAGCCTGACTAGGTGTAGATGGATATTACCACTGGTGGGGATGGGGTGCCACTTAGCCTGCCTCACAAAGGGTCCTTGCCTACAAAGCTCGCCCTAGCTTAGGGGAACCCACTGCCCACCTGCCCCACCCAGACACCTCCAATGCGCGCAGAGTCAGCTGAATGTGAGTGTACTCACCCCCTTGTGGCTGCTGTGACGCCCTCAAGCACCCATCCAGCTCCGGATACGCCATCGCAAGGATCCGGAACATCAGGGGGGTCATGGTACGACGGTTATTCCTCCCACGTTGGGAGGCCATCCCCAGCTGGGTCTCTGCCATCTTCTTGCTCCAGCGGCGAAGGTCCTCCCATCTTCTACGGCACTGGGTGTTCCGTCTGTGGTGGACCCCCAGGGTCCGGACGTCCGTGGCGATGGCACGCCAAATATCCTTCTTCTGGTGGGCGCTGACCTAGAGGAATAGTACAGGGGAAAATGTAACACTTTTACCGTCCGGACCGTCACAGTCATTGTCCCACGTTCCCAACCATGCCCTGACGCACATACACACACCGTCAGATCATGCAGGCCTCATCTCCCCCCCCCTGTATCTTCCATCCACACCACTCCAAACAGGCATTGCCCATACAGCATGCTCACAGTGTACTCACCTGTTTGTCTCGAGGACCGTAGAGTAGCGTGTACTGGGGGAGGACCCCATCCACTAGTTTCTCCAACTCCTCCGTGCTGAAGGCAGGGGACCTTTCCCCAGACACATGAGCCATTGTCGCATCCAGACTGAGGTCACAGCAGCACTTGCAGTGTAGGTCCTCTCCTTTCGAAGATCAGGTATCAAGTGAGTGAACAGAGAGGAAATGGCAGTCACGTCCACAGCGGTGCGCACCGTCACTGCCGGCGTACATCGTCATTGGCTCCTAGGACCCATAGGGCCCAATGTTAACCCATGCAGGATTGCACCGCAGTCTTCGACCGCCTACTGTGACTGTCTACAACACCAGCGCAGTTACCTCATATCCCCTTGTCCCACATTACAGGTCAGGCAGCCACCATTTCAGGTGGCCACATGGCATTATTTTTTAATGCGTCACACATATATAGGCCTTACATATACACAGAGACAGGCACATGCCGTATTGACAAATGTGTGCAAGACTATTATTTTTTTCCTACCTCAGTGTTGGCTGACTCTGCTCACTGTTCTCATCCATAGGGCACGTCCGCTGGGGAAGGTGAGGAGATGGAGGCATCCTCCGGTGTACAGACCGCTGGTTGACCTGTCGACAATGGAAGAGAGACATGTAATAGTCACCTACAGACTAGATCGTGCCACAATCCAGGAACCGTGTTCCCAGTTGGAGCCAGACCTGATGTCAGCAATCCGCCATCCCACAGGAATCCCCCCTCTAGTGCAGGTCCTGTCAGTACTCCATTTCCTGGCAAGTGGGTCTTTTCAAACAACAGTGGCAATTGCATCAGGGATGTCCCAGCCTATGTTCTCCAACATGTTGTCCAGAGTGTCGTCTGCCCTGCTGAAACACATGCGCAGCTACATCGTGTTCCCTCAGGTGGAGGATTTGCCTACAGTTAATGGTGACTTCTATGCCCTGGGACATATTCCCAACATCATAGGTGCCATTGATGGGACACATGTGGCATTGGTAACCCCCGCAGGAGTGAACAGGTGTACAGAAAATGGAAGAGCTACCATTCTATTAATGTGCAGATGGTGTGTTTGGCAGACCAGTACATCTCCCATGTGAACGCCAAGTTTCCTGGCTCAGTGCATGACGATTACATTCTGCGGAATAGCAGCATCCCTTATGTGATGGGGCAACTCCAGAGGCACCGTGTGTGGCTATTAGGTGAGGACAAGGACCCTATACCGTGTGAATAGTTGTGTGGGTCTGCGGTTGTCACTAAGGGTTAGTGTGTGTCTTATAGTTGTCCCTCGACATTTGCAGGTGACTCTGGGTACCCCAACCTGTCATGGCTACTGACCCCGTGAGAAATCCCAGGACAAGGGCAGAGGAACGCTACAGTGAGGCGCATGGGCGAACTAGGAGGATATTTGAAAGAACCTTCGGCCTCCTGAAGGCCAGGTTCAATGGCCTCCATATGACAGGTGGTTCCCTATACTACTCACCAAAGAAGGTGTGCCAGATCATCGTGGCCTACTGTATGCTGCACAACTTGGCTTTGCGATGACAGGTGCCTTTTCTGCAGGAGGATGGTCCAGAAGGAGATCTTGTGTCAGCTGTGGAGCCTGTGGACAGTGAAGAAGAGGAGGCAGAAGAAGAGGACATAGACAACAGAAACACCGTGATCCAGCAATACTTCCAGTGAGACACAGATAAGAAGACATCACTGCCTCCTCCATCTGATAAAATTGTTAGACCTATCATCTGTCTGTCACTTTCACCCAGTGTATGGACCCTGATTTGTCACTTTGCCTTTCAATTTTACAGATGTGGGTCCCATTGTGTGACCTCTGCTATGTTACCTCATGGACTAGAGCTGTGTGACATAGGTATGTAGACATTAGAATGGACATTGGGTTTTTCCTCAGTTATTGCAAATGCACAATTGTGAAAACACGGACTGACTCCAGCTTGTTTTGTGATTCAAGGGTGTTTATTTAAGTGCAAAATAGTGGAGGGGGTTGTAAAATGGTCAGGGGTGATGGTGGAGGCATGTCCAGGGCAGAGTCCAGTCTATTTGTCTCACAGGTGCATTGTCCAAAGGGGCATAGGAAGTGGAGCTAGGGCAGTTTAAGGATGGGCTGGGTGACAAAGTGGGACAGAAGGATGACATTCAGGGGGTCTAATTTCTTGGCGGGGGTCTTGGCATTGTTCTGTCTTTGTCCTGGATCTCAGGGACCACTTGCGGGGTGGTTCTCCATCTGCAGGCGGTGGGGTGCTGGTGTGGTGGTACTGTGGCGGTGCCTCCTGTCCACTAGCGCCGGCGGAGGTGGTGGGCAGTTCATCGTCCAGGCTGGTGTCAGGGGCCCCTTGTTGTGCCACAGTGTCCCTCCTGGTGCACCAGTACAAGTACACACTGACATATCGACTAACAAACCTAGACACACACTAATGAATACACTGAAACACCCAGGCAAACACTGACACATACAGTAAAACACCCAGTATATACACTGATACATACAGGCAGGCACATGCTAATCCAGACACTGACAGATCCGCATAGACACTCTTGCATAAACTGAAACACCCTTGCTAAAACTGATGCATTTGCTGACATACCCAGGCTAAGACTGATGCCTAAACTAATACACCAAGGGACACACTTATCCATTCACTCACACAGCAAGGTACACCCTGACATATATGCTGACATACCCACACACTGATTCATACACTTACATACCCAGGCAATCACTGATGCATACATTGACACGTACAGGAACAAACTCATGCATACACTGACACACCCAGACAAACAGTGATGCATAGAATGAGACACCTAGGCACACACTGATGCATATAATGATACACCCAAGCATACACTGATGCTCACACTGACACATCCAGGCATACACTAATGTATACACGGATGCACACACATATTCACTAGCACAACCACTAACATAAAAAGTACTATACCCACTCAAGAATAAAAACACGGACACTGCTCTCTATAGTATATATGGGGATTCTAAAAATAAACTTTTTCTTGTAAAATATTTTGGAGTGTTTCTTAAAAAAGACTAGAACATAGAAAATCTGAAAACAAAAAAGTGTTTGCAAAACGCTTGCATATTCAACAAACTAGTGGTTTGTAACACTAAAAAAAAGAAAACAAATCAACAACTGTGGCTCTTACCCTTTTCGAGTATGGTAGTTATGACTTAATTTTAATTAATAACAAGTCCCTGGCACTTGCCACAATAAATGCCCATGTCATTAAGTTCTTTGCATGTAGGTGCAATAGAGATGTTTCGAGGAGCTTCAGCAGCAGAAAAAGTAGATGGTACTGCAACTGAAGTATCAATGGCTCTCTCCCTCAACCTATGCAGATATGTTCTCTCATGGTAGCTTCTTATGTGTTTCCACATTGTGGATGTAGCATAGTTATATTTCTTTTTGGTGATTTTAGGAAGCTGCTTCTCACGTAGGGTTCATTCCACAAATCTTGAACAAGCTTTTTTCTCACCACTGGGGACTGTAAACCAACTCCAAACATTGCTTTCTTTCCTTGCACCTCCTTCCTGATGTGTAGTATGGGTCTTTTATATAATAATGTTATAGTTCCTACAACATTACTTCTGTTTCTATATGTTTTGCTGTTATTTACTATAAGTTGACTAGTTTTTTTTTTACACCATTTCCTATATAATATCATAGGTAGTCACATCTCAAATGACACCACTGATGACATCATCGACCTAAACACCCTGACACCCCACTCAGGCGCCCATACCAACATCTCATACACCCACACATGCAGCCACACATTCACTCACATATGCATTCACAGAGTCATACAATTATTCGAACAGCCACTCACTCCTCCATACAGCCACTCACACACCCACTAACTCACTAATACAGCCACTCATACAATTACTCACTCACCAATACAGCTACTTTAACTACCACTCCCTTACACATACAGCCACACACAAAACCACACACTCTCCTATATACCTATTTAAACACCCGCTTACTCACCTATATATTCACACACACACCCAATCACTCATTCATATACCCTCTCAACACAAGCACTCACTCACCAATACAAGTACTCACACACTCACTGACACACCAACACAATCACTTACATACACATTCACAGATCTATACAACCAATCACACATCCATTGTCACCCATACATCCATTGCACACATACTTAATCTACAATATAGGTGCTCACATAAAAACTCACTCAACCAAACAGCCACCCATCCACCCAGGTATGCAATCATTCATTCTGTCATAAAGCACTTCATATACTCATTCACTCCCCCACACAATCATTTACACATACTCTCAACCACCCATAGAGCCACTCATATAACCACTCACTGTCCCCTACAGCTACTGAGAAATCCACTCTCTCGCCAATAAACTCACTCATACAGCAACTCACTCACTCACACAACTACTCTTATGCATACTTACAAACCAATGCAGCAACTCACATACTGTTTCATGGACTTTTAAAATCAGCCACACACACACCTACGCATAGATATAGAGTTACACACTCAATTGCATAGTATATAATAGAAATAGCATCACTCATTACTAGTACAGAAAGTATACTATTTTAACTATTGTAGTACCATATAATTTGAAATGTCATCAGTGATGTCACTGACCATGCTGCGAGTGATGTAATATGTGAGATCACAAGTATTCCATTGCGGGGGTGTTAAGTTATAGATAGCTCATGTAACTTTAACTTCTGAATTTCACTAGTTGTGTATGAGTGAGATATGACCCTAACTATAACGTCCTGCATCTTTTTCCTGTTCAGGGATTTTCCTTTTTTTAATTCTATTTCCTAACTATTTTGTCCTAGTAACCAAAGGTTGCCAGGGCTTTTTAGTTAGGAAGTCGAATTTAAACAAACATAGAAATTCACTGAAAAAAGCAAAGGCTACTGTGACATTATAGTTAGGCTCACATTTTAAATGTACAAAACCATAGAAATCCACCTGCTATAGTTAGTGTTATCTCAAGTAACTATAACTTGTGCCTTACGGTAACTTTCACTTGTACCGTCATCATGCACTGCTAATTATTCCACAGATAATGGCACTCAGGACATCTTTGATAACATCATAGATAATATCAATGTAATATTTGTACT
The DNA here is from genome assembly GCF_031143425.1 of Pleurodeles waltl. NCBI lineage: Eukaryota > Metazoa > Chordata > Amphibia > Caudata > Salamandridae > Pleurodeles > Pleurodeles waltl. Next base: position 1,564,607,036 of record NC_090444.1, on the reverse strand, counting down.
AAACCTTTTGACGAAAACACTGTGGATAGTGGGGGTGCAATGTATAGTTACCTAAGGGCAGGAGTCCCAGCTGGCAGGAGAATGTTTAAAATTCCAGCCAGCAGGGAGAAGACTTAGGACCAGATTTAGAGTTTGGCAGATGGGTAACTCTGTCACTAATGTGACGCATCTCCGTCTGCCGTATTATGATTTCCATAGGACATAATGAAATCGTAATATGGTGGACCGCATCTGCCAAACTCCAAATCAGGCCCATAGTGTTTGTTCCATTTGGCAGGAAACTTTAAAGCACTTCTGCCACATGGAAGTAAACACATATTTATCTGCCCAAAGTCAGGGAAACTACTGTGTCAGAATGGTTGGCTCCCCAGGGCAGAGTAAGTGAGCTAGTCTCCGGCGGTGGGGTTGCCAGTGCTATTAAAGGCTCACAGTGGGGGCTGTGCTGCCCTACTCCCCTTAATAAATGCATTGGTTTCTAGGGGGATGGGGTTCCCAGGGTAAAATACAACTAGTGGGCCCGCACCTGCATTTCCTTAAATATTCCAAGCCTCAGGGTATGAGGTCCCTAAATGGGCTAGAAAGGGGATCCCTACTAACTCCTTCTCCCCATATATTTATGACAAAATGTGGCAGTCATTTTTGTTTTTTCTTTGCTGTGATCCCACAGGAAGCCCACAGGATCATGGCAAAACTTGACAATTATTTTAAAATTTTGGCACTGGGGGGATCCCTCTGGGCTTCCCCATGGGTCCAAGCCCACCCTCTTATATCATTTTTTTTTTAAAACGTCAAGACAAGGGATTAAGGCCCTCATTACAACCCAAAAGACCGCCGAGGCTGCAGGTGCCAGAATACCGCCATTGCTGGCGGTGTGTCAGGCTCCCTATTTTAACTTTTTCACTGGGCCAGCAGACGGTAACAGTGTTACTGGCCACTGGCCCAGCGGAAAAGTCACATAAACATTGCTACCGGCTTGTAATAGACCCGGCAGCAATGCTGATGTGCAGCTGGTGAAATAGCACCCGTCTCGCATTTCACTGCCCAAAATTTGGGTGCGAAGGGGCTATGCCTGGGGGCCCCTGCACTGCCCCTGCCAAGTGCAGGGGCAGTGCAGGGGCCCCAGTGGCACCCCAAGTCCTCTTACCGCCAGCCTTTCGCCATGGACAGGCTGACGGTAAGGGGAGTCAAAATCCCCAGGGCAGTGCTGCTGGCAGCGCTGCCCTGGCGGATTACGACTGCCGGGACCGCCAAGGCAGTATACCGCCGGTCCCAGCGGTGTTACCCCAGCAGTACTGCCATGGTCAAAATGTGGTGTCCAATACCGCCAGCCTGTTGGTGGTACGAACGCCACTATAGCCCTGGCAGTCACTGGCCGCAAGGGTTATAATGAGGGCCTAAGTCCTATAATGGCTGTCAGTAACATTTTTCTCATGTTGCTTGCAGTCAATCAGAGCACTCATGCCTGTGGGATACTGACTCCCAAGAGAGTGTGATGGCCCAGGTGAAAAAAGCTCCCTAGGCCAATCAGAATGCTCTGTTTTCAAATTGGTGCTCCCGTAAGACGTTTTTAAACGTCAAGACAAGGGATTAAGGCCCTCATTACAACCCAAAAGACCGCCGAGGCTGCAGGTGCCAGAAACCGCCATTGCTGGCGGTGTGTCAGGCTCCCTATTTTAACTTTTTCACTGGGCCAGCAGACGGTAACAGTGTTACTGGCCACTGGCCCAGCGGAAAAGTCACATCAACATTGCTACCGGCTTGTAACAGAGCCGGCAGCAATGCTGATGTGCAGCTGGTGAAATAGCACCCGTCTCGCATTTCACTGCCCAAAATTTGGGTGCGAAGGGGCTATGCCTGGGGGCCCCTGCACTGCCCCTGCCAAGTGCATGGGCAGTGCAGGCGCCACAGGGGCACCCCAAGTCCTCTTACCGCCAGCCTTTCGCCATGGACAGGCTGACGGTAAGGGGAGTCAAAATCCCCAGGGCAGTGCTGCTGGCAGCGCTGCCCTGGCGGATTACGACTGCCGGGACCGCCAAGGCGGTATACCGCCGGTCCCAGCGGTGTTACCCCAGTAGTACTGCCATGGTCAAAATGTGGTGTCCAATACCGCCAGCCTGTTGGTGGTACGAACGCCACTATAGCACTGGCAGTCACTGGCCGCAAGGGTTATAATGAGGGCCTAAGTCCTATAATGGCTGTCAGTAACATTTTTCTCATGTTGCTTGCAGTCAATCAGAGCACTCATGCCTGTGGGATACTGACTCCCAAGAGAGTGTGATGGCCCAGGTGAAAAAAGCTCCCTAGGCCAATCAGAATGCTCTGTTTTCAAATTGGTGCTCCCGTAAGACTCTAGAGACACTCTCTCGGACTCAACCAGCCAGAAAAAGACATACTTTTAAATCTTAATTTCTCAAAAACTACTTACACCAGAAAAGACAATCTGAGGACCAAGATCTATCTTCCTGCCAAACTTGGTGTAATTCGATTCCATCCAGCAGCTTTTACAGTAGATCTGCTTAATGACGTCTATAGAAAATGCATAGGGCTTTTGGATTTTGGGACCTCCCACCTTTTTCCAAGCCCCTGCTTGACAGATGATCAGCCTGAAACTTTTCATGAAGGAGCTGAAGTGAATTTGCTTTTTTTGGGACATTTTGTGAAGATTCGTCAAACGGCACCAAAGGTATTTGCAAATAAAAAAACGCCTTGTGTAGGGAAAAGCAATCCTAACCATAACTACATACAATAAATATAAATATTTATATCTATATATATATATACATATATATATATATATGGCATCATTTTCTTTAGATTTGTAGATGCTTACACGTGTATTTAAAATTAATAATAGTACAGCTGTTCCCTATGTATAAATATCTTGACAATATAGGGCCTCATTTACAAGGCTTTTGCTCCACTGTAGCATAATTTTTATGGATGCTATGGTGGTGCAAATGGTCCCACACAGCTCTGCATTTACAAAGTGCCAAAATGGTACCACTGTGCCAGTTTGTAAACATTTACACCACATTATACCTGTGCCAGGTACAATGTATGGAAGGCAGGCGTTCCCCCACAAAAAGCCCTGCATGAGTGGAGCAGTGAAATCTGCAAGATTTCACTGCTCCATTCTGTGCCGTCACAGCATAATTTTTTTTTTAACACCTGCTTAGGGTAGGCATTACAGTGATGATGTGCTCTTTTCAGTAGGGCCTTACCATTGCTGGACTGGTATCAAAATTATTGATGTTAGTCCAGCAATGCTAAGGTTTAGAGCCACAACTGAGTCCAAATTTCTGATGCAGTTGTGGTCACTATGCACCATGGAGGACTGTATGGTAAAGCGGAAGAAAATTGGTACATCGATCACGATGTACCGGTTTCTTGTAAATGAGGCCCTTATTTGTAGTCAATATTCTACAGTCACTGTTTCTGGATAATCATGCTAGTTATGATCTGATATTTTGACATTCAACCTTATCAAAACAATAAGTTGCATATTTACAAGCCCCATGGAGCAGGGCAGCAGAGTAAGTTACCTTTCTCTGCTGTCCTGCACCATGGGGAAATGGCAGAAATGCACCATATTTAGAAGATATGGTGCGTTTCCATCCTCTTCCCCTGTGCTGGTGTCTGCATTGTCAGCAGGATTGTTTTGTGCAGGAAGGGACACCTTTCTGCTCAAACACAGTGCGGAGAAGCATTTTCCTCTTTCTGTGAGTGCTGAACAATGCAGCACACAAGGAAAGAAGAACCAACAAGGTGAAATAAAGCTATTTCTCCTCATTGCACCTTCCCTAAGAAGGATTACAGTTTCAACGCATTCCCAGATTTACAGATTTTTGTAAATCTGGAAATGCTTCAAAACCCATGGGTGTTGCAGGGGTGAAACCCACTGCAATGCCCATGAAATTCTTCCCTGATGCAGTGTAAGGCAAAACAGTGACTTGCACTGCATGGCCTTACATCATATCTACAAAACCATTAAAAGCCAAGCAAGGTGGCTTTGCATGGCCTTGTAGATATGGGTCTGCACTATGTGCCACTGGCGTGTCACAAAAAGTGACGCACCAGCAGCTCAAAGGGCTTGTAAATAAGCCTCTAAATGTATTGCTGTTCAAAATTACTTGAAGGCTATGCTCTGCACCACTATGGCAAAGGAAATATGTCACTGAGGTATAAATCACATATATTACAAAGGCACAAATGGGTTTTCTTGTAAATGTTTTCAATTTTTTTTTAATGGGAAAAACAGAATTTTGGTTGATTACCCAAAGCTTAATGTCATCCAAGTCTGAAAGCATACTATTTGTTATGACAAAGGTAGTGTTTCCTAATTTACGTCTAGGCATCAGGGATTGAAAAAATATGGGTCTCATTTAGGATTTGGCATAAATGGAGCCCCATTGAATTTCAGTGTTAGACCTGACAGCCTTAGGGTGGTCAGCCCCAACCTTTTGCCTGACTCCCTCCACTTTTTGACACTATTTTTGCTGGTTGTAGAACTCTGCGCACTTTACCACTGCTAACCAATGTTAAAGTGCATATGTTCTCTCCCTTAAATCACGATAACATTGGTTCATACCCAATTGGCATATTTGATCTAAAGGGTAAGCCCCTAGTAAAGTGCACTACTAGTGCCCAGGGCCTGTAGATTGGATGCTACTAGTAGTCCTGCAGCACTGGTTGTCCCACCCACCTAAGTAGTCCCTTAACCATGTCTCAGGCCTGCCATTGCAAGGCCTGTGTGTGCAGTTTCACTGCCACTGTACTTGGCATTTAAAATTATTTGCCAAGCCTTAAACCATTCTTTTGTTTACATATGTCACCCGTAAGGTACGCCCTAGGTAACCCAGAGGGCAGGGTGCTGTGTGGGTAAAAGGTAGGACATATATCTGTGTGTTTTAAATGTCTCCTAAATTCATTTTCCCACTGCTGTGAGGCCTGCTCCTTTCATAGGCTAACATTAAGGCTACTCTCATAAACTGTTTGAGTGGTAGATTCTAATTAGAAAGGGGTAAACAGATCATATTTGGTATGGCCAGAATGGTAATACAAAATCCTGCTGACTGGTGAAGTGGGATTTTTTATTACTATTTTAGAAATGCCACTTTTAGAAAGTGAGCATTTCTATGCACTTAAATCAATCTGTGCCTTACAGTCTGGGCTGGGCTGGTTGACAGCTCCCTTGCGCATTTCACCCAGACAACCACAAACACAGGATGCTCAGTCACACTTGCACACATCTGCATACTGAATGGTTCTTCATGAGCTGGAAGGGTGGAGGGCCTGACACTTACATTTCAAAGGACAGTGGCCTGCCTTCACACAATGGACTGCCAAACCCCTTACTGGGACCCTGGCAGATAGAGTTGTACTGAAAGGGGACCTTGTGCACTTCAAAACCACTCTTTGAAGTCCACCCCACTTCAAAGGCACTTTTGTGTATATAAACTGGGTCCCTGACCCTATCAATCCAAACACTTCCTGGGAAAGAAACTCTGAGCCAGAACCTGCAACCTGCCAAGAGAAGCTGCCTGGCTGCCCAAAGGACTCACCTGGACTGCTTTGCTGTAACAGACTGCAGCCTTGCTGTTGCCCTGTTGCCTTGCTGGCCTCTGGCATTGCTGAGAAGTGCTCTCCAAGGGCTTGGATTGAGCTTGCCTCCTGTTTCCTGAAGTCTCAGGGCCAAAAAGACTTCATCTCTGCAAAGAACTCCTTGTACAGTGAAAAATCAAAGCACAACCTGCCTGAAATGATGCATAGCCTGCTTTGCGAGGAAAGAATCCCCCCATCACCGACCTGGAATGATACAGCCCGGCTCCCCAAGTGGAGAACGACTCAGCGCCAATGTTGCAACCGGAACTTAGACCCACAGCCCACCGGATCGATGCAATGCAAAACTAAAATGATTCAGTCCGACATCTTGCATGAGGAATTGACACATCGCCTGCCATGCGACAGAAACTCTGACTCATCGCCAACCGGATTGATGCAGCTGCTGTTTCTTCGTCCTGCGCACCCAGAATTTCTCCGTATTGTCCCTGGGCATCAAAAGACCCTGCATTGCAAAGAGGATTCAAGACTGCGTAATTTGACGCAAAGCGTCAAAAGAATTGACGCATCATCTGTGTGCACCTTAAAATACGACACACACCTACATTTTTCAAAGCATTTCTTCCTCTGCGGTCTTCGTGTATGTAATTTTGACGCAAACCAGGTACTTTGTACTTGCAAGAGACAATTGTTGCTTTTAAGAATTTAAAACTCATCTTATCATTACAAAAGTGATATTTCAACTTGTATTTATCAAATCATGATCGTTTTGACTTTAACCTACTCAGATAAATATTCTATATTTTTCTAAACTTGTGTGGTGTATTTTTGTGGTGTTTTCACTCTGTTATTGCATGATTTATTGCACAAATACTTTACACAATGCCTTCTAAGTACAGCCTGACTGCTCGGTGCCAAGCTACCAGAGGGTGGGCACAGGATAATTTGGATTGTGTGTGACTTACCCTGACTAGAGTGAGGGTCCTTGTTTGGACCGGGGGTAACCTGACTGCCAACCAAAGACCCTATTTCTAACAATCAGCAATGCCTCACCTAACCTAACCTACTTTTCTTGTATCCTATTTAGAGGTGGGGGACTGCTGATTATGCACTAGTGGATCCTCCACCAGTGCAAAATCATATGCAGTGGCCCAGCTGCCTCTGGATCACTACTTTTAGAGCATTGGGGTGTTCAAACTGTTTGGAGTGGTTCCCACTGACAGAAGCAATTTCTTCAGAGGTGAACCACTAGTGGGGTGGTTCCCTGTAGGTAGTATGGCATGCTCGCTGTTGGGACATGGAGACTGGGCATCCGCCATTCTATCAGTATCAGAGACCACAAACCAGTGTCTAAATGGTCCTCTCAATATGGTTTCACAATGTTGTTGTTTGCAAATGCTCATCACACAAATATTTTCTCAGAAGTTGTCAATTATACTGTTCGATAGTCAAAATAATCAAAGTTGCAAGCCATTATTCCTATGAGAGCGTTTGACACGTTACACTGTTTGGTGCTATGTAATAGTTACAGAACCGGATGCACCAATGGGCAGGTTGCAATTGTAGATTCATATTACGCACCGACTTTCCGTAACCCGCTAAGTATATCACTACATGATTTATGTACTAATCAGGTGCACTACAAAATTACTAAATCCTAAAGACTTGTCCCTCATTAACATTAAAGCGGCAAGAAGCAATTTGCACCCCGTACAAATGGCCTGCAAGAGAAAATAGACCTACAATCCTGCATTTGTATTTCAGACTGAAAATATTTTTTGTTGAAAAACAGAAGAATCCAAACCATGTAAGTTCCTGTCTTTTAAAGTTGGGCCTTTCAGAAATCTTTAGCTGTTTTTCCAGGCTACCCCCCCCCCACCCCCCACACACACAAAAAAAAGCACACAAAATACACAAAATACATGTCCGTAAAAGTGCTTTTGGTCAGGTTGGTCCATTGGTCCGTTAAATTGTCACTTACATTTTGCTGCAGAACACAGCCTCCCTTTACTTTGAGTGACTGCATAAAGTCGGTGCACAATCATCACATCCGCCTAAAATCGCTCCTTGCTCTTCTGCTGCAAAGCCAGTCTGGAATGTGTTTCTTAAATTTAATTTCTTTCTTATACTACTTGATCTCCTTTTCAAAGTTTACCTTATAAAGTGTTTAAGCGACATTGTAATGTTATAGCTGCCTTCAATTTCAGTAATTGGTTATGAAATGATTTATTCTGTTTACTTAGGGAAATAATAATAAACTGCATAACACAACTGAAAGACTTTTTTTAAAAAAAAATCTGTATTAAATCAGTTGCATTACTGAATGTTTAGGAGACAGAATATTTTCTTTTTTCCTCTTTATTTTTCTGGCAAATGCTTGCAATAACAAACAAAGACACACATTAACCATTGCACCTTCTTGCCAAACTCAGGCCTCTTTGTTTTGTCATTGCTTGTTTTTAAAGAAGGCCATGTCCCTGTAAGGGACAAATTCTACTTTACGCAAAAAATATTTTGTCAGGATTAATATCATGGGGAACATGCAGACCAATGCCTGCCCCAGCTGATGTCTGCAATAAAGGGGGACGCTGTCCCACAGGATCAGTTTCCCCTTTCAAAATCTGTTACCAACTCAAGCTGGATTTCAGTATCACAATTGTGTTTTCAAAACATTGATACATATCATTGTGACTCCGAATTGGAGAGGGAAGTCCCTTTCACAGCCCTCCTATTTACAATTTGCAGTAGTTAACAAAACCACTTAGTGAGTTGGAATTTTCTTGGAAATATTTCCTGGCTCGTAAATTGGGTTTGTATTTAGCAAACACTCCTTTCAGACACCAATGCTTTTTTCCCACTCCCCAATTCTTGGGACACCTAATATTGCAAAGGGATTCTGCAATAGCACACAAACTGGGAAAACAGATGTGAGAAATTGTATGGCACTGCACAAAGAAAAGTCCTGATCCTCACCTCTGATCACCAGTTTGAAAAACTGGGTTACTGGTTGACTGGGATGTGAGCCCTGGTCAATTGACAACCACAATTCTTGTCGGGATTAGACACAAGCAAAATTCAAATTAATCTGTGATAAATTCCCTAACAGCTTGGCACAGGGCAATTAGGCTTAATTTAGGGGCAATGTGTAAAGTATTTGTGCAAAATTTCAAAAAGTAAACAGCAAAAACACCTCATAAAAAGATCCCACACGGGGTTAAACAAATAGTGCACAATTACATAACTAAAACAAGACCACAGTGACAAAATTCCAATCAGTAGAACTGGAGTTATTAACTTTTAAAGAATAAGTGCTTAAAAGCACTTAAAGATAGCACTTAAAATCACATAGTACCAACCACAGCTACCTGGTTGCACTAGACTGGGTCAAAGTCAAAAGTTCAGGCCAACAGAGATGGAGTGCAGGTTTGATACAGTTGCAGATTAGTCCTGCTGAAGGTTTACCTTTCTCATGTTTGTGCCAAGAGTCCTGTTTGCCTTACAGAGGGCCACAGGGAGTGGGGAGAGTGTTGGTGAATCACCTAGGAGCCAGCAAGCATCACAGGAAAGCATAGCTGGAGCTTCACTGTCGCGGTCCCAGCGAGCGATAAAGGCTGCAGTGTGAAGAGTTTGGCTGACAAAGCTCTGTGTTGATTTGCAGTGTGAGCGATGAGATCTCATGCGAACTGACCCGCTCGCAGTAACAAAGAGCCCAAACAGCTTGATTTCATCACTGTGAGCCACAACAAGGGCCCAGGATCTGGGAGGCACAACTTGGGGTGTCAGGAACTCATTGCAGTTGGGTCCAGGGGCCGATTCAGGATGTGTGGGAGCCTTTTATGTCCCTGAGGTTCAGATCGTGAGGCCAGCTGACTATCTCTAGAAGTCACTCGGGGTCCTGGGTTCAAGACGAAGTTGCAAGTTCAGTTCTTCTTCCCTAGCAGTCAGCAGCAGGGTAGCAGTTCCTTCAGAATAGCAGACCAGTTGAGCGGCAGTCCTTCTTCTTGGCAGAGTATCCACATGTCCAGAAGTGTACTGAAGAGTTGGTGTCTGAGGCTCTATTTTGATATCCTGGAGCTTTAGTTCTAGAAGGTGGGAGAAGCCTCAATACAGTGGGCCTCATTATGAATTTGGCGGGTGGAGGAGGTCACCCACCAAACTATTTCTGCCTTCAGGCCACCTCTGCAGCCTGAACCCCGCCGGCCCTATTAGGGGTTCACCACAGGGCCTTAAAATTGATGCCAGCTCCGCCAATGTGGTGGTGCAGCGGCACCCGTTGCACATTCCACTTCCTGTAATTCGGTCAGTGGAATGCGCAACAGGGCTGTGCCTTGGGTTCCCTGCACTGCCCATGCTAAGTGCATGGGAAGTGCAGGGGTCCCCAGGGCCCACTGATCCCCCCATTACACCAGCCTTTGCATGGCAGTGCAAACCGCCATGGATAGACTGGTGGATGGGGACTCGTAATCTCCAGGGCAGCACTGCCCTGGCGGATTACAACCACCAAGACCACCAGGCTGCAGGGTGGTGGCAGCCTGGCGGTGTCAGCGGTGGGACTGTGGCGGGTGGGACTGTGGCGAGTCCGCCACAGTCATAAAGAGGCAGTCAGACTGCCACGACCGCGGTGGCCACACTGTGACTCACAGTGAGGCCCAGTGTATTTGAAGTACATGGAATCTCCTGGCTCTCCTGCCCTTACTACAAGTGGTTGCAGTAATGGTGTTGAATCATTAGGCCCTTTGTGTGAAGGCACAGCACAGGCTTTTCAGTTGCAAGTGGGGCTGTGCTCAGCTCCATCATCTGACATGGCTGGCCTGGGACATGCTGTAATGTGCTACTTAAGTGGGTAGCGCAATAAGTACTGAAGACTCACTAGTGGCAAATAATTTTTCAGCCCATGTGTATTTGGCAAAGTACTCTCCAAGGGATTTACAAGTAAACTAAAAATGACAAGTTGCTATAAACCAATGCAACCATGTTTATGGGAGAGAGCACACACACTTTCGCACTAGTTAGATGTGTCAAAGTGCATAGAGTCCTAAGGCCAACAAAAATACATTTAGAAAAAAATGGAGGGTAAAAGCGAATAGGTTTGGGGTTGACCCTGCGCAGAGAGGGCTAGGTTCAACATCAGACATAATTTATTATTTCTCTATTTTTTTAGTAGTTAATGTGAAAGCTGGCTTTTTATTTGTAAAACACACCTTGTGACTTTCAGTACCAGGCAATGCTAGGTGGATGTTTAATGGCCTGTGATGCATCAAATATATCTTATGGTCCAAGACATTTCTGCTAAACATTAGCATGCTTATCGCTGAAAAAATCGTTGCCTTATTCCTAATGCCTTTATTGTCCTATTTATGAAATTGCCCAAAACAAGAACCAACCTCATGCAACACTGGATGAATACTGGACATAGGATTAAAAAAATGACTGTTTATCTTGTAGAAGAAGTACAACAAATGGCTCAATGTTGATTTTGCCTTTATTCACAATTTTGCCCATCATTTTATCCCAGGAAATAATATCCTACTTTTCTTGTCCAGGGATAAAAGCACCTATTTTAAACAAGCATGTGTAATGCAATAGGTCTCGCACATTTCCAACAAGTTAATTGTCATCTTTTGACAGCACCCACAAGCAAAAACAAAATTTAAAACAAAAGAGTGGAAACTGAGAAAAGACAACTTAACAAAATAAAACAGAGTTAGCTTTCAAAATAAGATGCAAAGTTATTTGTCCTGCTGGGCAAGTTTTTGCCAGTCACAAGCCTTCTGTTTGCGGGGCTCTGGAAGTTAGAACAAAATAGTACCCTGATCACCTGGAGAGCAGCAGTTGGGCATTAATTAAATTGAATCAATCAATGCTTGATCCCTGCTCTACACAGAAGAATGGAAATGATGCCAGGCGTGCCTTGACGAAATACAAAGCTCTAAACAAGAGTGCCAAGTAAACCAACAGATGGTAGGCAGGCGGGCTCCAAGCCCTTTACTGAACACCACAGTGTCTCCCATGCGAGGCTCAAGCGCATGCACTTGCAGGTTTGACCCTAAAAAACAGTCCTGAGATAGAAAACTGAATATGTCTCAACACTCATGACAGATAGCAGAACGATTTAGAAATCTTGGACAATATCTGAAAGGGACTGAATAATAGACCACCTCTGGAAACAGACAGCACTGCTACTGAAGTGACGATTGCCTTTCCTAAAAGTGAAAGGACAAAAGCACAGAGAAGGCATTCAATTGTCGATTGCGGGCATCATGCCGTGCACAAATTGCTCAGAAAATATTCTTTGCTCTTGGTGCCCTCTCCAACTGAACCATTCTTTCTCTGAGGCCATAGGTTGTCGTTACTGCGGAAAGCACTGTATGTAGCAGAGGGCCCAGGCAGATCTGACACTGCAGGTCACCGCGGGGCGAGGTGCCATGCTGAGCTCCGAGGCCATCACTGTCACTCAAGGAATCATTAGCACTGAAAGGCAGGCGGCGATGCCTGTTCTGGTGTCATCATACTCTAAGAGATTTGGCTGCGTCCCAAATTAGCTGGCATGAGGTGTGTGAATCAAAGTGACATGCAATCTGAATGTTAATGACTAGTTTCTCTTGCTGCAGGCATCGTGACTTAAACGAGAATCTGTCGTCTACTTTTTCTTCTCTTTGTGTTTTTTTTCATTCTACTTAGTAACACGATTTTGTTATGCAAGACGTAGAATAGGCATAAAAGACAGCGATATTTTACTTATTTCGACATAAAGTTTTTATTCACGTTTTACTGCCTTAACAACGACCCAGATCTGAACAACAAAATGTTTATGACCTTACCTAAACATTTTTGTAGTTTGGACTATCTCAATAAATGTTTGGAAGTTGACACGGTTTGCTTGACAATTGTTTTAAGAAGTGTGCGCGAGTTATTTCTAATCCACTCGGTGATATAACTGCTCTTCTCACCGCTTATCATGCCATTTGGCGGAAATGGCTATGCAACCTGTTTACTTGAGTTGGTAAGACACAGAACTATTCTTTCTATAGCACATCTTTAGAAGTCAGTATACAGGGATAGACAACAAAATATAATATCTAATGTTCCTCGGTTCTGCGATTGGTAAGTGAGCTCAACAGACACATTAACCACTTAGATTCTGGTTCTGATTAGTCTCATATTTCATAGCTAACATGTACTTTTTATCAAATATGAATCAATAGAATTCGGTAGAAAAGGCGATATCAGAAAAGAGAGAGAATAGTTTCTCTAAGTGGATGCCACGAACCGCTTCCCCATTACACTTTCACTGGTGTACTTGTCATATTGGCTGTGCATCCACCTACAACAAGGCCTCATCCCTACCCAAGGCGCTGTTCCTACACCACTCCTATTTATTTGATATTTGGATATTTCAAAATATAGATGATTGGTACCATGCTTAGGGTAAGGGTAATACGTCAACTACCTAAATAGTATCCCCAAGTGCTCCAAATACAATATAGACAATAAATGCAGCTAATGTTGATATTGACAACATAGTTTTCGTGTTTTTTTCTGCGGACAAAATATGCCGTCTTGTGTCCCCAACAGCTAATGTGAATCTAAACACAGCACAGCAAGTGTTTTAGTCTAAATCAAGGTACAATCAAATAGTAGTACTACATACTTACACATATTTTGTAATGTCTTTTCCACGTTTTATGTACCAGCCCACACTGCCAAGCCAGGTGCTTACTTAATGAACCAAGCTACACTATATATATTTGTAAAAAGAATATATATATATATATATATATATATATATATATATATATATATATATATATATGTATATATATATATATATATATATATATATGGAAATTGGGCTCATTGCATAAGACCCCTCACTTTTTGCCCCCAGATTTAGCTGATACTCATGTTTTCTGACTGTACCCTGGTCATTGCTAACCAGGTTTTTTTTTAGGCCAGTGTTTTATAAGTCCTGGTGAGTGAAAAACAGTCAAATACATTTTTACCCATTGTAGTCAATGGGCCCTACAGTCTAACATTGGGAGACTTTATTTTAAAATACTAAAGTCTTATTTTCAATAGAGATTAGCTCAATATAACAAGTTTGGTACCGAATTAAATGTTACAATAAACCCAGCAATTTGCCACTGATGAATTTAATTTAACTAACCCAGGGAAAGAGTTTTAGAACTCTTCTGAAAGTCACCAAATTCAACCCTGCAGCACCATTTACTGATTGGTCAACCCCTGGCAGCCTGAACCAGGCTACCTTAATGAGATGTGAAGTGCCCTGGGCTCAGACAAAGAAAGTATCGGGTGGTGGGGAACTACTACAGCAGATGGCAGAGCAGTATTGGGGAGAGTGTCCAAACTGGTTTTCAAAGGAAGGAAAGTCACCTGGGCCAGAAAAAGAACTTATCCCATTTCCTGTTCCCCTAACCAGATAGGAGCCCCACTAATTAGGTTAGGAAAGGGGCTGGAGGAGGTGTGTTAAGGGGCACTTGCTCACACCAGTGGGTGGGCTCAGCCAGATGTAACCTTCAAGGAGAGGTTTCCTCCATGTTGGATTTTTAAAAAATGTTGCTTTCTGGGACTGATTTTTGCCACACTTAGCAGGAAGTAATCACCCCAGAAGGTATTGCTCTGCACTCCATTGGATAGGAGCACCTCCTGCTACCAACCCCCATGGAGCAAGGATAGATATGGCAGGGCTGTCCCACAATTCAGATCCCTGCTGGAAGAAGATACTGGTGAAGAATGACTGTCCTGCTAAAGCCCTCGCATGCACCTGAAGAATTACACTCACAAGGACTGCACCAGCTGCACACTTTGGGCTTCACCAAGAAAAATACTTTACCTTGCTTCTGCAACTACAGGAGTGGTCTCTCTGTAAGCTACAGGTACAAAGGAGCTGACAAGAGTCCCCTGCATCAAGTCCTACAAGAAGCGCCCAGCTGACCAGCGCCCAGTGGCCATTTGAAGATTCTGGCCAGGTGCATTCTGGGAATTGTAGTCCCAAGCCCTAAGGAGCATCTCAGAACTTCTGGAACCTTGGATCAAGTTTGTTGGCACTTCAAGGGCCCAAAAGGACCTCTGGAAGAAGAGCTAGAAGTTTGGGGAAACTGTTGTAGAAAACTCTACAAGTTGAAGTGGTGTATTGTGGAAGTTGAAGCCCCAGACCCCAAGAGGCAACCAGAGCCTCTGAACCCTTGACTGGTGCTATGGACCACTTTCCTGAACCAAGAAACACTTCTGAAAGTAAGTGTAACAGTGTTACATCGTGAATGGGCTGAACTCTGGATTTTGTCCCTGTCCAGGGTAGCCTTTTTTTTAACCCTTCAAGCGCTGTTTGAAGCGCTAGTTTTTCTTTTTTGTTGTTTTGGTGTCATTTTAATGATAAACATATTTCCCTTCATTAAAAATTTGTATTATATTTGTGCTGTTTGTTGTGTTTGACTTATTTACTGTTTTGTTGATATCAAATGCTTGACACACCTGTCTCCTAAGTTAAGCATAACTGCTCGTGGGCCAAACTACCAGGGGTTGAGCAAGGATTAATTTATTGAGAACTTTACTGGACCTAGTGGGAGATCAACACAGCACCTGTCTTGTAGCTGAAAAATCACTGGAGCACCTCCTGAATTAAATCAGCACCTGTTTCATCATAACATGTTTACCTAAACTTCTAAAAAGTCACATCTTGGCTTGTGCATATTGGATTCTTGTCATGTTGGTCTTATTTTATTCAGATAAATATTATCTATTCTTCCAAGTACTTTTTGGAGGTGTGTTCACTGTGTTATTGTATGAGTTAGTGCAGAATTACTTTACACATTGCCTTCTAAGTTAAACCTGCCTTCTCTGTGCCAAGCTACCCAAGGGTGAGCACAGGATAATTTAGGCTGTGTTGTGACTTACCCTGACTAGGATTGTGGTCCCTACTTGGGGAGGGTACATACCTCTGGCAAGTAGAGACTCGATTTGTAAGACTCACTCAGAGACTCATGCACTCATTCACAAACCAACTCACAGACTCATGCACCCACTCACAGATCCAGTCAGAGACTCATGCACTCACTTGCAGATACACTCAGACACTTATGTACCATTCACAAACCCACTCAGACATTCATGCAGCTACTCACAGACCCACTCACACATTTACATACCCACTCAGATATCCACTCAGGCTCAACTCAAGCACCCACTCACAGACCCACTTAGACATTCATGCACTGACTCACACCTCCAATTAGACACTCACTCAACCATACACAGACCCACACAGAGACACAGACACCCACTCACAGACCTACTGAGAGACGTATGCACTCGCACACTCAATGTCAAAGGTTAGTGGTTACAGTTAGGAAATACGTTTAAAAAAAACTTAGAAATTCAGTAAAAAACAAAGGTTACAGGGACGTTATAGTTAGGTAAGAACATTAGAAAAAACCTTAGAAATTCACTGAAAAAACAAAGCTCATGGCACATTATAGTTAGGAAACAGAGTAAAAAAATGTTGTGCCGCGGCAGCATGCAAGGGCCGCTGCGGCGCAATACGCCGGGAATGCGGCAGCCCGCGGGCAGACCGCGGGGAAAGCCGCGGCTCGGCTTCAGGGTCGCGGCACACGCCGCGGCCCATTTCTCCAGTCGCCAGTTCCAGGGCAGGCGCGGCAGGATAGGAGACCCCGAGTCGGGTCTCGATCCTTGCCGCGCTCACCGCGTTTACTTAATTAAACACATCAGGGATTCCCGGGGAACCCTCCTTGCCACCACTTACCTTTTTACACGGCCAAAAGCTGTATGCCTGCACATGACTCAATTTTATGCATGCTTTTCCCCTTCCCAGCATGCTGTTCACTTCCTCTCTTCCCTGCATGCATTGTTTCTCTTTTCTTAGGAGCATGTTTTCTATTCTAGTTATGATCTTTTCCCCAAACCAAGATGGTGGTTTTACTACTTCCTGTTTTCAACTTCCTGTCTAGGGGTATATAAGGGGAATCTATCTTTCTTATCATTGCGTTGCAACACTGCTGCGGTGGTAGTCACGCTCCGGCTGGTTTCCTCTTGTGGCGCCAGTTGTTCTTGATCTGTCTTCTGTCTCCAGAATTCCTAAATTCCAGAATCTTAAGTCCTAACGTCCTTGTGTCCTCCTTATGTTTCAGGGAGTTCCTGTTGGAGGTTTTTTACCCTTTTGGGGTTTTTCCTCTGGGACTCCTTCTGGAGGGCACAGACTGTAGTGGCTTACTATTGTCAAACAGCACGGTGGCTACCGGAAGGGGTCGCCCCTACCTCGGCCAGAGCAGAACTTGCAGGAACCGGGGCCGCTCACCACCTCTCTCCAACCTCGACGGTAAGCCCATGGTGAATTGTGACAGATTGCAACGCCCAAAACTCAAGTTGCTGTCCGGAACCATGGAGAGTCCCGTGATGAGTACAGAACCAACAAGCCAAACCCTGCTCTTGACTATACAACAACAGGCCCAAGAACTCCAACAGCTACGTACCGAAAACACTGTCTACCGGCAAGCCTTCGCCTCTGGAACCACTGATGTTCCTACGGTCTCCGCCACTATGCCTCGCTTCTCCGGGGATCCTAACAAATTAAGAGAGTTCCTGGATGCCTTGACGGTCTATTTCGCATTCCGCCCCTCACAGTTTATGTAAGACAAGACCAAGGAGGGGTATTGTATTAGCGCCCTATCTGGCCCAGCTTCAGCATGGGCAACTCCTTTAGTGACAAGCAACGACCCTAGCTTGTCTAATTAATCCAGCTTTGTCACTGCCTCTAAGCAGATGTTTGAGCGCCCTGGACTTGAGTCTTCAGCAGAAGAAGCTCTCTGCGATATTCAACAAGGAAATCAGGACGTATTACAATACATCACTCGTTTCAGACAATTGGCAGCAGAGACTTCCTGGGTAGAGCGTACTTTGGTGACCCTGTTTCGCAGGGGTCTCAGAGAGGACATTAAGGACGAACTGGTGCACTCTGCCAGAATTAGAGAATCTTAAGGGGTTAATGGATCAGACCCTGACAATAGAATATCGGTTAAATGAGCGAAGAATGGAGAGAAAGAAGAGTCGCTTACCATCACACTCGATGACGTCTCGCACCCTTCCTCATCGTTCCGAGGAGGTTTGTTCTAAAACTAAGGGTGCTACCGATGAAGAGCCTATGCAAATCGATATGGCTCGAGGGCTGTTATCAGCTAGTGAGCGGGAACATAGACGAAGGAAAGGACTTTGTCTGTATTGTGGTGCTGCTGGTCATCTAATTCGCACATGTCCCATCCGTCCAGCCAAGCCTTTGGGAAACGCCAATTCCCGTCCTGAGTGACAAGGGTGAGGACGGGATATTGCGAAATACCTTCCATTTGTTCCCCAAGGGAGGAAGGAACTGCTCTTTTCCTTTTACCCGTTATCCTCCACTTAACAGATGGCCGGGAAGAAAGGGCTCTGGCCTTGCTGGACTGTGGAGCCAGTGGTATCTACCTAGATGAAGCATGGGCCAGGGAAAGACAGATTTTGCAAATACCTAAGGAAGTACCAGAACAAGTCCACATGGTGGATGGATCACTCTTGGCCTCAGGACCAGTACAGTATACCACCCCTATCCTATGTCTCCAATTCGGGAAACATCAAGAAAATCTTTCTTTTGATTTGATTTCTTCACCACATCACGTTATGATCCTGGGAATTCCATGGCTCACTCGGCATAACCCTTACATTAACTGGGAAACAAGAACCATTTCTTTATCCTTTCACTTCTGCCAACACCACTGCTACTCAGCAGGAGACTATTGGTCCCCAAAGAGTCTCTTAACGGCACCCCCTAAGGTGGGATGTTCTATTAACGTCCTACAGGGAGTACCCAGACATTATCAAGAATATGCCGATGTATTCCAGAAACCAGAAAGACCTGAACTGCCACCCCATAGAGAATATGATTGCGCCATTCCTTTGGAATCAGATGCCCTGGTTCCTTTTGGGCGAATGTACTCTCTAACAGAACCTGAGAAGCAGATCCTCAAGGAGTACCTAGAGGAGAACATACAGAGTGGATTGATTGCTCCCTCCTCTTCACCTGCAGGGGCTCCTCTCTTCTTTGTGCCAAAGAAGACATAAGACTTGCGTCCCTGTATTGATTTTAGAGGATTAAACAAGATCACTACGAAGGATCGGTACCCAATACCTCTTATTAAGGACATCTTAGAAGCTGTCAGAGGGCCAAAGAGATTCACCAAGATGGATCTTAGAGGAGCATACCATCTTTTAAGGATAAAGGAAGGGGATGAGTGGAAGACCGCCTTCAGAACACCTTTCGGTCACTATGAATACCGAGTAATGCCATTTGGGCTCACCAATGCCCCCTCCATTTTTCAAAGATTCATGGACTCTATTTTTTCCGATCTTCTACATCAAACAGTGGTTGTTTATCTTGACGACAGTTTAATATTTTCTGTCCACCCAGAACAACACACTAAACATGTTTTCCAAGTCCTAGAGAGACTCAGACAACACCATTTATTCTGCAAACCAGAAAAATGTGAGTTTGATCGAACAGAGGTAAAATACCTGGGATATTGCATTAACCAAACAGGTGTTGCCATGGATTCAGATAAGGGTCAAGCTATACTGGATTGGCTGTCCCCCTCTTCCATCAAAGAAACTCAGTGTTTTTTGGGATTGGCCAATTTCTATCGACAATTTATAGTGGACTTTGCCCAGAGAACCAGTTATATTACTCAAACCCTTAAGAAAGACAATCTAAGGAAGGGTTTTTGTTGGACACAAGACGCAGAGTTGGCTTTTCAAGAATTGAAGAAAGCCTTCATTCAAGCTCCCATTTTACGGCACCCCGACACCAACAAACAGTTCATCGTTGTCGCCGACGCCTCAGAAAGAGCCATAGGGGCTGCCTTATTACAGAAACAAGACGATGATGAGTTAGAGCATCCTGTATTCTACCTTTCACACATATTATCCGATTCAGAGCGGAATTATTCAGTGTTAGAACTAGACTTACTCGCCTTGAAGACTGCGTCCATGACACTTCCTGATGGGCTCGAAAGAACCCTTTGAAGCCCGGACAGATCACTGAAATTTACAATGCTTGAGAAACTTTCAGTGTCAGAATAGCCGGCAGGCTCGATGGGCTTTCTTTTTCAGTCAATATGATTTTTACATCACATACATCCCTGGTTCTCAGAATATCTTGGCCAATGCCTTGTCTTGGCGTTACCCTGAGTGTAGCAATTCTCCTGTACAGAACCTATTCGAAAGTAACAAGATCATTGGTTTAGTACAGACATTTCTAGACCAGGTCAAGTCCGAATATTCCCATCTGGAAACTACAGAGATGAACAATTTGCGCCCACAACTTCATATAGATCAAGGATACTATTACCATAACAAAGCCCTGTTCTTACCCACTAAGTTAGTCCAGACAGAAGCCCTACGTATGTGCCACGATTCCCCCATCGCAGGTCATCGCGGAATGAAAGTTACCCAAGAGCTTCTGCTTCGCTTCTTTTGGTGGCCCACTCTCAAGGCGGATACTGAGGCCTATGTGCCATCCTGTCCCATTTGTGCACAAGCCAAGACACCCCGTACTAAACCAGTAGGATTACTTCGTCCATTATCTGTTCCCCCAGGTCCATGGCACACTATCTCCACTGATTTTATGAGCTCTTTACCCTCTTCAGTTGGAAATCGAGTGATAATGGTGACCGTTGATTCCTTCACTAAGATGGCACATTTCACGGCGTTAAGAAAACTACCAACGGCTAAGGAACTAAGCCAAATCTTTACGCAGGAGATCTTCCGGCTTCATGGACTGCCTCAGGTCATTATCTCAGATCGGGGTCCTCAGTATATCTACCAGTTCTGGAAACAAATCTTTAAAACCTTGGGAATAGAAGTGGCCTTATCATCAGGGTTCCATCCTCAAACTAATGGACAGATGGAACGACTAAATCAAGGCCTCGAGCAATATTTACGCAGCTTCTGCAATGCTACGCAGAGTAATTGGTCTACCTATTTACCACTTGCAGAATTCTCCTACAACAACTCAGTACACAGTGCCTCGAAAGTCTCCCCTTTCTATGGTTCTTATGGTTTCCATCCTAAGGCTTTTCCAACTCCTCTGAAAGATACTTCCAATCTTCCTGCCATTTCCTCATATGTTCGGCAACTACAGGGTGTCCAACGTGTTATCCATTCTAACCTTGTAGCCACTAAGACACGCATGAAAAGGATGGCTGATAAAAAGCGTTGTGAGGCTCCACAGTATCAGGTCCACGATAAGATTTGGCTTTCCTCTAGATTTTTGCCTCTCCGACTTACCCAGAACAAATGTAAACCTCGTTATTATGGTCCATTCCTGATTCTCCAGAAGATCAATCCGGTGTCTGTGCGTCTTCGTCTGCCCCAGACTTGGAAAATACATCCTGTGTTCCATGTCTCACAACTCAAACCTTACCTTCCTGATCCTTTTCACAGAAAATTCGCCTGTCCTCCCACTCTGTTGATTGATAATGTGCCCCAATACGAGGTCCAGGAAATCTGTGACTCTCGGTTTTTCCATGGGCGCCTCCAATATCTTTCATTGGAAAGGCTACCATATGAGTGAGTGTTCCTGGGAAGATGCCCTTTCGGTTTATGCCCCTCTTTTTGTCCGTTGTTTTTTCTGGCTTTTTCCTCACAAGCCTGGGGCCTCGGGGGGGACCTACTGTTGCGCCGCGGCAGCGTGCAAGGGCCGCTGCAGCGTAATATGCCGGGAAAGCGGCAGCCCGATGGCAGACCGCAGGGAAAGCCGCGGCTCGGTTTCAGGGTCGCGGAACACGCCAGTTCCAGGGCAGGCGTGACAGGATAGGAGACCCCGAGTCGGGTCTTGATCCTTGCCGCGCTCAGCGCGCTCAGTGCGCGCAGCGCATATACTTAATTAAACACATCAGGGATTCCAGGGGAACCCTCCTTGCCACCACTTACCTTTTTACACGGCCAAAAGCCGTATGCCTGCACATCACTCATTTTTATGCATGTTTTTTTCTTCCCAGCATGCTGTTCACTTCCTCTCTTCCCTGCATGCATTGTTTCTCTTTTCTTAGGAGCATGTTTTCTATTCTAGTTATGATCTTTTCCCCAAACCAAGATGGTGGTTTTACAACTTCCTGTTTTCCACTTCCCGTCTAGGGGTATATAAGGGGAATCTATCTTTCTTCTCATTGCGTTGCAACACTCCTGCGGTGGTAGTCACGCTCCGGCTGGTTTCCTCTTGTGGCGCCAGTTGTTCTTGATCTGTCTTCCGTCTCCAGAATTCCTGAATTCCAGAATCTTAAGTCCTAACGTCCTTGTGTCCTCCTTCTGTTTCAGGGAGTTCCTGTTGGAGGTTTTTTACCCTTTTGGGGTTTTTCCTCTGGGACTCCTTCTGGAGGGCACGGACTGTAGTGCTTACTATTGTCAAACAGCGCGGTGGCTACCGGAAGGGGTTGCCCCTACCTCGGCCAGAGCAGAACTTGCAGGAACCGGGGCCGCTCACCACCTCTCTCCAACCTCGACGGTAAGCCCAGGGTAAATCGTGACAAAAAAACCTTAGAAATTCACTGAAAAAAACAAAAGTTACAGAGATATAGTAAGTCTCACATTTCACTGGTACAATACCAGTGAAATTCAACAGTTATAGTAGCAGTTATTTCAAGTAACTATAACCTGCGCCCTAAGGTAACTATAACTCACGCCCTCGCCATGCACTGCTAGTTTTCCCACATATTACAGCACTCATGACAACTGCTATTACATCATTAAAAATATAAATGAAACATTAACACTCAAATATTAAAGAACAAACTGTGCGAGGTGGGGCTGTGAATGGGGGGATTGCGTGCCTCCCACTGCCTTAGGGACCACCACCTCCCTGGGGCATTTGAGAAATAATATGGGGGGGGCCTGTGTCCCCCATGCACACTGCGAACCACCACCCACGAAAATATTTGAAAACAGAAAAAGGGGTCCCTTTGGGACCCACATTAACCACAGGGACCACCGACCCCTGGGGATACACTAAATTTAGTAGAGTTACCTCAAGTAACTATAACTCCTGCCCTAAGGTAACTATAACTTGTGCTTTCTCAATGTCCTGCTAATTACCCCACAAATATGATGAAAAAACTGTGCATGGTGGGGGCGTGAGTTATCGTTACCTTAGGGCATGAGTTATAGTTTCTTAAGGTAACTTTAACTATAACTGGTGATTTTCTATAGTTTTGTACCTTTGAAATGTGAACCTAACTATAACGTCCCTCTATCCTTTGTTTTGTTCAGTGAATTTCTATGCTTTATATTAATTCTATTTCCTAACTATAAGGTCCCTAACCTTTGTTTTTTTGAGTGAATTTTTAAGCTTTTTTTTAAATTCTATTACATATACATATATTATATGTATAAATATATTCTATGTATAGATATAGTATATGTATAAATATATATATATATATATATACATATATATATATATATATTTATAAATATGCACACACATATATGAATGTGTACAAATATATCTACACATATATATACACATATATACATATATATAAATATATATATACATATATATTCACTGAAAATGAGTCATTAGTGATGTCATCGGTGATGTCACTGACCATGTCATGAGTGAGGTAATATGTAAGGTCATAAGCAGTGCATTACAGGAGCACCAGTTATAGTTAGCTGAGGTACCTATAACTACTGAATTTCCACGGTTTTGTACGAGTAAATTCCGAACCTAACTACAGCGTCAATGTAACCTTTGTTTTTTTCTGTGAATTTCTAAGATTTTATCAATTCTACTTCCTAACTATAAAGTCCCTCTAACCTTTGTTTTTTTCAGTGAATTTGTAAGCTTTTCTTTTATATTCTATTTCCTAACTATAATGTTCTTGTAACCTTTGATTTTTTCAGTGAATTTCTATGTTTTTTTCAACAAATAGTAATTTTAATCACTAAGGCCCTCATAATGAACACGGCGGTCGAAACCGCCGTGATCATGCTGGCGGTCAAAACACTGACCGCCCATGTCCCCGGATCCCTGCCGGCCGTATTAGGAACATTCTTCTTGGCCGGTGAGTGGAAACATTGTTTCCACCCGCCGGCCCACTTGGAATGCCTGGTCGGGACATTGCTGCTGCCAATGCCTCTGTGTGGCGGGTGCAGCTGCACCCATCATGCAGATCACTGCCCGATTATGGGGCCCTGCACAGGGGCCCCTGCACTGCCCACGGGGAACCCCCTCTGCCAGGCTTTCCCTGTCGGGTTTCCCCGCCAGGGAAAGGCGGGAGGGTTAGGGATCATTATCCGAGGGGCAGCACCGCTGCCCTGTCGGATAATGATTCTGACCACTGCCAGACTGCCTGACGGAGGCAGCCTGGCGGTGAGTGAGGGCTGCTGATGGTGGCCCAAAAGGTGTTCTTAATGTGGCGGTGTGGCCAACCATGTTCAAAATGACCACCTATATGTTTATTCAACCACTGCAGCACTCCCCAACCACCCAAACCCACGCTGTGCACGGCCATTTTACCTTGCACGGCAGGAATTAGCTGCAGCTTTTCTGGGTGTGAGAATACGTGTGAGAGGGTGTATCTGGGGGTGAGAGTGGCTGTCAGATTGTCTGTCTGGGTGTGAGACTGTGTGCATCAGTGTTTTAGTGGGTGTGTCAGTCTGTTTGCGGGTCTCTGAGTGGCTGCATGAGGGTGTCAGTTGGTCTGCGAATGGGTGCATGAATGTCTGAGTGGGTCTGTGAGTAGGTGCATAAGTGTCTAAGTGGGTGTGTGAGAAACTGATTAAAAGAGAGACAGAAAGAGAGAAAGATAGCGAGAACAAGTTTCTAAAAAACAATTTTTAGGCTTTAATATCGTATATACTTAGATTGAGATATTTGTGTTAGATTTAGCAAAAAAAATGTATTTAATATATGTAAAAAAGTACAATTTTGTTAAATGAAAAAAAAATGGAAAATGAGTCCAGCTGGACTCTAGCCCCCAGAACTTCACACTGAGCTATGTTTTTTTTTTTTTTTTTTCATTTTTTTTTTAGCCATTTGTGCGCTTGGTATTGAAAAAATGTATTTGAAAAAAGTAGATACCGAGGGTCGAGCCCTTAAGGGCTCTCCAGCGGCCCCTCTTTTTAAAAAACATTTTTTTAAATGTGTTTAATTTTTATTATAAGGCCCTTTCAGGCTATTTGGGAATGCGAGGGAGCCCTCAAGGGCTCCTTGGGCAGTCCCTACTTTTTTTACAATTCTATTTTTTTAGAACAATGCCCTTACGGGCTACCTAGCACTGCGGGGGAAGACTTAAGGCTTCCCTTGAAGTGCCAATGTTTCAGCAAGCACGGTGCTGCTTTGACAGCTGCTCCCTGTTTGCTGAAGCGGTGGTGGTCTCCCGGGCAGCAGGGGGCCATAGGGCCCCTCTGCTTTAATTATAAGATTTCCAAGTGAGGTAGTGGTCTCTGGGGCAGCGGAAGGGGGCCAGGAGGTCCCCTCCCCATATTACAAAAATGTCCTGGGGACGTTGCAGACCCCAGGACAGCAGGGGGCCACATGCCCCCCCCCATTAAAATAAATGAGCCGCGGGGAGGTGGTGGTCCCTGGGGCAGCGGGAGGGCACCAGGAGGCCCAGCCCCACTTTTATTTTAAAAAAGCCCCCAGCCTTTGGCCCACCCAGGGGCATTAGACTAATGAAGCGCGGGAGCCCGCACTTCTTTTTTTTTTTTATCTTATGAGTGGATTTGTGGATCCACTCTGTCTCCTCTCCTAAAATCAACAAATAAAATGCTTTTTAGGCCTCATAGCTAAGGGGTCAGGATGTTCAACCCTGGCCCCTTTTGTTTTTTGTTTTTTTTGTTACTTTTTTTGGGCACTCGGCTTGGACTCGAGTCCTAAGATAGCTGACAACACTTCAACAGCTTCTGTTGTTGAAGTGTTATCAGCCAATCAGATCTCAGCACAAGATCATTAGGGGTCACAAATCCTTCACGTCCCTAGATATACACATTTGGATTTTCTTTAATTTCTCAAAAACTACTAAACGGAATTACACCAAAAAAAAAAGAAAAAAAACATCTTTCTGAACCAGGACCTACCTTTTTCATTAAAAAAATTACAAAGGTTACAGGGACGTTACAGTTAGGCTCACATTTTAAACGCATAAAACCATAGAAATTCACCAGTTACCACCATGCACAGTTTTTTAATGAAAAATATTATTGCAAATATAACATTGATATTATTAATGATGTTATCAAAGATGTCATGAGTGCCGGGCCCTGAGGCCAACTCTAGAAGCACTCTATAAGCACCCAACCTTACACCATGTACGGACCTCGCCCGTGTGCAGTGGAGGCTGCCCTCAAGCTTGGCCTGCAGCCAGACCCTGCAGCCAACCCCCCTACCCACCCAAACCCAAGCTGTGCCCAGCCCTTTGGCTGTGCACAGCAAAGGTTGGCTGTGGCCTCTCTGGGTGTCAGAATAGCTGTAAGAGTGTGTCTCTGGGGGGGTGATAGTGGCTGTGAGAGTGTCTGCCTCGTGTGAGAGTGCTTACATGTTTTAGTGAGAGCATCAGTGTTTTAGAAAAAAAAATGGGTAAATCGTGAATTTTTGCAATTTCACTGTGATTATTAAAAAAAAGAAAGCGTGGTCCTCTGTGCTTGCTTTTAGTTTTACCCCCAGGTGAGCCAGGTCCCAGGGTCATATTATTTTAAGAAGGGGGTACATGGGTCCCACTCCTAGGGCTGACTGAAGCCCCAGTGACCATCACCACCTTGGGGCTAAGTGTATAAAGTATGTGGGGGGACGTGCACTCCCCCCATGCCCAAGGGACTACCAACTCTGCAGGGCAAACTAGTAAGTAAATATAAGAAGTGTCCTGCAGACCCTCTCTACCCCAGGAACCCCCACTTCCCCAGGACTATAGAGTAAATTAGACAGGGGGGGCGTCAAAGACCCCTGGTCCAAGGAACCACCACCTCCCTGGAGCAATATTAAAAACATGAAGGGGGGCCGTGCAGCACCCTCGTGTAGCCACACATGGCCCTGGGAAATCCCTTCCCCCTGAGCCGGGTCTTGCTACCGCCCGAGCTGTCCAACCTCTCTGGAGGTAGCTGTTGTCTTTTGCTTAGTGGGTTACATCCCTGTAACCTTTGTTTTCTTCAGTGACTCTGAGGGTATCCGGGCACTGCTAAATAGTCCAAGGGCCTGTGCTCTGATTAAAATGGGTATGGAAATTAGGCTAATTATAATTGCCCTTCTCTTATTGGCCAGCCTCTGGCAGCCTGGGCAGGCTGCCTTGATGAGGTGTGAAGTGACCTGGGCTGAAGACAAAGGAAGTACCTGGGGGGGAGATCTGCATCAGCAGATGGTGAAACAGGATGGGGGAGAGCAGCCAAACTGGTCTTCAAAGGAGGGAAGGACATTTGGAGCAGCACAGGACCTCTCCCATTTCCTGCAAACCCTGACAAATTAGGAGAGAGCTGGAGAGGGGTATATTAGGGGAACTTAGCCACAACAGTGGGTGGACTCAGCTAGACCTAACCTCCAAATGTCAGATTCTGCCATTTTAGATTTTTAAAGAATGTTGCTCCCTGGGATAGATTTTTGCCACACTTCCCAGGAAGTGGTCATCCAAGAGGGTGGTGGCCTGCTTGTGTTTGGACAGTTGCCCCCCTCTGCTTTCCACCCCAGGAGCCAGGATAAATCTGGCACAGCTGCAACCACACCTAAGATTCCTACAAGGAACAACAACAAAAGAAGAAGGACTGCCCTTCTGGACCCCCAACCTGCACCTGGACACTGCACTCTGAAAGACTGCACAAGCTGCACAGTTGGGCTTCACCACTAAAATTACTTTGCCTGTCTTTAATTAGTTCAAGAAGGGACTCCCTGCTTGCTGCAGGTGAAAAATAGCTAAAAAGAGTTCCCTGCAATGAAACCTGAAGGAACTGATCAGCTGACCAGTGTCTAGTGGTAATTTTTGGATTTGAATAGGGTCCTAACCCTTAAGGAGCAACTCAGAACTTCTGTAACCTTGGGGTTAGTTGTGGACTCCTAAAGGACCTTTTAAGGGCTTCTGGAAGAAGATTCAAAAGTTTGGAGAAGTTTGGAAAACTTTTGGAAAAAGAGCTCTATAAAGGGACCAACCTGATGTCATGAGTCAAGCCGCCTTACCTCAACTGCTACCCAGCCTAACTTGCAGCCCGGATGAAGATTTCCATCCTGAAAAATTGTCTAAGTCCGAAGGTAGAACTCTTCACCAAGGTCTCCTGCACAGCTTATCTGAAGAGGGCTCCGGGGGGGGGGGGGGGGGGGGGGGTCAGATCAGATTTGTGACTTGGTCCCACTGAAGAAATTCTTAAAGAAAAAGAACTCACTGCCGACTGCCATGCTGACGGCGAACAAGAGACCACCAGTGGTGGTGGACTGCACACCGCCAAATAACGATCTCAAAAACACAGTCTGCCCAAAAATTAACAAACTCCACTGAGCCAGGGCCAACAACGGTGAAAAGGCAGGACACAGCACCCCACCACAGCCATCCCTACAAACCCCCCACCCACCAAATAATGATGCACAAATCAGTGTGGCAGACAATAGATGTTGAATGGCCATTGGCAGTAATGACCACCGCGCTCATAAATGGGAACCGCCAACAACAGAAGCATACATTGGCACATTTGGAAGTCACACAGCTGACACACATATAAACAACCACCACACAAGTCACACACACAACACACCACCCACAACACACACCATGGCACCCCCTAAGCACCCCCGCTTCACAGACAGGGAGCTGAGGACCATGGTAGACTAAATACTCAGGGATGAGCCGCAGCGATTTGGGGCACAGGTGCAGCAAAAGCCCTTGGTCAAGAAGATGGAGCTATGGCAGAGGATTGTCAACAAGGTAAATGCAGTAGGAATCCATCCACACACAAGGGATGACATCAGAAAGAGATGGAACGACCTGCGGGGGAAGGTGCGTTCCATAGCATCATGACACAACATCGCCGTACAGAAGACTGGTGGTGGTCTCCCACCTCCTTCCTCGAATACATTGACTGGGAGGAAAGGGTCATGGCTATCCTGCACCCAGAGGGCCTCACTGGACTCCCTGGAGCACTGTACTTGGCTATTTCAACTACACATGCAATGCATGTATCACCCCATCCCTCTCCCTACCACCATGCTTCCATCCCCTACCTATCCCACAACACCCACACAATCCTACCCATGTCCTTGCATGCTTACAACCCCCTATACAAATCACTTTCCAGCCCCTATGCATAGTCACCAACCCATGCATTCGAAAGAACACCAAGAGACCCTGCATGCTACCACACCAGAATGGAATCACCAATAACTCCGATGCAGTGCTGCAAGGGACACGAAAGTGCAGGACACCCACATCTCTTTTCCCACACACACAGGCACCACCACCCATGCCACCCAGACAGAGACGTCAAGGAATGCCAGTACGCCACCTGAAGACGAAGGTCCCACTCAGGAGAGTGCAGAGGGATGTCCGGACACAGAAGAGATCCCTGGCCCATCCCACAGCCTGGATACTCGCCCTCCAGTACCCCCACCCAGGACAACACTTACACCCCTACCACTCAGCCACCACCATCAACTCTGGCCCTACGCCCCCACACTAGTGTCACCAGGCCACGGACTGGCTACCCACAAATACAGAGTCCTGAGTCTCCACCCACCATCAGGCACGATGATAAAGGGCCCAGTGCAAGTGGGACTGCCAGACCTGTGAGGGGACACAGTGACAGAGGGCTAGGGCCATTAGGATGGGAGCAGGTGGTCAGGGGGTGACCCAAGGAGGGATGCTGGTGTCCAGAAGGCCATTGCTGAGGTCCTGGGAGCATACCACTATTCTCATGACAGGATGGGCCAAATCCTGGCCACGCTGGAGGAGAATCAGAGGCTGCAGGTAGCACACCATCACGAGACCATGGAACAATGGAAACAGATCAATGCTACCATGGCCACCATTGCACGGGTGCTGCAGAGCCAGTACAAAAGCCAGCCTGAGTCCTCCACCCACCTGCAGGCCCCTTCTACCAGTCAGGACAATGACCTGCTATCCACATCTGCAGCTGCTAGTGGACTGGTGGCACTACCAGAGGACTCACAGGACAACAGCACCCCTTCCCCTGCAGTCCAGCTTCCCCTTGCAAATGTGCCCTCAGACCCATACAGCCCTGTGAAACACCAGCCAAGACCAAGCCCACCGCCAGGAAGTGACTCTGCCCTGTCTCCCTTGTGTGCCGCTGAGCTACCTTGTCGACAAGCCACTGCCATTTCATGCTGTAACACACATCTCCTTCTTCACACATGAAGTCTATATATCACTGGTAAGGGGCACCACAGCACTTTGCACATAAGTCACCCTGAAATCCATTGGTAACATAGAACACTTCCTGAGAGTCACTGGAAGTATAGCCAGATTAGCTGGGAGCTGAAGTTGATGTCTTCCCCATCACTCTCATCCATCTTCTGAGGTGGCAGGGATGGTTGGACAGCATCCACCTCATCCAGTAGTGGAATAGTCTTCCTAAGAGCCAAGCTGTGTAGCATGCAGCAGGCCACCACTATCTGACACACCTTGTCAGGGACATAGCACAGGGACCCTCTAGAGAGGTGGAGACAGCGAAATTTTGCCTTCAGGAGTCCTATGGTCCTCTCAATAACCCTCCTACTGCGACCATGTGCCTCATTGTAATAGATTTCTGCATCTGTCCTGGGATTCCTCACAGTTGTCAGGAGCCATTGCATGTTTAGGTAGCCAGAATCCTCTGCAAACGTGGGCGAAAGAGGGTTGAAACAAACAAAATCTACTTGCATACAGCCTGCCTGTCAGCTATGTAACTGATCCAATGTCATACACACTCTCCTATGAGCCAACCTCTGTTCTCCTGTAGTTGTCCCATCATGTGTGGCACACTGCTGTTTCTCAGGACAAAGGAGTTATGGACTGATCCTGAGAACCTTGCATTGACATGAGTAATGGACTGATCAGTGGTACACACCAATTGGACATTCATGGAGTGAAAGCTTTTACGATTTCTGAACACCTGTTCATTTACTCTTGGGGGTATGAGGGCTATGTGGGTACCATCAATGGCACCTATCACATGGGGAATATTTTCAAAAGCATAAAATCCAGATTTGATGGAGGTGAGATCAGCCCTTTGGGGAAACTGGACATAACTCTGCAGGTGTTGCACGAAAGAATCCCCAAATTTAGGCAGGATGTGGCTGAACATTGGCTGAGATACACCGGCTGCCATGCCCACTGTCACTTGGAATGAGCCATTGGCCAGAAAATGTAGCACAGAGAGTACCTTCACAGTTGCAGGGATGGCATGGGGATTCCTATTAGCTGGCATCAAAACAGGCTCCATTTGTGCAAAGAGTTCCTGTAGTTGTCCCATCATGTGTTCAGGCGGTAAGTGATGATGATGTGACATTCCTCCTTGGTGGCCAGATCAACCAGGGTCTGTAAACAGATGGGGCCCTCCCTCACCACATGGGTCTGTACCTATGGGGGGGAATAGAGACACATTGAGTTGCCACAAACACTTCAATCACAGTATTCCACAATTCAACTTGCACATGCAACCTTTTTGCCCATCACACAGATGCAGAGAACTTGGTAATCCTGTCAGGGTATTGTCTGGTCACTGATCATACCATAACTTGATGAAGGGGAGAGGGAATGGAGCCATGGATTAGGACCCCCGATAGACAATGCAGGCGTGGTATATGCAAAATGGCAGCCCCCTTCCCTACAGGTAGTGTAGTGTAGGAAGTGACTTCATTCCGCTGGCGGTAGTCATCATGGCAGTAGGCGGTGTTCACCTCCGTGCACCTCTTCATTGGATAACATTGGCATCTATGGGGAGGCAGGGCCAATCACAATCACCGCCTGCGGTGACGGTGCACTCATCTGTGGTAAATACCACCATTTTGCAATGCCCCTGCCACTTCACTCCTGCACCTCCACTGCGAGAGCTGCTGTATCATGACTCTGGTCCTTAGAACGGCACGTGTCACAGGGGAACGGACCCCCAGCCTTCACCGCAGAGGAGCGAAGCTGTATGGGTGACCAGAGGGTCAGGTAAGTTGCTATTAGTCCTCCTTGAATGTGTGTAAATGTGTGAGATGCCTGAAGGCGTTTTTTTTGGCTGAGTGGGTGCTTACCCGTAATGTGTCTGGCAGTTGTTGTCTTGGCTATTGTCAGTATGTGTGTCTCCATGGGCCATGTGAGGCTGAAATGGCATGCCATTTGTGTATGGGGCACTCACACTGACATCTGTTTCTTTACACTGTGTGTCACATACAGGTCAGTGCCCATCTGAAGAAAGGAATGTGGCAAGCCATTGCCAAGGAAGTGCGGACCCTAGGGGTCTACAACCGGCAGAGCACCTACTGCAGATGCAGTGGGAAGACCTGCGGTGCTGGGCCTGGAAGACTGGTGAGGCCCAGCTGGGGATGGCCTCCCAATGAGGGAGAGGTGCCCGCCGAACCCTGACCCCCCAATGGCCTGCATACTGGTGGTGGCCTATCACAATTTGGATGGGTGCTTGAAGGCACCACAGCAGCCACAAGGGGGAGAGTACTCATACTAATGTGATGCTACTATACTGAGTGTAGTTAGGTGCCATGGGGTACATACAGTGTAGTGGCAGGCCCATAGACAGGTGTGTCCCTACAGTCCTGCCCCCCTCTACGTCCGTGGCATAGTGTCCTTAGGTAGATATGGCTGGGAATGTAGGCCTGTGAGGAGTCCCCAGTTTGGGATATTGGTTTAGATGTAGCTTTATGGATTAGCAGATTTGTTGTTTGCCAACTTCTCTCATTGTATCCCATTACAAAGTGTATCGGAGTAGAGGGCCAGGATGGTCATGTAGTGTACTGTTGGTGTTGCCTAGCACTCGGGCACATTCAGGCAAATTATTCTGTCTGCTGGGGGTTAGTGCATGAGATAGGTGGGGGTGTATGTGTGCCAACAGGTATGTTTGATCTAGATTCGACCTACTTCTTTCTTTTTTTGTCCCCTTCCTCTGTGCTCTTGTGTCCTTGTGCGCTTTAGCATCATCTGGCGAGGGAGCTGAGGCACCGTTGAGTCGGTTGCGGCAGCCCACTGTTCTCAGGAGGCAGACTCCACCGACGCCAAGGGGACCAGTGGGTTGAAGGGTGAGGGGAGTACCACGGGGGAGGCAACTACCACTGGAGGTAGTGACTCAGAGACCTCCTCTGATGCCAGTTCCCTGGTGGTGGAGGAGCCTACTGGCCCCAGCCATTACTTGTCATCTTCCGCCATCCCCCATACTATCACCACCCTCCCAGTAGCTCCCCAGCGTGTAGCCCATGCCCACTCAGCCAGGAGGGTGGGCCTCTCCTTTGCCCCAGGCACCTCATCTCATGCCCCTTTTAGCCCTGCTGCCCTCACTGAGGAGGCTATTGACCTCCTGAGAAGCATCTCTATTGGTCAGGCAACCATTGTGAATGCCGTCCAGGGGCTGGCATCCCAGATGCAGCAATGCAATGCATTCCTGGAAGGCATTCACAGTGCCATGTCTGGCCTCCAGAGACCTTTTCAGGTTCCCAGGTCCCCCTCCCACAGCCTCTACCCCTTCCAGCACCCCACTCCCTTCTCCCATCCCAAGCACACATCCAGACAGTCATGCACCCAAATCAACACCCAAGAAGCAGGCAGACAAACACAAGCACCACATGCAGGCACACACCCAACATTCAAAGGCAGACACAGCAACATCCACCTCCCCCACTGTGTCCACCCCCCTCCTCCCAGGACACTGAAACACTCCCAGACATCCACTCCATGCACATCCAGCAAATATGGGCATACTGTACAGGCACCTGCATGCAAGCACAGCAGACCTACACCTCATACCTTCACTCCCTCATCCTCCACTCCCAAACCTGTCTCCAAAACCCCTCCAGCTGCACTTCGTAACATTTCCCTCTCCCATGTTGACCTGTTCGAACCCACTGGCCCACCCGTCTTGTCCCTAAACGTTCCCTTGGCCTCCAGAAACCCACTCCTTCCTTATCCAAGTCCTCCGCAGTCCACCATATCCATTCTCGTGCCCCTTCCCCAGAAAATGAGAAAGCCTGTGTTGCCCTTGGTCTCTCTGCCACCACCCGTTCCAGCCACACTCCTCCTCCTCCCAAGGGCAAGCCCAAACCGTCTCCACATCGAGAACCTACCCCCAAGACCCTCCCTTCCAAACTTGAGTCCTCACCCCTGCTAACCCCTGCCCCTGAACCCTGAGGTTGCCTGACTGTCCCATTGATGTCCCTTCTCAGTGGAGTGTTCCTTTACATCATGGGAGTCAAGTGTGGGCTATCTTTGCCCAACCGGGAGTTTGTACTGGCCAATGGACGTTTGTAAATAATTTCTGGAGTTAAAATGTGCTGCCCAGCAGACCTGTTGGTGCGAAATTGAGCCGTTGTGCAGCTCTTCACTGTGGTGTGCACAGGTGTGTGCATTGGTGCAGGTATTTGTTGGCTTGTGTCTGCTAAGTATATTTTGTTAGGGCGTGTATGGCTTGAGGTGGTGAAAGGGGTTGGGTGTACGTTGCGGTGTGGGTGGGGTAGTGGGTGTGTAATTGGGCCCTTTCCTCCCTTATGTGCTAGGCTGGGGGACTTACTGTCGTCGTCTTTGTCGGCGGTCACGGTCCTCGAGGAATATGGCAGGAAGAAGCACTGGCATTATTTCTAATTATAACTCCATGTCGGCGTCTGCATGTTCTGTGTGCCTCCGGTGAGTGTTTCCCTTTATATGGGTCGTTTCCGC
The DNA here is from genome assembly GCF_031143425.1 of Pleurodeles waltl. NCBI lineage: Eukaryota > Metazoa > Chordata > Amphibia > Caudata > Salamandridae > Pleurodeles > Pleurodeles waltl. The sequence continues at coordinate 1,564,572,585 of NC_090444.1, read as the reverse complement.
CAGGCTTTGAGTGGCGGTGGTTCCTGCCCTGGAACTGATGGCGGTGTGGTGTTCATAATATGCTGTTTGGGTTAGGCCTTTCCGCTGGCCTGGAGAAGGGCTCTGCCATCGTTGGCAGTGCTTCCAAGATGGCGGTGGGTGGATGGGCTACTGGCTGTTTCTCCTATGCTTCATTATTTGGCGGTCTGCACCGCCAGCCTGTTGGCGGTAGTTACTGCCACCGCCGATGGTGCGGTCATTACCGCCAGGTTCAAAATGACTGCCTAAGTCCAAAGGTAAACTTTTGACTGAGGCCTTCTGCTTGTTGCTGCCAAGCAGGACCCCATTGCGGTCGACCTCGAGTGCGACCAGGTGACCAGATTGACGCTTTTAGTTTCTATGCAATGGAAAACATTAATTCTTTACAAATTTATATCTCTGGTTTCCCTTATCCAATTTTAATCATTTTGGTGTCATTCTAAAGATAAACATCTCATCTATTTTTAAAAAGTGGTGTTGGTTTTTTATTGTGTTTTGTGTTTGACTTGTTTACTGTTTTGTGATATTTAAATGCTTTACATACTTGTCTCCTAAATTAAGCCATGTTGCTCATTGCCAAGCTACCAATGATTGAGCTGGTATTAATTTATTGAGACCTAACTTGACCTAGTGGGGTTTGGTGGCTTATTGCTAAGTGTAGGTACTTACCTGCTGTAGAAAAGTGCCCCTTTTGCCATGGATCCCCCCAATACTTTTTGCCTGATATTGATGCTGACTTGACTGAGAGTGTGCTGGGATCCTGCTGACCAGGCCCCAGCCCCAGTGTTCTTTCCCAAAAACTGTACCATTATTCCCACAATTGGCACACCCCTGGCACACAGTTAAGTCCCTTGTAAAAGGTACCCCTGGTACCCAGGGCCCAGTGACTAGGGAAGGTCCCCAAGGGCTGAAGCATGTATTATGCTGCCCTGGAGACCCCTCACCAAGCACATACACACTGCCATTGTAGCGTGTGGGTGCTGGTGGGCTTTCAGGATGCCATGCCCACAAACCACTGCCTGTGGCATAGGTAAGTCGACCCTCTAGTGGACCTTACAGTCCTAGGGCAGGGTGCACTATACCACAGTTGAGGGCATACCTGCATGTGCAATATGTCCCTACAGTGTCTAAGTCCATTCTTAGACATTCTAAGTGCAAACATAATCCCCAAAGCACTGCTCCAGGTAGTACTGGTATAGTCAGTCACCAGGTGGGATCAACAGTATGCCCAGAGTAACTCAGGGTTCGCCCTGAAGCTACTTTAGTCTCTGAGGGTGGGGTAGATGTTGCTACACTTGCTGTCTGGGTCCCTAAAATGCAAAAACACAGACAGCACTGCTTGATTAATGGGACAAAGGTAGAAGCTCTGAGGAATACACATACCAGGATCACTATGGTGACAGAAAAACTGGTTTCCCCAGGACAGTATTTGGCTTGACAAACTTATTCAGTTACTAGTGCTGACAAAGTAACTAAGGTCCATCCCATGGCTATGGTGACTTTAGAATGGGGAGGGGTCACTGGCTTGAAACAGGTATTGGCCTCTTCTGCAATCCCAGTGGGATGCTTGCTGGGGAATGACCTGGGGTCCTCAGTTTGGGCTGAGGTAGAACTCAAAACCCATGAGGCCACGCTGGGGATCCCTGAGATGGTGTGTGTAAAAAATAGAGCACAAAGCTGATGCACAGGGTGAAAAAGAAGTGTTGGAGCCTGGAAAAATGGCCCAACCTTCCAAGAGATAGGGCAAAAAGGCTGGAGGACTATCTTCTGAGCAACAAAAGAAACAAGACATCTCTTCTCAGGGAGAAGTATTATCCTCTGAGGAAACTGAGTCCATGGAGCTAGATCTTTATCAGGCAGACCTGTTGGGCCCAGGGGGACCCTCATGGGAACAGCTCTGCTTGGGACAAAAGACTTGTCCCCCTCTTGAAGGCGAAAGGCAGCAAGCAGCTGCACAGGAGATGGGAGATGTCAGTGGCTCCTACAGGGTTTATTGGGAAGATAGGTTGCTATACACTGAGGCCTGATACCCACACCTGGTGCACCCAGGAGAGTGGTAGTGCCTCAGCAGTTTAGGGAGTTTATCCTAACTCTAGCCTATGACATCCCACTAGCTGGGCATCTGGGACAAACAAAAAAGTGGCATAGGCTTGACATCTATTTCTATTGGCCCAATATGTCCCAGAAGCTGAAGGAGTGTTTTAACTCCTGTGCCACCTGCCAATCCAGTGGTAAAGCAGGTGGCCACCCAAAGGCCTCCCTTATTCTACTTGAGCCACCCACAGCCTCAGGAAATCACTACATACTGGTAGTAGTGGATCATGCTACCAGATATCCTAAAACAATTCCCTTAGGTCTACTACAGCTCCTGCAGTAGGTAAGGCCCTGATTGTTATCTTTATCAGAGTAGGGCTTTTTAAGGAGGTGGTTTATGACCGGGATACAAACCTCAAGTCAGCTTACCTAAAACACATGTGGAATGAGTGTGGGATGAATTACAAGTTCACCACACCCTACCACCCACAAACCAATGGATTTGTCGAGAGAATCAACAAGACATCGAAGGGCATGATCATCGGGCTCCCTGAAAAACTCAAAAGAAGATGGGATGTCCTTCTGCAATGCTTGCTTTTCCCCTACAGAGAGGTGCCTCAGAAGGGAGTAGGATTTCCCCCTTTGAACTTCTGTTTGGCCACCCTGTTGGGGAACCACTTGCACATGTATAGGAAGTCTGGGAGAGACCTCTCCATGAGCCTAAACCAGATGTGGTGGACTATGTGTGTGGCCTCCACTCAAAGATAGCTGAGTACATGGAAAATACATCCAAAAACCTTGAGGCCAGTGAACAGCTCCAGAAGTAGTGGTATGACCAAAAGGCTGCACTCGTAGAATTCAAACCAGAGCGGCCAAAAGGTATGGGTTCTGGAGAATGTGGCTCCCAGGGCACGTCAGGACAGATGAGTGGCCCTTTCCCTATCCTAGAGAAAAAGAGTGAGTTCACCTACTTGGTAGACCTGGACACCAGCAGGACACCCAAAAAGGTGATCCATGTAAACCGCCTAGATCTCTGTTATGACAATGCAGATGTAACCATGCTGATGGTTGCTGATCAGGAGCAGGAAGCAGAGAGTGAACCTCTCCCTGACCTGCTCTTAAATGACCCTAAAGATGGTCCAGTTGATGGATTTGTCTACTCAGACACCCTCTCCCCCAACAGCAAGCTGACTGTAGGCAAGTCATACAGTAGTTTGCTGGGCTATTCTCTTTGACACCCATGAAGACCCACCTGTGTACCTATTATGTGGACACAGGAAATAGTTTACCTGTCAAAACTAAAATCTATGAACAGTCTGACCAAGTCAAAGAGAGCATCAAAGTGGAAGTCCACAAGATGCTTGATTTAGGGGTTATTGAGTGCTCTGACAGTCCCTGGCTAGCCCAGTGCCCTTAGTCCCCAAACCTCATTCAAAAGATGGCAAGAGAGAGATGGGGGTTTGTGTGGACTATACGGGCGTTAACACCAAATACCAAGAGCAGATGAATTTATAGACAAATTGGGTGCAGCTAAATCCCTTAGGACCTTTGACTTAACTGCAGGGTATTGGCAAATTAGATTGGCACCGGAAGCAAAAGAAAATAGCATTTTCTATTGCTGATGGGCACTGTCTGTTTACTGTTATGTCCTTTGGCTTAAAGAAAGCCCCTGCCCCCTTCCAAAGGTTGGTGAAACAAGTCCTTCCTGGTTTGGAGTCCTTTAGTGCAGCATATCTGGATGAGATTGCTGTCTTTAGCTCCTCCTGGCAGGATCACCTGGTCTACCTGCAGAAGGTTTTGCAGGCTCTGCAATCATCAGGCCTCACTATTAAGGCATCAAAGTGCCAGATAGGGCAGGACACTGCTGTATACATGGGCCACCTTGTAGGTGGAGGCCAAGTGTAACCATTACAGCCCAAGATCCAGACAATTCTGGACTGGGAAGCTCCAACAACACAGACTCAAGTCAGGGCATTCCTTGCCTTGACTGATTACTATAGGAGGTTTGTGAAGGGGTATGGATCCATTGTGACTCCCCTCACAGAACTGACCTCAAAGAAAATGCCCAGAAAATTAAACGGGACTCTTGACTGTCAAAAGGTCTTTGACACCCTGAAGGAGGCAATTTGCTCAGCACCCGTTCTCAAAGCTTCATCTGATTATTCTAAGCCATTCATTGTGCAAATAGATGCCTCTGAACATGGCATAGGAGCCGTCCTGTCTCACACAATGATGATGGCCCTGACAGCCTGTTGTACTCCCCAGGGAGCAGCGTTGAAATGCCATTAAGAGGGATGCCTTTGCTGTGGCTTGGTCCCTGAGAAAGCTGAGTCCATAATTGTTTGGAATCACTTTTTTGTTTAAATTGACCCCAGCCCTCTCAGATGGCTGATGCAAATAAAAGGTGAGAACTCTAAACTTTTGAGGTGGTCCATCCCCCTACAGGTAATGGACTTTTTCAGTGGAACGCAGACCTGGGACTGCTCATGCCAATGCAGATGGCCTTTCCAGGTTCTTCCACTTAGACAATGAAGATTCTCTTGGAAAATGTTAATCTCATCCTCTTTTGTTTGGAAGGGGGTTGTGTAGGGTTATCCCCCAATTTTTTACTGATATTGATGCTGACTTGACTGAGAATGTGCTGAGATCCTGCTAACCAGGCCCCAGCACCAATGTTCTGTTCCAAAAACTGTACCATTGTTCCCCCAATCGGCACACTCCTGGCACACAGTTAAGTCCTTTGTAAAAGGTACCCCTGGTACCAATGGCTCTGTGACTAGAGAAGGTCCCTAAGGGCTGCAGCATGTATTATGCCACCTTCAAGGACCCATCACCAAGCACATACACCCTGCCATTCAGCTTATGTGGGCTGGTGGGGAAGAAAAGACAAAGTCGACATTGCACCCCTTTCAGGATGCCATACCCACAAACTACTGACTGTGGCATAGGTAATTCATCCCTCTAGCAGGCCTAACAGCCCTAAGGCAGGTTACATTATACCACAGGTGAGGGCATAGTTGCATGAGCAATATGCCCCTACAGTACCTAACTCCATTCTTAGACATTGTAAGTGTAGTGTTGGCATACTGAGTATATGGGCTGGGAGTTTGTCATTACAAACTCCACAGCTCTATAATGGTTTCACTGAAGTCTGGGAAGTTTGGTATCAAACTTCTCATCACAATAAACCCACACTGATGCCAGTGTTGGATTCATTGAACCAGTGCACCAAGAGGGCATCTTAGAGACGCCCCTTGTATTTTAGCCAAACTTCTAGAGCAGGACTGACCGGTATGTGCCAGCCCGCCACTTCCAGATGAGTTTCTGACAACATAGGGTGAGAGCCTTTGTGCTCTCTGTGACCAGAAATAAAGCCTGCACTGGGTGAAGGTGCTTCACACCTCCCCTGTAGGAACTGCAACACCTGGCGGTGAACCTCAAAGGCTAAGGCCTCTTCTTACAGTGCCCCAGGGCACTCCAGCTACTGCAGATTCCCAGCCCCCAGACAAAGCCCCCTTTTGGCAGCAAGTCCAGAGAGAACATTAGGGAAAACAAGGAGGAGTGACCACTTCAGCTGGGACCACCCCTTAGGTGACCAGAGCTAAAGTGACCCCCTCCTTGCAAAATCCTCCATCTTGGTTGGGAGGACAGGGACCAATAGGGTTAGGTCTGTGTCCCTCTCCTCAAAAGGAGTGGATACTAGAAGGGTTTAGTCTCCCTCAGGGAGAGTAGTCATTGGCTACTTCCCTCTGACGCCTGTACAGCTCCTAAATCTGGGATTTAAGGGCTCCCCAGAACCTAGCTCACCAGATTCCTGGCGAGCTCAATCAGAAAACAAGAAGAAAGAAGAAGGACTGCTAAGCTGACCCCCAGCAGAGAAGACTGAAGACACCAACTGACTTGGCGCTAGCTCTTCAGGCCTATCTCCAGCTTCTAAAGCCCTGCTACAAAAAGGTGACACATCCTGCAGGACCAGCGACCTCTTAAAAGCCTCAAGAGGACTGCCTGCACCTAGAGGACCAAGATCTCCCAAGGACAGTGGCCCTGTCCAAAAAGAAACCCCAGCGAAGGACTCCAGAACCGCCCTGGATCTGCGACTCCTGCCCACTCTGCACCCGACACCCACGGCCCATGTCCAGGTGGCACAACCAACTAGAGCTGGTCCCCAGGTGATTCTAACCTATTGTTCACCCTGAGTTGATCCCTACTGTCCAACACGATGTTTGCAGCCTAAATCCGGAGGACCACCTTGACAGTGAGAGAACTAGAAAAAGTTCTAGCTGCCTAAAAGTACTCCTGTACCTGTAGCCTCCTGGCCTTGGAGAATCCAACCACTGGTCCAGCAACATTCATCAGGCGGCCCTCCTCCTTGTCTAGTCCATGGTTTTCAGAACCGACCCCCTGGACTTAGCCTGCAGCATCTTTGTGACCCCTGGGGTCACCCTGTTGAAAATCATTGGGAGCCCGATTCTCTGTTTGCACCTTGCACCCAGCCGCCCCTGTGCTACTGAGGGTGTTTGTTTGGCACTGACTTGTGCCCCCCAGTGCTCACCTACACCCCCCCAGGTCTGCCCTCCAAAAACAGGGGTACTTACCTGCAAGCAGGCCTGATTCAAAATGCCCCCAGTCCCCTTCTCCATAGGAGCCCATTTCAAATCTACCTCAGCTTTGACCTCTGCACCTGGCTGGCCCTGTGGAGCAGACCCAAAATATTACTTCCACCAAAACCAATGTTCAAAACATCACTCAATCAGGATTGCTCACCCTCCAAGGCGGCCGCTTGCTGAAAGCGGAGTTATCATCTCTTTCCCTGCCCACTAACATAAGGGCAGGGTAAGAGATGAAAACATTGCTCACACACACAGGGAGCTGCTATTTGTAGCAGCTCCTTGAATGCTGGATCAATGCTGGTTCCCACAGGATACAGGAGCTGACCACAGAGGCCTTGAGGCTCCCCTGCATTTCTCATTTATCACTACTGGGTGACCTAGGTGGGACAAGGGCACCCAGGACAACATGACAGGGCTCTGGGGTATGAGGTCCCCTGGGTCTAAAACGCCATAGGAAGGTTGGGCATGTGGCTCCTTCTCCCATATTTAAAAGTAGAAATGGCCCTAGGGAGGTGGTGGTCCCCAGGGCCTGAGGGGTCTGACGCTCCCCTACATATTTTTAATTTATTACCCCAGGGAGGTGGTGGTTCCCGGGGCTCTAAGTATTTTTAATTTATTACCTAGGGAAGGTGGTGGTCTTTAGAGACTGGGGTGTCTGTGTGGGCTCCGATCAATTTATTTAAAGTAGCTCCCAGGAGGTACTATTCCCTGGACCCCAAGGGGGTTTGCAGAGACTGCCTCAAATATTTATTAAATAAATGTAGCCCCAGTGAAGTGGTGATCCTCAGGGCTCAGGGGGTCTGTGTGGCCCCCAAAATATGTTAAGTAAGTAGCCCTGGGGAGGAGGTGGGCCCCAGTGGAGTCTGCATGGACTCCGATATCTTTATTTAATGAACCCCTAGGGAGGTGGTGGTCAGTGGGTTGGGTGATTATTGGGGTTGACCGCAGGCAACACGTGCCAAAGGCCCTGCGTGGTGCAGGCTTTGGTGGTTATAGGGGGTTGGCCGCATAACCTGGCATGGCACTGGTTGGATTAACGTATAGTAATTAAAATTACTTTACGTTAGAAAACCCTAGAAATTCATTTAAAAAACAAAGGTTACAGGGAGGTTATAGTTAGGCTCACATTTTAAATGTACAAAACCATAGAAATTCAGCTGTTATACTTAGAGTTATTTCAAGAAACTATATCTTGTGAATTAAGGTAACCATAACTTGCACTCTCGCCATGCACTGCTTTTTACCCCAGATATTCAGATATTACAGCGCTCATGACATGTTTTATCACACCATTGATAATGTCACTGTCACATTTGTAGCAAATGTATTGATGAGATAACTGTGCATGGTGGGGTTGGAAGTTATAGTTAGCTTAGTGCACGATATATACATATATATATATATATATATATATATATATATATATATACATATATCCGCAAAGCTGAATTTTTTCTACTGTGATTCTCAACTGATAATGCCAAGCCTCTTGGGAAAACCACTCCTGTTTTGATAACTGCAGGATGTTTATGTAGTCAAAATCCAAAACATCCATTCATTACACCACAGCAATCAAATAAGATGCATTTCAAATGTGTTTTTTTCTCTTTTCAAAAATGCTAGCCTCCATAACACAACGGACATAGGCCCATATTTACCAGAAATGGCGCAAAACTGTGCCAGCACAGTTTTGCGTCCAAAAAATTGATGCTGCTCTGTGACATTTTCCTGCGTCATATTTACAATATGGTGCTACATGATGCTAAGGAAAGTTTAGCGCCACAAAAAATGGTTCTAACGTAAGTGGCATGTCGCAACAGGAAATGCAGCTATTGCCAGAAAAGTGGAACTAACCTGATTTGCGGCAGGTTATGTGATGCTATTCATAACACAGTTACTTTTCTGAGAAAAGCATTGAGTAACAGCCTGTAAAAGCACCAAACAGAAACCTGCAAGTAGGAAAATAGACAGGAGAGACCCCATGGAGTCAGGTACCAGCCAGGATGCTCAAGCAGACTCATGGAAAAGAGTAAAAGGAAGAGGAAGTGCAGGTTCAGTCAGGAGGGAAATAACATACTGATCACAGAGGTGACAGAGCACCAGCACTAGCTCTCTGTCACTTCTAAATTGCCAATAGGAAGGAAGGGGGCCATTTGGCAGACCATAGTTGATAAATTCAACAGTGTGGCAGAGGTCACAACAACTGTGGTGGATTGTAAGAAGCACTGGCTCAATTGCAAGCGCAGAACTAAAGAGAAAATGGGCAGCAACAGAAAGGCAGCACTGCAGACCAGAGGTGGAAGCCCGGCAACCCAGGAGTTGCCCTGGGTGGAGTGAACAGAATCCGGCTTCTCAGGATTCCACGAGGTTGAAAAAAAACTCCATGCACTTCTGTAAAGCTGGAGTTCCGTGCCCTGCAGCGTTCTCCTGAATGCCCCACTACTTCAGAAGAGCGAAGCTGGGTCAGGCCTAGTCAGTCAGGCCAGACCCTTCTCAGGTCTCCTGAGATGGGCACATTCAGGAGGGCAGTAGGCAGTGAAAGTTGCCATTTCAGGCCTCTTGTGCACTGGCCTGTTCCTTGTACAGTGCACACAGGGCAGGTCCGCGCACAAGAGGACTGAAACTGCAGCTTTCTTTTTGCTGTCTACAGCCCTGGCCTGAATTCTGGAAAAGCTGCCAGGCCTGTTGTGCACCAGGCTCCCCCGTGTGTACTGCTCAAAGAGCAGGCCGGTGCACAAGAGGCCTCAAACGGCAGCTCTCACTGCCTATGGCCCTGGCCTAAATTCATGTGCCCTTTCAGTCCTTGTTTGTGTACCAGTGTGCACAGACAATGGCAAAACAAAGAAAGAGACAAGGACTTACCTGGGTCTTCCCAGGGGTCCTCCTCGCCTCAGCGATGATGAGTCCTCTTCTGCAGCTGCCTCTGCTCCGGTGTGCGCTGCAGTCCAGTTATGGGCTGCACAGCGCAAGCACAGACTGTCTGCGCTTGGGCTGTGCAACCCATACAGGTCTGCAGCACGCAGCGGGTGAGATCCGCTCCATTGGCAGGGCTAGCTGAGTTTTTTGGATAACTCTGCTCTCCGGAGTTCCAAAAACTCTGTTAGCTCCACCAGCGAAGTGGAGCTTTCAGCACACTCATACCCAGGAACAGCTGGGTGAGCTGGAGGACATGATGTGGTGGAAAATGTCCAGGGACTAGACACTGCAGCAATTGAGAATCCATAACTAACACAGGGTGAGAAGTAGTGGGAGGCAGTGTTGTAACCCACAAATGACATAAGGTGGGAGGCACTTTGGTGGCATGGGGCCACACTAATGTCTAAACATCAAATTGCCTGTAATGTCCACTGACCCCCTCTCCTTGTAGTTACAGTCTGTGCCCCATGGACAGTTTCTCTTTAGCTCTATGTTCAAGATTTTGCCAGTATTGCTAAAACAATTATGCCCCCACTTCCCTTACCCATTGTTGACCAGACATATGGACTATCAATGTACTCCATTCTACCTAAAGGCAATGTGATCACCTCCTGACTGAACCACTCCACTTCCACACATGTCTGGTTACATGTTACCCTACCTTTACCTCTATTAACTCATTGGACATCCAATGAATTGGGATCTCTCATGGGGTTTACCTCCTGTGCAATTAACTGAATCAATACCTCACAATAGCCAATGTATATAAATGCAGGTTACACAGGATTTTTGTCTGTCTGTGGATGAAAGTATTTGAACAGAAAGCATCATGTGATGTTGAAACAATGCGAGCCCATGTACATAGAAATGGAGCTGTGTATCTCTGCAAGTGAAGTAAATATATTGAGGTGTGCCTTACACAAAGTGCAGGATGGGTACATGTGAAATAGAGCAAAGTCAAAGTGTGTGCCCACAGTAGCTAATGTGTATGATCTACAGCCCAGCACCAATGCTGGCATCCTAGCACCATGCTGCAATGTGTAGCAGGCCTACAGGTGATTGTTGCAGTATGTGCAGAAGGGCGTCCCTTTTGGAATGACCATCGTCCCTAATGTATCTTTGCACTCTTCATGCATGTAGGATAATTAGGCACACACAGTGGAAGCAAATCTGTGAAGCAAGAACTGTTTTACCCACAAATTTGCCATGCAAACCACACCCCTGGGCTGGTGTCAGTAAATTTTCAATTATCTCGGATAGACGTATCATGATATGTTAAATGTCATGAATTTTGCTTGGGTTAGGTCAAATCACTGCCCATTGAATGCCCTACAACCGCATCACCCTGCTGCAGGGGAGCTACACATGTAAATTTGTGTTGTGGAAGCCACAGTGCCACAGTCACCATCATTACATATGTGTAAAATATCATCACTACAGCATTGTCGCATTAAATGATGTCATGGTGACACACGCTCATTGCATTGCATATATGCCACTAAGTACCTACCAAAGGGATATGTGTGTCAATGTGTCTGGACCAATCCTACAAATACTGACTGCAACATGATCATGGTCACTGAAAACCTTGAGAAGAACTGAGTAATACATGAGCCATTCAAGCATGACTTGTGTCATGTAGCATCCAAGTATCATCACACCTGACCAGAAAAAAACACATCTGGCTGGGCTATGCAAGTCTGGTTGGTACACCACACCATCTATATGACAATGGCATGATGCATGTAAAATTGTGAGGGCCAGACATGAGTGACCCTGTCCCAAAAGGTGGATGTAGGGGGAATCCATTGACAAAGATTCCATTGACAGTGCCAATCACATACCTTTGAATCACATTGTAAGTTTACATAAGGATACGTGTGTCAGGATATGTATCCATCCAGAACCAGAGTGCCACATTCATTGCAGAAATTCTTCTTCAATAGCTGACATCACACTATTGGCAACCTGACAGGAAGCTCACCACAGGTGATGCACATTGTCACATATGTCACAATGTACTGCTGCTCAGGTCAATGGATTGTACCAAAAATTGATAGAATTTACATTCTATCACCTAGACAATAGACATGATGGAAGGGACGCTGTATGGTACAACAAGATTTATTTAACAAAATACTTAAGTCTATTAACATACTAACTATAATTCCTAACTAAACTATTCTAACCTACCTTAACTCAATCTACTTTATAACTACAATGATCTTAGCCTAACATACTCTAAACATCAGGTGCCACAATTAAACATAAATCCCTCACCCCATTAATTACATCCATTGGCAAAGACAACAGTGAGTAAAGCTAAACATTGACTAACTATACATATATGCTGCACAAATATATTTATTTTGTTTTTTCTAAAATATTTTTATTTTTTATAACATGGAACATTGACCTAAAACATCACCTCTCACCCCCCCCCCACTATCACCCTGATGCCCACCAACCTCACTCCCCTAATAATGAACTACTATGGTCTAAAAATACCTACACTAAACCAACTTATCTATACCAACTAACTAATGAAACCCCAAACAATAACAATTAACATTTTGAATAGGGGGAAGGGAAAACGGTCCTAATCAATGTTTTTCAAGATCATTTCCTCCTCTGGTTTTCCTGTATGTCCTTCCCAATAATTAATATCTGTTCCACCTTATGTTCAAGCTGAGCAATCCGGTATTTTTGATTGACCAGTTCTGTGCTCAGGTCCTGTATGTAAGGTGGCTCCACATGGTGGTGTCCTGGCTGTCATCATGCAGGTGGTGGCTCTATTGGGTGGCATAGTTGCCCCGGATGGTCCTGCTCCCAATGGTCCTCCCACATCTTTTGTTGCTAACCTGCCTGATGGCTGGGTGGCAGTATCCCACATTGTTGCTTCCTTGTTCCTCTACAGAGAATACCCTCCATCTCCCTGAGACCTTTTCAAGGTCATAGAGGACCTCCATCTTCCTGTACCCCCTGCAGACCTGGCTGATGTGGAGATAACATTCAGTACTTCATGCAAAATTCCTCTTTTTTTCTGGGGTCATGTTGGCAGCTGCATGAAAAAGAAGACATGTTAGGCTACTGTCTGTCAGGCAAATGACAAACAGACATGCAGTGAAAACCAGCAACTGCAAAGCTCTTACATTTATGTAAAGATTAAAATGATAGGATCTTATGAGCAAGGAACTGCCAGTTTTGCCCATATCAAACCTTCCTAGAAATGGGACTTGTTCAGGGTCTCTCAGTTATCAACTGTGGACCAATATAGAAACACTGTCCTTTATCATCTTCTCAGGAGCATGACACCACTGATGACTATTATTAGACATATCAAATCAAATCAATCTTTATTCGGATTTTACTCCACAAAAGATAAAAACAATCTCTTTAGAATAATAATAAAATATAAAGTAAATTACAAAAGAAAAAAACATTACTAATAGATAAATAGATAGATAAAAACCCTTACTACTACAGATTGTGGAATTATTCATTCTCATACCGAGATTTTCTAAATATGACAGCTTTTTTCTTAATTCAATGGCATTTAAAATAAATTTTATCACTGCATCACATTTCTTATTGGTATCCAATTTACATAAGTAGTTAAAAGCTTCTCTACAATAAAATAATTTATTAGTAATAAATAAAGGTTTTAAAATTTGCTTCCTAGCATCGTGATAAAATTTACAAGATATAATAAAGTGCATTGTGAATTGTGCAAACTGTCCCACACAGGGGCACTTAGGTAGACTTTTACTCCAAATCCTTACCTTTGGGAAAGCGCATTCGAGTCAGATAAAATCTATCCTGAATGTTTGCTACTTTCAGCAAATAATTTGGCTTTAGTTCATTATTTTCAGTCTTATAAAGTGCTACTGTTGTCTTCCTACATTCCCTATTTTCTCTTTCACAGACCCTCCATGCCATAAGTTGATCTTTCAGTTCTTTCTTGCTAAATTGAAGGATAATACCTGGGTTGTCCAAATTTGGAACTAGATTTATGCCTTTCAAAAAATCTTTTAGGTGCATGAACCACGGAATTCTATCCCAGTATTCCATTGTAAGGCAATCTTTAATAATCTTTTGGGTAAAATGCGTCCCTTCTTTAGACCAAATACCATGCCAGGCCAACAACGCGTTGGTGTATATTAGATCTTCCACGTAAGGGCAACCCAACTCCTTATGTACCATAAATGTGGAAGTAGTGTTTGGCACTGCCAACAGTCTGCAGAAAAATGTATTCTCTAGCACTTGTAATGAACGGATCTCGGGCATCGAACCCCAAAGGGCAGAACCATACGTAATGCTGTTAATTAATTTACTTTTATAGATTTGCAGCATTTCCCTAAGGGGTTTAGTGTCGATTTGTTTTGAAAATCTAAAAACAGCCTCAGTTGTCCTAACATACTTCATCTTAATAACTTCTAGATGTTGTTTCCAATGTCCCATATTAGAAAATTGTATACCCAGATATGTAAATCCATTCACCTCCTCACAGTTATGACCTTTGATAAAAAAGGCTTTCTTCCTGGCTTTTCCCTGCCCGCAAGTCATTACAACAGTTTTGCTCATATTCAACAACATATCTCTTTCCACCATAAATTCCACAAAGCCCTCAATTAGCCGCTGCAGCCCATTTGCAGTTCGTGACAGCAGTACAGCATCATCTGCGTATAAAAGAACTGGGATAGAGCATTCTTCTATTTTAGGGGTATCGATTTTCATACTTTTTAGATGGGCATCTACTCCATTATATCCTAAAAACTGGGGTACACTCGCCATTTCTTCCATATCTTACCCGTGCTGTTAAGTGATTATATAATTGTGCCAAAAAAGTATTATATCTAAGGGTACGCCCATGTCTGTCAAAACTTTCCACAGCTTAACATGGTTCACCAAATCGAAGGCACTGCTAAGATCAGCAAAGCAGAGCAACATATTACCCTTCATTGCTATTGTATATTTACTTATTATTAAGTTAAGATTTATACATTGTTCCAGAGTACCAACCCCAGGCCTGAATCCCAATTGGGCCTCTGTGAGTATATGGTTGCCCATAATTCTAATCTTTCTAGGAGTACTCTTCCCAACAATTTGATGGAGGTATCTAAAAGTGAGATTGGCCGATAGCATTTGGGGTCACCTCTATCTCCCTTTTTGAAAATGGGGACAATTATGCTTTCAGTACAAGATGTTAAAATATATCCCTTTGTCACACTCAAGAAGACTTGGGTCAAAATAGAGCACCATAAATCGATGTATGTCAAGTAGGCATCTACTGGCACCCCATCAGGACCTGGTGCCTTACCTTTCAAACATCTTCCCATAGCAGATTTCACTTCCCCTATACTAACTGGTTTAAAAAAAGGTGGCTTTATCTCAATTATCCCCCTATTCGATATATGAGTAGTCAGATTATCTGGGTTAAAAGTTAAGCCAAAATCTGAAAGCCATTCTGATGACGGGACGTGTACTGTTATTTGGGGTACATCATTATTTTTTAGGAATGGTTGATTAATTGTGTTGCAAAATAAAGTACTATCTTTTAATGTTGTTGCTTGCTCAAGATTAGCCCATGCCCTAACTCTCAATTGTGCCTTCCTTGTTTAATAATTACATCTTCCCTGTTTCTTGGTCGAGCCTGCAGGGCTAGTTTTAATTCCTGGCTTGCTAGTGAACAGTTGTGATCAAACCACCCTATTTTTTCGCTCTTTTTGTTCCCCTATGTTCTCACTAGGCTTCCTGCAATGGCATTTCTAAGCTGGATGAAGGATCCTAGGATCTCATTTGGGCTTTGGTTATGTTCTGTACATGTGAGAATGTCCTGGTGGTGTCGTGTTACAACTTTTTTCATCACATCTATTTCATTTACCCCAGTCCATTTAATTACAATACCATTTTCCCTTCTTATTCCTATATTCCTTGCCAATCGTTCACCTATGTTAAAGGGTTTGGCCAATCTCAAAGTTAACAACAAGGGATAATGATCACTATAGATGGTTGGCTCAATCTTTAGGGATTCGACCATATCCATATTGCTCTTAGACATTAATATATGGTCAATTAATGAGAAATGTCCTCTTCCTATAAATGATGGAAGCTTCATTCCTTTAGGCCCGTCTTGTTCCATCAATTCTAAATCATATCTAAATAATATCTCATTCAGTACAATTCTGTAATTGTTATGTAAAAAGTGCGATTGTGCACTCCCCCCATTGTCGACAAATCCACATGTCTTTCCTATAGTATTCTGGCATGTCCCAATATTGAAGTCTCCAACCCATATTATTATACAGCTTAAAGTTATATAATTTACGAAAGTTTGCAGATCTTCCTGAAGAGTCGATGCCACTACTCTATTGGTGCCATCAAATTTATTATTGTAGTAGTTTATTAAAACAATCCCTAAAATCTCATCTATCCGGAGATATAAAAACTGATAATGAGGGGAATCAAAGGAGGATTTCACCAATATATATACGGTACCAATGTTGATATCAATATTGCTAATCCTCCCTTTGCCCTTCCACTAGGTGAGGTGGAAGCTGGGGTGGAAAATATGGCATATCCTTCAATAAAAAATGATCCCGTGTGCCAAGTCTCTTGTAGGCAGATTATATGTGATGAACTTATTGTGGTCTGCCATTCCTTCTCAACCATTTTCGTTTTTACTCCAGCTATATTCCATGACATGAGTGTAATTAAGTCTCCTGCTAGGGGTCTCCCATCTATCTCAGTGTCACCATTGCAACTTGGAGATTTTAGAAAGGGGGCTACAATAGTAGGTTGTATTTTGTCAAGTAGCAAGGTCTCTTTCCTACTCATGTCCCCTTACTGTCAGTCCAAATCCTCCATATTACTCAGGGGAGCGTGGTATGTTATACTCATCATGTGGGGTAGTTCTTCCTTGACTCTCATTCATGCAACATCGAGCCATGATCTTATTGCATGTAGAAATTCCATATGAGCAAAAAGTGCTACCGACAGGTAGACTCACAACAGTTTGTACCTGCTCTGGCAGGGATAGTGGCTCAACACTTGCTACATGGAAAAGGTCCGTCAAACATATTTTATGGGAGATTGATGGGAGCACCAGTCCCTCATGTCACACTGTCAACACCAGGGCAGTGCGCGCTCTATTGGCGACTAGAATGCAAAAACCCATCACTCTCAAAACAACGTAATTTATGCATTGTGCTGATATGTTGTTGTTTAACCTTTTGCATTGCAGAGTTCCATCCTGAAGACTTATTTTTAATGTGCTTACAAATGCTGTTCATTTGCAATGTATTGCTGCAGGCTTTTAGAGTGTGTTAGGGTGTGGTCCCTTTCCAGGGCCTTCTAGTGGCTTTCCCTGCAACATGCCTGGGTGTGGTTGTGGGCTGGGCCAAGATCTATAAAAAGGAGCCAGCCGAGCTACAACTGCTCACTATTCAGAGGTCCCGGTGCAGAGCTGCAGCTGCTTCCTGAGCTCCTGTCCCGGTGGCCTATTTGATCTTCCAGACATCTGACTTTCATTCTTCATTTGGAGATCCTTGTTCTGGGCGGTAAGAAGGTGGTTGGGCTGGCCTCCCGACGCCGTTATCGAGAACTCTCATGTTCTTGGGCCTAATTCTTTTATGATTTGACAGAGTACTTTGCACGTGTGAAATATGCGCTTGAGTGTTTGTGTCATTTGCAGGGTGACTTGCGAATCGGCAAGACGTGCGATTCGTTTCATGATAATTTAATCTTGTTATTCATTGCACGCTACCATTTCTTGACATTTGCATGGTGGCTTAAGAATCGGCAAGACGCGCGATTCGTTTTATGGTGTTTTAACTTTGTTGTTCATTGGCGCTACCATTTCTTGACATTTACATGGTGGCTTAAGAATCAGCAAAAGACATGCGATTCGTTTCATTGTACTTTGATCTTGTTATTCATTGTGAGCTGTTATTTCTTGGCATTTACATCGTGGTTTACGAATCGGCAAAATGCGCGATTCATTTCATGATGATTTGACTTTGATATTCATTGCGTACTACCATTTCTTGGCATTTTACATGGTGACAGTCGAATCGGCAAGACACACGATTCTCTCCTCGAGTTTAATTCATGTTGTTTATTGTGTGCCACTATTCTAACATATGTATCATGTAATATTCGAGTTGACAAGTTATGTGATTTATTTTCCTGAATCCATATTGTGTTATTCATGGTGCACAATCCTTTTATGGTGTTTACTATATATATATATATATATATATATATATATATATATATATATATATATATATAAATCTACAATATGAGCAATTTGTGTTGAAACATTTTAAGAGTACACAGAAGATCAGAGTTTCTAGATGCAATATTGTATGGTCCTAGTATGCATTCTCAAAAAATGATTTATATGACTGGTTTAAAATTTTGTCAGAATGTTTTTCTGATTCTCATGTAAAGGAAAGTACTTGAATAAGAAAGTTTTCATTTAATCCATCTTGATTCCCTTACAGGTATCCGGCCATCTTGAAACTTAGTCATCTTAAACTTAATTCTTAGATTGTTCATGTTTTCAGAATGACTATGCTTAGAATCATAGTCTAGTATTGATTTGAGGAGATATAATTTTCATATTGTGTGTTCTAACCTTTTTCTTACTACAGGTCTCCTTCCCAGCTGTTTCCCTTCCTAATCCCCTCTTCCCCTCTTGAACTCTCTTAGCCTCTGTGATTTATCTATTAGAGTCTTGGAGCTGTTCAGTGGTGGACGTGTTGGGAACGTGCGCAGACCCCGAGGATCTGGTGACTCTGACACACACAGAGGAGGGTGACAAATTTTAATTATCAAAACAGCTCTGTACCAGCTTCATTGTGCCATAATTGATGGGAGAATCTAAGAGTACCTTCATGCCTAACACTTTGTATAGCATACTTTGCATAGTGGTCCTAAACATATTCAGTTCATGTAGCACTACAGCACTCAGCACCACAATCTCATATTGTAGGAGGCTGGCCTGGCTTATAGTTGGTATCTTGTGGTATTTACACCCTGTGCCAGGTCCAGTTATCCTTTATTAGTGGAATAGAGGTGTTTCTAGTAGCTTAGGCTGATAGAAGGTAGCTATGGCAAAGCAGCTTAAGCTGAACTAGGAGACATGCAAAGCTCCTACTATACCACTTATATCATATAGCACAATATCATAAGAAAACACAATACTCAGAGTTACTAAAAATAAAGGTACTTTATTTTAGTGACAATATGCCAAACGTATCTCAGAGAATACCCTCACTTAGGAGGTAAGTAATACACACAAGTTATATGTACACAAACCCAAAACAGGTAAGTAATAGTAAGAAAAGTAGTGCAAACAATGTAGAATCTCAATAGGATGCAAGAGGTAGGCATAGGTCTAGGGGCAACACAAACCATATACTCCAAAAGTGGAATGCGAATTATGAATGGACCCCAGACCCATGAGAGGTTGTAGAGGGTCGCTGGGACTGTAAGAAAAAAGTAAGGGTGTCCAAGATACCCCACCCCAAGACCCTAGAAAGTAGGAATAAAGTGACCCTACTACCCCAGAAAGACACAGTAGTCGTGATAGGGGGAACCACAAGCACCAGCAAAACACTGAAGACGGATTCCTGGACCTGAGGACCTGTAAAGCAAGGGGACCAAGTCCATGAGTCACAATAGTGTCCGGGGGGCAGGAGCCCAGAAAACCCCAGATGAAGGTGCAAAAGGGTTGCCTCCGGGTGGATGAAGCCGAAGATTCTGCAACAACGAAAAGGGCTAGTAACTTCTCCTTTGGATGGAGGATGTCCCCGGGCGTGCTGGATGTTGCAGAAGTGTTTCCAGGCATAAATACTGCAAACAAGCCTTGCTAGCTGCAAGAGTCAAGGTAGAGGTCTTTGGGTGCTGCTGGGGACCAGGAAGGACCAGGATGTCGCCCCTTGGAGGAGGAGACAGGGGAGGTGCTCAGCAACTCAGAGAGCCCCTGCAGAAGCAGGCAGCATCCACAGAAGTACCGGAACAGGCACTTAGAAGATCTGTGAATTCAGAGTCACAAAAGGAGGGTCCCACGACGTGGGAGTCCAACTCAGCGGGTTGAGCACTGCAGGACAGAGTGCTGCAGACTCAGGATAGGCTGTGCACAAAGGAATCCTTGGAGAAGTGCACAGAAGCCAGAGCAGCTGCAGCAAACAGGTTTGCTGTCTGGCGTGGGGAGGCAAGGACTTACCTCCACCAAATTTGGACAGAAGGGTCACTGGTCTGTGAGAGACACTTGGACTCAGCTCCTGTGTTCCAGGGACCACGCTCGTCAGGATGAGAGGGGACCCAGAGGACCGGTGATGCAGAAGTTTGGTGCCTGCGTTAGAAGGGGGAAGATTCCATCGACCCATGGGAGATTTCTTCTTGGCTTCCAGTGCAGGGTGAAGGCAGACAGCCCTCAGAGCATGCACCACCAGGAAACAGTCAAGAAAGCCGGTAGGATGAGGCGCTACAATGTTGCTGGTAGTCGTCTTGCTACTTTGTTGAGGTTTTGCAGGCGTCCTGGAGCAGTCAGCGGTCCATCCTTGGCAGAAGTCAAAGAGGGAAGTGCAGAGGAACTCTGGTGAGCTCTTGCATTTGTTATCTGAGGCATAGCCCAGAGGAGAGACCCTAAATATCCAGAAAAGGAGGTTTGGCTACCAAGAAAGGAGGCTTGGCTACCT
The DNA here is from genome assembly GCF_031143425.1 of Pleurodeles waltl. NCBI lineage: Eukaryota > Metazoa > Chordata > Amphibia > Caudata > Salamandridae > Pleurodeles > Pleurodeles waltl. The sequence goes on along the minus strand of NC_090444.1, from coordinate 1,564,552,298 downwards.
AGAGAGGTAAGCACCTATCAGGAGGGGGTCTCTGACATCACCTGCTGGTACAGGCCACTCAAAGCAGTCCAGTGTGTCCCCAGCACCTCTGAATCCAAGATGGCAGAGGTCTAGGACACACTGGCGGAGCTCTGGGCACCTCCCCTGGAAGGTATTGGTCAGGGGAGTGGTCACTCCCCTTTCCTTTGTCCAGTTTCATGCCAGAGCAGGGCTGGGGGATCCCTGAACTGGTGTAGACTGGCTCATGCAGAGATGGGCACCATCTGTGCCCATCAAAGCATTTCCAGAGGCTGGGGGAGGCTACTCCTCCCCAGCCCCTCAAACCTATTTGCAAAGGGAGAGGGTGTAACACCCTCTCTCAGAGGAAATCCTTTGTTCTGCCTTCCTGGGACTGGGCTGCCCAGACCCCAAGAGGGCAGAATCCTGTCTGAGGGGTTGGCAGCAGCTGCAGTGGAAACCCCGGAAAGGCAGTTTGGCAGTACCCGGGTTCTATGCTAGAGACCCGGGGGATCATGGAATTGTCCCCCCAATACCAGAATGGTATTGGGGGGACAATTCCATGATCATAGACATGTTATATGGCCATGTTCGGAGTTACCATTGTGACGCTACACATAGGTAGTGACCTATGTGTAGTGCACACGTGTAATAGTGTCCCCGCACTCACAAAGTTCGGGGAATTTGCCCTGAACAATGTGGGCGAACCTTGGCTAGTGGCAGGGTGCCCACACACTAAGTAACGTGGCACCTAACCTTCACCAAGTGAGGGTTCGACAAATAGGTGACTTATAAGTTACTTATGTGCAGTGAAAATGGCTGTGAAATAACATGGACGTTATTTCACTCAGGCTGCAGTGGCAATCCTGTGTAAGAATTGTTTGAGCTCCCTATGGGTGGCAAAAGAAATTCCCATTGGAATCTCCTGGAACCCCAATACCCGGGGTACCTAGGTACCATATACCGGGGAATTATAAGGGTGCTCCATTGTGCCAATGAGAATTGGTAAGATTAGTCACTAGCCTGCAGTGACAATTTTAGAAAGCAGAGAGAGCATAAACACTGAGGTTCTGGTTAGCAGAGCCTCAGTGATACAGTTAGGCACCACACAGGGAACACATATGGGCCACAAACTTATGAGCACTGGGGTCCTGGCTAGCAGGATCCCAGTGCCACATATAAAACACACTGACAACATAGAGTTTCACTATGAGCACTGGGTCCTGGCTAGCAGGATCCCAGTGAGACAGTAAAAATACCCAGACATATACTCACAAACAAGCAAAAAGTGGGGGTAACAAGGCTAGAATGAGGCTACCTTCCTACACCCCCCACCCCCAAACGAAGGACAATAAGGGTAACCTTGGCCAGTTGAGTCTTTATTGTCTAAGTGGTGATAAGTAGAGAGTAGCTCTGCAATAGCTTGATTACTCCCTTTATCATCCACTATGTGGTTACTTCCCTGTGGGGATGTAAACCACCATGTTTGAAGTTTTTTAGATAGCCAACAATGTGGACTTATATTCTCAGAGTTCCTATTAGTATGTTTAAGTTTAGAGCAGTGGGAATTGTCCACTGGACCTATATCAAGTGATGAGAATGCCAGACACGGATGCTGTCTCAATAAAGCCATAGCTGGGCAAAAACTTTGTCCATATGGCTGTAAGAGAGAACAGGGTTGCTGTTTCTCTTGAGTTGGAGCAGGGCAGGGACGCTGTCCTATGAGCTCCACACTAGGGCAGGGCTGCTGTCCTAAGTGTTGTGAGGCAGTGCAGGGTTGCTGCACTAAAGTTTCTCTGGGAGGGTTGGAGGGATGCTCCATGTTAACTAAAATGGTGCACTTTTTCTCACCAATATTAGTTATCCCACAGAGAGGTACTTCTACCTCAGGAAGTACAGCTGAGCCAGCTGATGGTTCCCTTGGTACAGGTGCCACTCCAGGAGAGGTTTCTCCCACCACAGGAATGGTATCCTGAATGGCACAGTGGGTAGGGGATACTTTGATGCCCTTTTCACCTGTTGTTGGAGAAGGATCCTGAGTTTTCAAGCCTTTTTCCCTCCTTTGCTTTTTCATTTCAGCTGAAATGAGAGGAAGCAATTCCTCGGGGATACCCAGCATGGCTGCATGGGTATTAAACTCTACCTCAGCCCAACCTGAGGTCTACAGGTAAGCTAGGTGATACTACTACCTGCTTAGGGCCAGTAACTCCACCCCAACTAAACTGAATTATAGTTAAGGGAAGAAACTTAGTGGAGTTATGGACATCAATAATCTTGTACTGTTGTCCAATGATGTGTTGTTCAGGAGACACTAGGTTTTCAGTCACCAAAGTGATACTGGCACCTGTGTCCCTGTAGGCCTGAGCCTCAACACCATTTATTGAAACTGTCTGCATGTATTTATCCATTGTAAGGGGACAAGCAGCCAGTGTGGCAAGGCCAATGCCACTAGGTGTGACAGAAACTGTCTTGGGACTGACTACCCCAGTTTCTATGATTGGCCCATAAGTGAACCCAACTACACCCTTATTTTGACTGTTGCCAGCAGTCCCACCACTATTACCACTACTGCTAGGGGCACTAGAGTTTGATGTATTAGTGGTTGTAGGCTCAGGGGGTTTGCCTGGGTAGGACTTATCCCCTGGCCTATGGCCTTTATTTTTACACACATAGCACCAAGGCTTTTTAATGTGTGTATGGTTGTGTAGAAGAGGAAGAAGATGATTTATCCCCACCCCCTGAAAAGTGTTTAGGATTTGAAGAAGGATCTTTAGTCTTACCTTTATCCCCATGCTTATCCTGAGATTTCTCACCATCTTTTTTCTTGCCATCCTTGTCACCTCCTGTATGAACTTTTCTGTTCACTCTTGTTCTGATCCATTTGTCTGTCTTCTTTCTCAATTCTTGGGGAGAGGTCAGATCTGAGTCTACCAAGTACTGGTGCAACATATCAGACACACAATTAAGTTAAGAATATGCTCTCTCAGGATCAGATTATACAGGCTTTCATAGTCAGATACTTTACTGCCATGCAACCAACCCTCCATGGCCTTCACTGAACAGTCAACAAAATCTGTCCAGTCTTGAGAGGACTCTTTTCTGGTGTCTCTGAACTTAATCCTGTATTGGTCAGTGGTTAAGCCAAATCCATCCAAGAGTGCATCTTTCAAAACTTTGCAATTATTGGCATCACTTTCTCTGACAGTAAGGAGCCTATCCCGACCCTTTCCAGTGAAAGATAGCCACAAGATAGCAGCCCACTGCCTTTGAGGGACCAACTGTACCATATAGGCCCTCTCAAGAGCAGCAAACCGCTTATTAATGTCATTCCCCTCCTTGTAAGGGGGCTCTATCTTATGCGGGTTTCTGGAATCTTGCTCTCTAAGAGGAGTACTATCTGAAACACTGCTGCTGCCACCAAGGGGAACTAACCCCAATCTCTGTCTTTCCCTCTCTATGTCTAGGGATTCCCTGTCTAAGGCCAGCTGCTGCCATCTAAGCTTCAGTCTGGTCTCTTCCATCCTCAGCTTTCTGAGTTCCCTTTCCATTAGGTTATCCTCAGGGTAGGAGGCTTGAGAATGTTTGGACACAGAGGAGATTTGGGAATTTGCAGAGAGGGACCTGTCCCTAACTGTCTGGACCCTAGTAACCTGGCCTCTAGGAGTGAAAGATGTCCTACTATTGTGTGACCCTCTAACACTACCAGTGGGCTGCCCAGACCCCAGGAGGGCAGAATCCTGTCTGAGGGGATGGCAGCAGCTGCAGTGGAAAACCCCGGAAAGGCAATTTGGCAGTAGCCGGGTTCTGTGCTAGAGACCCGGGGGATCATGGAATTCCATGATCTTAGACATGTTACATGGCCATGTTCAGAGTTACCACTGTGACGCTACACATAGGTAGTGACCTATGTGTAGTGTACACGTGTAATGGTGTCCCCGCACTCACCAAGTTCGCGGAATTTGCCCTGAACAATGTGGGGGCACATTGGCTAGTGCCAGGGTGCCCACACACTAAGTAACTTGGCACCTAACCTTCACCAAGTGAGGGTTAGACATATAGGTGGCTTATAAGTTACTTATGTGCAGTGAAAATGGCTGTGGAATAATGTGGATGTTATTTCACTCAGGCTGCAGTGGCAGTCCTGTGTAAGAAATGTCTGAGCTCCCTATGGGTGGCAAAAGAAATGCAGCAGCCCATAGGGATCTCCTGGAACCCCAATACCCTGGGTACCAAGGTACCATATACAAGGGAATTATATGGGTGTTCCAGTGTGCCAATGAGAATTGGTCAAATTAGTCACTAGCCTGCACTAGCCTGCAGTGACAATTTTAGAAAGCAGAGAGAGCATAAACACTGAGGTTCTGGTTAGTCGAGCCTCAGTGATACAGTTAGGCACCACACAGGGAACACATATAGGCCACAAACTTATGAGCACTGGGGTCCTGGCTAGCAGGATCCCAGTGACACATGTCAAATACACTGACAACATAGGGTTTTCACTATGAGCAATGGGCCCTGGCTAGCAGGATCCCAGTGAGACAGTAAAAATACCCTGACATATACTCACAAACAGGCCAAAAGTTGGGGGTAACAAGGCTAGAAAGAGGCTACCTTCCTACACATATCTGGAGGTACAGATGTCAAAGATCTATTCTGCACTGGGAATTTGGATCAGCACTGACTAATTCTGTATACGTTGTGAAGCTGGTTGAATCACACAATGGACAAAGGCAGGTCCTTCCCTGACAGTGAAAGGATGACAAGATGGAATGTGGTATGACAAGGTTGCATGGACAACCCTTAGCCCACACACAGGTCAAGATATCTGAGGATCACATGTGTTACCAATGTACTGACTAACGACAATTAGTATGGGGTATGACACCAACATGTTGGTTGAGATGTGTGTATTACTGATTTTTGGACCCTGTCCACTATACAGCATCATCTGGGTGGTAATTAAAGCATAAACATCTCACCATGTACGTAGTCGACTTGTGCCACATGAGATACACAGTGTAGTCACATATTTAGCAAGTGACACATGAACCTAGCCCAAATGTATGTCTGATTGAAAAAAACATGTATATTTACCAACAGTCAATACTGTTCTTGGTACTCTTGTAACATGACCAATATTTGCAAGTCTTTACTGGTACATTTTGACACCAGTGCAATTTGTACTAGTGATTCACATCTCAAACATGTGCAATAAATCAGTCCACATCCATTTTTTGATACCGGGACTACAATGGATACATCCAAATGTTCAAGATCATGACAGCTGACCATGCCGCATCTCACACCATACTAACATCACAGAAGATGTAAAGTATTGTGACACCTACTGGCAGAATAGGGGTCAGCAAAAGTGGAGACTTCTCCAATGGTATAGGGACGTGGACCACCTACAAAAATGAGCATAGATAGTGTATTGTGGATGTTGATCAATTAACAACATGCCAACATATTGCACATAACACATATTTACATGAAGAACATAGGGAACTTTAGAAGAAGATAACCCAAAAAGACTAAATGAGATGCATATCAGACAAAAATTTCATAGCTCAGCTTGGCATGGTAACATGTGTGCAGGAACGTTACATAGATATCTCATCCACAATTGTGCACAGTTTTGCAAAGGTCATCAGTGCATCATTTAGCAAACATGGACAATTGTCATGTCACCCCGTACATACATGAATCAAGGAGCACATCTCAGGCATGTTTACTTGACTCCTGCCTCATTATCATCATCACATGGACAAGACTATGCAACATACGACATATGTCAGTTCCTTACTGGTCCAGGACATATCTTCCAGTGAGCGTATACTATACGTCCATGACACAGTTGTGTTAACACTTCTACACATCATCTCAGTGTGAAAGAGATATAACATATCATACTGGGGAAAAGCTGAGTTATTAGCTATATTCCTACAACATGTTGCTTCACTGTCCTTTGCATTATTGCATATGTACAGAAGTTACCCAGATGCTTATCTTCAGTACAATGTGGGCTTATGTCAAACACATATGCAGTAGCATTCGTACAACTGGATTAACCTACAAAGTCCTGATACTCAGCCACTGTTCTGCCGACCTCAGCTCCGAGGAAGTCTAGCAGGTCAGTCTCACACACAATCAGGTCTGTCCAGCTGGCATACCGTCCTCTCCACCTAACTATCCTGTTCATATGGGCCAGAACATAGCCCTAGCGCAGCATTTTAACCTCGATCCCGTGGCCCTGGATCACCCTTCCTCCCTTGGTCACCACGTGGGCGATGTAATGCAGGACTATCCCTATAAATCCCCCCACCTCGTCTGCTACAAAATGATGGGATCTACCCTTCCCTGACATTCTACCCTCCCACAGCACCTTATCCTTTCAAAAACAAAACAGCCACTACCCTAACCCTAACTGACCTAACTACTAAACTACCCAATACAATGACCACACAGTAGACAAAATGATTACTACACACCAAATGGACACAAGGAACAATACAGGGTCACAAGACACAACATACTACTCCAAATGCACTACAATTTTCTCCACAAAACTCTCACAACCTCCCTCTAAAACAGACAATAAGACTGTGATCGGAAAATGAAAGCAAGAGTAAGTCATCAGGTCCTGTTTTGCATCATGCCAGACCTGTTACATACATTTCTGGGCAGATGCTGCACATTTTTGGAAATGTTTTTTTTTATGCAATGCTCAGATGCGTCATTTTCTCATGAAGTCACAATTTCAAAACATGAGGTAGTACAGATGAGTTGCATGGTATCTGTCGTATTTGTGTTGTGTGACGTGTAAAAAGCAGGTATATGAACAATGCATTGTTTTTTTGTACAAATGTGTGTAAAGTGTGTTTGAAGATGTATGGTGTCATGTAGTACACAGGTTCCCTATTTCCATGGCTTGTGGATGCTTATCCTGCATATGTAAGTTTGTATGCCACATACTCCACTATACACGTATACAATGTCTGTGTCAAATGTTTACAGGAGTTATGATACATGCCTTACAAGGATATGTACATGTCAAGGCTATATTTTGTGATAGTATTGTACATGTGAACTACAGATATTTGTTTCATGTGCTGACATTGTGTTGTTATCAAGTTACAATGCCCATGTCACACCCATGGATGCTATGTACTTGACATGGAATGTGACTGTTACATCGACATGTAGACATGTCCACATGTCACATATTATTACCAACTTCCTAAAGTCCTGAAAGTATGCCATCATGCAAGGTTTTAGAGTGGGTTGGCGGGTTCATTTAGTTCTTCAGACATGTTTTGGGATGTCATGATGTATAATTTCAATATTTTTTAAATTGGAGACATGACATGCATGTGAATAACAATAGTTCTCTGTGTATCTTCATCTTCTGTAAACAACAGTTGTGTGTTCTGGCAGTAATATTTTACAACACATAAATTGTACGATGGGCCAATGCAGTCCTTCTGTGAAGCACCTTAACCCATTATGGTATATTACATGTTGTGCAATGTTGAGATATCTCTACTGTACCTAGGTCTGCAGATGTGTTTTGACCATACACCAGGTTCGTTGCTGCATCATTGCATTTGTGCATGTTTAAATTGGTGATACACACAATGCAGGGGCAACACTGGAGTACAATTAGGTAGTTATGTGTGTAAAGGTACCTTACACATACAATTTCACAGTGGACTTGCGCTTCATGTATAATTTCACTGACTAGTTTTGACACACACTCTGTATGGCAGGGCTGTTTTCAGACAAGGAGTGCATGGTACTCATCAGTGCATCATGATGTGCAGTGACACAAAACCACTCCCTGCGCTCCCCTGCCTTATTATCTATTAAGGACTTACAGGTTGATTGGTGTCAGTCATACCCTTTAACTCCTGGGACACAGTGGTCAGGTGGTGGTAATCATGCCCTATAAGCTACTGGGGACTTACAGTTTGATTGGTGACAGCCATACCCATTATCTCCTGGGGCTCAGTGGTCAATTGGTGGTAGACCTGCCCTATTATCTACTAAGGACTTTCAGGACACTGTGATATGTGGTTTTCATGTCTTCCGCCTGTGCTGTTACACTCATTAGTAGACATTGGGGCAGAGACATGTGTTGCAAGCTGGGGTTCAAAGAGTGCCAGTGCCAACATGCCTCACTCTTACTTGTTAGTGCTGGCCTATCACACTGGGGGACTTCCTAACAGTGAGAGTGTGATGTCAAGTTTCATACACATTATGTAAGTTTGTGTGTCGACTCACATGGCTAGAGTGTTGATTTGCAGACTCAATATGATATTTTGTGATGCCTCCGAGATGTTGTAGCTACCTTGCGTGGTTTAGGTGTATGTTGTCACTTGGCTACCACTGTTTGCAGTTTTGAAATTATCTCCTTACCTTCCTCATCCACACTATCTAAGTCCTTCAAGGTAATTACAGTATTTGTCTTGAGACAAAATTTGCTCACTCAATTAGTTTCACATCCAGGACTATCTCTATTTGCTGTGGCATTTCTATTGTATGCATGATTGGCGGCTGACCCCAACACATTTATAGACTTTAGCCACAACACTTGTACAGTCTGTGAGTGTCCTCCACAAAGTGGCTGGGCCAGTTGAGTAGAGAAGTGTTGCATATGTCCTTCAAAATGTGTGGCATTCATATATGTGTTTCCACACAGCTGCATCCAAAATCCTTTGTTAGATGCACAGTGAGTGTGAATCAGTTCTGACAGATATGGATGCAACATGCCTGTGGTTAAACGTCAGAGTCCTGTGTTGCACATGTATTTTTGGAGATTTGGCACATTACATCTCATACTTTTACATGCATGCAAGATGATAACTGACTTGAGTGTGAAAGGGCTAGACATTGAGGTGCTGTGTCCTCTGTATTTCAGTCACTATATGTTACACATGTGGTTGCCACCGAGGGATGCATTGGTAGTTGTAGCATGAGGTGGTGCCAGTCAGACATAGATTTGTCACATAGCTCACACTGAACCATTGATGCAGGCACTGACTACTGCTGTCCTACCTTTTGCTCACCTATGGATGGCAAACATCACTTGGATTTTAATTTGTTCTGCTGTCATGTTTTATTCTGACAGACTTGTACAATGTGAGTGTAGCTCTGTGATAACTGTGTTCAAATGGTAGTACATACATTTAACTTGTACATTCCTTCCTCAATGTAGTTTGTGTGTAGGTTGGGACTTCTAGATTGTGTGAGTCATTGTCTACCAACATTTGCAGGCTACTCATAGTATACGATTTGTGGATGAATTACTGTTGCATACTTATGTTCAATATTACTCCAAGACAGTTGTGAGGAAAAATGATTTATTTACAGCAATAGTGCATTGCGGATATATGTTGTCAGATGTCAAGAAAATATATTTTAGACTAATACTGCCATTCTGCATGCCCCAGCAGCAGTATTAAGCAGTCCTCTTTCATGTGGTTGGGCATCATTGTCCTCATTCTCCTCCCTGGGGACCTCCACCTGTTCCTCCAAGGGGCCATTGGTTCTCACACATACATTGTGCAATATGGCACAAACAACTATGATGTTGCACACAAGTGGTGGTAAGTGCAACAGTTTGCTTCCAGATAAATCAAGGCATCTGAAGTTACCCTTCAGTATGCCCAATGTCCTCTCTACCACATTTCTGGTCTTTTTGTGTGCCTCATTACACGCCTTCTCAGAGTCCACTTTGCAAACGGGTTCATCACCCATGGTTGGATGCCATGTGCCTGGTCTGCTGTAGTGGGAGCAAATTGACAGTGTTAGACTTGCCCTTGTGTATCATTTTGACTGGTCTGGCACAGTTTTGGATCATGATTTAGGTGTTCAGACTTACTTCACATGTTGTGCAAGTTCCTGTTTGCATGATTATAGTGGTGTGTAGTGGCACTCCTTCAAGTTGAGTGTGCAGGCTCAGGGGCATGGGGACTGTGTTACGTGAATGGCATTACAGTTCACCAATGAAGGATGTGAGTGCTGTAGATGTATGTAGGTTTTTCAATTATAACAAATGACCTACCAAAGAGCCATTTTGTGTGAGTTTGATCCATTTGTGTGTGTTTTATGACATGTGACAGCTGGTGTGCCTTATGTGTAGCATACAAACTACACTCACCTTGGGCATGAACCTCTTCCCCTGCCCAAACTGCTAGTTTCCATATTTCTTTACTGACATGCATGTGTGTGTGTGTGTATCATGCAAAGTGTGGCATAGTAGCTTGGGATGTATAGGCATGTTTTGCTTCCAAAGTTTTTTTTTCAAATAAAGTGAAGCACTGGGCAAAATTCTGTGTAAAAAAATTTATCATTTTATAATGTCATCCACTTAATCCGTATGAGGCAATGAAAAGTTACCACATCAGTTGAAATGCTAACATTTCCAGCGATATGTACTGAATGTGTAGGTAAACTAAGCATGAGAAAATGGAATCTTAAAATCATTTTTAATTTTTGTCTCCTTTAATGTAACAATTAAGGAAAAACATGTCTGGAGTTTTGAATTGAGCAACAACACAGCATTAGCAAACTGGGATAACTTTATTTTTCACTACAGAAAGGTTTGTCTGTCTTGTGAATCTTATGTAACCAACAGCAAAAACATACATTAACACTTTGGATCAGGCGTGCAGAGTGTTACGGTCTCACTGTATGTTAGTCTACCTGCCCAAAGAGTAGCAGTACAGGGAAGGTGATGCACAAATCCATTGTAATAGAGGTAGTTTTGTGCTTGTGTGGATGCAGATTTCACAGGCAATCATGTTGTGCTTTAATTGCCTTTAGAGAGATTTAAGTATGAATTTTAAACTGTGTTTAACATAACAAACATAGTAAGTTGACTAAACTAGGCCTAGACATGTTTTAGAATTGCACATTTAAAATGCATGTGAGCAGCAATTATGGCCTTCAGCTTTTCATTCAGTCAGTTACATGGCCATACTAGCATTGTAACACTTTTAAAATGTATTAATTTCTATTTGTGTTGTTCCTGATGTTCCTGGAAATGACCGACTTAAAACTGTAGAGTAAAAGTCACACTGTCATGTGATGTATTCCCTGTTTTAATATTGGGTAGTAATATGTATCTTCTATGTTGAACCACAGTGACTGGATTTTTTTTCTGATTAAACTTGTGTAAAGACTCTCCTTTTGGGAGACAAGCCAGAGATTTCCGCTGCTTTCCTCAGAGACAGACTTTGCACTAAGGCCCAGATTTATACTTTTTGACGCAATTCTGCACTAACGCAATTTTGCGTCAAAAAGTTTACCGCTAACTAACGCCACTTTTTTACACCACCCGGGCATCATATTTACACTATGATGTGGATTGGCGCGAAAAATAGGTTAGAGTCAATTTTATTTTACGTTAACAATTGCGCCTTGTCGTAAGGCAAAATGACTCTAACGCCAGAAAAATGACTCAAACGTGTTTTACGACAAGTAAATATGATGCAAAACAGAAATGCACCATTTTTACCCACATGAGTGTCAAATACAGACGCTAACGGAGAAAACAATGCAAAGGAGTGGCAAAACGGACTCAGAAGGCCAGGAGAGACCCCAGGGTAACCCCCATTAACCGGAAACCAGCCAGGAGGACAAAGACAAAACCCAGGGGAGAGAGAAGAAAAAGAGAAAGTGTGGCTTCAGTGCAGAGGAGCACGAAATACTGGTGAGAGGGGTGACGGAGCATCAACATCAACTTTTCATCACCTCCAAATTGCCAATTGGCAGGAGAGAGGCAATCTGATGGCAGATAGTAGACACGATTAAAAGTGTGGCAGAGGTGAGGAGAACTGTAACAGAGTGCAATAAATGCTGGAATTATTGTAAGCAAAGGACAAAGGAAAAAATGGCAAGGAACAGTAAGGCAGCACTGCAAACTGGAGGTGGTAGTCCAGCACCACAGGAGGACTTGGACGAGATGGAGGAGATGGTTTCAAAGGTCATCCCCGAGGAACTGGTCACTGGAATTGCAGGACAGGACAGCACAGACTACCAGGAAACACCACAAATGCAGGGTAAGTTGCATGGGGGAAATTCATGCTAAATTCTCAAGTGCAAGAAGTGGGAAGCACATAGGACTCACACAATGCATGTCAAAGGAGCACAGAGGAACACATTGCACATGAAGCATGTTGCACCATGCTGATGAAAGCTACACATGTATCTAAGCCCTGGTAGTTCCATGCACCACAACACATACACAACATGGACATATGTCAAAACACCAAGCCTAAATACCTACATGTACAGATGCAGCACATGGGATGGATGCCATGTATAATGACTGTGCCTCTGGTTGTGTCATCACAACATCCCTTGCATATAGTCATATTAACCCTACCAACACGACCAAGACATCAGAGACTAGGCAGTCAGTCAATACCATTACTGGGGTTACTTCATGGTGGCATCCCTTGCAGTAACACCTTGCAACTGCCTTGCCTCATTGCCCAAACACATGTGTGCTGCACCTCACAGCACACAATTCATTGCAACCATCCCAACAGTACCCTGACATGTGCAGGTAGCACCACCACCCCGCACATTGACAACACATCCACATAAGGCAGCCACCACTCCATCATGCAGTGAGGATGCCCCCTGGGTGCAGGGAAAAATAATCTTAGCAGGCGCTGGGGGAATAGCAGGCTGGTCCTGTATCACTGGAAACATGCTACTACCCAGACCAACTAAACTGGTGTAGTGTGGAACCATACATCTTGATGCTGAACAGAAATGTGCCACTACAGAAAATGTACCACAGATATCAAAGTGTAGGCCACAACTGTTACAGGTTGAGCCCACAACTACTCTGACACAACCATGTGAGATACATAGGAATGGGGAAATAAACACACATATACAACACATGGTGTATGACTGTCAACATAATGGTGTATAATTCCACATTGACGGGTGGGGAATGTTGCGTGGGCAAGTCTGGTGTTGGTAAGACTGCTAGTGCAGTGTACCGTTTGCAGTTGGCATTATGATTCACATGTTGGGATGGTGGGTAGAAATCTGTCTGCTCATGGGAGCTCTGTGAGGAACCTAGCACCACATTGTTGATGGATCAAATAGAGTCATTGCCATTCTTGGGGTGCTTGGGGGGTTTCGCCACCATGCAAAGGCTGGTGAAAAAGCGGGAACAGACCTGGAGAGGAGCACTGATCATAATACTGGCCTGGTGTCACAGGACAGGTGGCCTTGCCACTCTTTAAGTTGCTGGAAACCTGCCAGTACCAGGCCATTGGCCCATGGGGCATTCCCCATTGACATGTGACGCTACCACCTGCACTGTTGGGGGTGGTCATTTTGACAATGGCGGTCAGGTGGTCATAGGACTGCCGCCCTTGAAATGAGGGACCTGTATGAGTTTCTGCAAAATCACCATCAAACAAGCTCAAAGCCCTGACCTAAGTTCAACTTCAGTAAACTGGCTATGTCCATAAACTAAGTTACCATCAAGCACTGTCATATACAAAATGATGTACACAGCAAAAAATGAATACCCATGCTGGCCATCCCTGGGTGTACCTCTGTGCCTGTGTCAATTTAGATGCACTGCCACTATGCTGCATTTCTTGCATCATAGTGCAAAGATGGCTGCATTGACAGGGAGATCACAGTTGAGTAGGGAGACACATAGACGATGAAATGGAAATCTGCTAGGTCCATGAATGCTGTGCATTGTAGCACACATACACATAAATCAACATGAGGAGCTATCAAAGGAAACAACAGCATAGTGTCCTGGTAATGCCATCCCCAGGATGGGGCAAGGTTTCAGTATCGTATTGGTGTATATGAAACATGTAGGGGGTTATTCTAACTTTGGAGGAGTGTTAATCCGTCCCAAAAGTGACGGTAAAGTGACGGATATACCACCAGCCGTATTACGAGTTCCATAGGATATAATGGACTCGTAATACGGCTGGTGGTAAATCCGTCACTTTTCCGTCACTTTTGGGACGGATTAACACCTCCTCCAAAGTTAGAATAACCCCCGTAATACTGTGACAGGGGTATATTGCCATCTGTGGTGCCGTGGCTTGACCACTGCAACACCCATTGTAAGATCCTACCATGCAAATGGATTCATAGGGAGGGTTGACAATAACAAGATGGTGTCAAGCCACAAAACAATATACTTCACACCTAGTAGATATGACGCGGCCAATTACGCCACCTGCCCCTGGGACACTCATGTGACACTCAGGTGGGGCAAAGGGCTGATAGACTACACCCACGATGTACAGGAACAATAAGATGACAATGAGCCTCCAATAGCAAGTCAGTGACGTGACATGTCAACTGCCACAATACAGAAAGATTGATTTTTCACCATCTCATTGCAGAGGATGATGGCTCTCCTGCTGATCTGCCTGTCATGGAGTTCTCGGATGACCCGGATGACCTGAATGACCAGCTGACAACCATCAGCTTAGAGACCCTCGAAGAAGTCTTCGTATCCCTCCAGACACCACCTCCAATCGCAAGGAGGACAAATGATGTAGCAGCCATCCTGGATGCCCCACCCAACAACCCAATAGTACGACCTGCCAGCACCAACACAGCTAAGGACTGCAAGGACCCAGGGACCAGCTTTGGGAGGATGGTGGTAGGAGTCCAGCAGGAGCTGCCCAAGGAGGTGCAGGTGGGGATGGAGACTGTGGCAGCCAGCCTAGAGGGTATGCGCAGGTGCCTCTTCACGGCCAATGAACAGACTGTAGCCAAACGAGGCACACACACCCCACTGTATGGAGTCTAGCAGTGTCTGAGGGACATAGCTGCTGCCATGAGGGAGAGGCCACAACAACTGACCTCCCAAACTGGCAGCACTGTGGTTGAAAACAAGATGGACTCTATGCACCGAGAACTGGTCTGCCTTAGGGCAAACATGGCTGCCTACCACCGGGATGTTGCTACTATTCTAAAAAATCAACAAGTTCTCCTTGCTACAGTGATGCCAAATGTAGTGGCACAGATGGCAGCTGCCGGGAATTTGGACTCCAGACCTCGAACGACCATCAAGGTCAGAGGAGACACCCCACACATTGGAGGATGAAGATGTGGAACAGATCATCTTCACCTGTAAGGGTTCCCAGTAGCACCAGCCCATGCCATATGGGCAGTGTTTTCTTTTATCCTGTGCTTGAAATCAAGCCAGTGTTATCACAGTTGGATATGTGCACTCTTCAAAGACACACTGTTGACCTGTCTGCTATGGACTGGCATTGTCTCTAACGTACAAATTGGTAAATCATGTTCCTCCGCACTTAACAGCACTTCACCCAAGCATGTCCCATGACATGTCCCTCAACCCTGGACTTGTGTTGTGCCACAATTGTATGGATTTCACAAATGGGGTCACTGACCTGGACAATGTAAATATTGAACTACAACACTTGTAAATAAACACCTCCTACACAAACAGCATGTCTTTGTGTATTGTGGCACATCTACTACACTTAAGAGTTGCGATGTGTGTAACCGTGTCATTAGTCACAGAGTGTCAGTACAAAAGTGCAAGAATATGGGGACACAGATCTACACACAAGGTTCCTACATGATAAATGTCAATGCTGGTCTTCTCCCCTACAAGTAATTCACTGAGTATATAAAAAAATGTAGAACACATGTATGCTTCACTCACTACATATGGCAGGATTGGCTGTGAAACAGTTCTTGGGCAATATCATCAGCTGGGAGTACCAGTAGAACACATTGGTGTGGAACAGACACACTTAACCTCATCTATAATTGCCACTGGTCAGTTTTGCCGGATAGATGTTTAATTTAGAATCTTGGCAGATGTGCCACGGTGCCCAGCATTCCTACACAGGACCCTAACACTGACAGCTGAATTACCACACCCACCTGTCCAATACAAAGTAAACAAAGTGACCTTAAGTGGTGGGTACACTTGATGATAGATGCATGGACAAGTAGATGTGTTGTTGCTGCCAATGTGACACACAGTTGTAAACATGTGATGAACATGTCAAGAGAGGGACTTGGAGGCAGGACAGAATCCCTAGGCCAACATACAGTTTTCACTGTGCACTCATGGGAAGGCCCTGAGACACAAGCAAATAACACAAAAAGTAAAGGAGTGAGCAAAAACATGTATTAAGTATGTAACTATACTGAAAAAAACAAGAAAACCTATTCTAACTATACTTAACCAAAAACTAAATCTAACTACCCTATACTAAACTTACCTAACACATTTAACACCACACTCTAAACATTGCTCCTCCCACCTCCTTTAAGTTACAAGATGCATGTAGGACAACTTATATTTACACTACACACATACTAACTAAATCTAAACACACATATATGTTTATGGTATTTTTCTTTTGTAATTTTTTTTACACACTTATATACCCCAACATGACCCACCAATTAACACATAAAAAGTTTTTAAAAAACACCCCCCAAATCCACTTATCCTAACTAAATTACATACCTACACTAACCTAACACTAACCCACTAAAACCCACTATGAAACATGAATAAAAATGAGCAGGGAGGGGACAGAACTTGGAGGTGACAGTTCCAATGACACTCAAAGTATGGCCTTCTTGAGTTTTATTTTGCTATATTTAAGTCTCTTTGAGTTGGCAGCCACCTCTTTCTCCAAACTGTCCAACAGTTGCAACACAAGGGAAATGTCCCTTTGCAGATCCTGCAGTATTTTAGGGTCCATGGCAGCAGGTGGTGTGGGCTGTTGCACCGAGGTCGAAGCAGGTGCAGTTGTTGGTGTTGAAGTGGTGGCAGCTGTGCCTCCCTGCACTGCTGTGGAGCTGGGTCTCTTCTGTGTGGCCTCCGCCAGTGTGGGACCCCATTGTGTGAATGCCCACCATCATTCTCCCATTAATTTCTCAGCATGATAGCGGCGAGCCATTCTCCAGAACCCATATTCCACTACCAGGATATGGCGGTACTGGACAGCCCTCTTTTGGAACGCACACAGTTCCTCATTGGTCTTGTTGGCAGCAGTTAAATGGAGACAGGTAAATATCAGTGTCAGCATTGTGTAAAGTATGTACAGATTATTAGCTTACACTTCTACATCTACTTACACAAGCACTCTAACTCACATTCTAGAAAAAACAATGACCCCGATAAATGTATCGACAACACTGCCTCACCATCATTTCATTGACACCAAAGCAATATAAAACAAAAGTATGAACCAAATACATGGAGGTGTGCATTGCTTTTGCGTAATATGTAATAATGCAAAGGCAGCACAATCTTCACATAGATCAGGCCCAAACTTCATCATCAAGTGTGTCAATTTTCATGACATGTTATTGGGAGGATGGGGTAATGTTGGTAACCATAACAGGTCAGTGCTGATAGGTACACATGCAAGCCTGATCAATATGACTGTCACCTACATTGTGAGCACCACATCTACATGCAAATTTGGTATACCTCTCCCCCTGTGCCTGAGGGGGGATGGCCATGCAATCCATCATCTCAACTGTCCCAGTCATCCACCAAGGCATGTCCACTCATACATGGAGTCAGGAAGTGGACCATATGCTAGGAGGATTGACAACTAGGAAGCTGGTATCCATAGGTCTATCACATCAACATTCATGTGTCCAGATGTAGACACCCATCAATACCTGATCTGCCAATACCATTCCTTACACACCCATTTCCATGCCAGCACATATTTGGCCTTGGCCTGCATGCACACCAATTAGATTTCACATAAGTGTTACATACAAGGAGTGCAAAATACGGAGCGCCATGCTGGGGGATAATTGCCAGCCCAGACCTCATGACCATACAGGGATGCACCAAATTGGGTTCAAAATGGTGCATCCCTGTGTTGTGAGAATGATGGAGTGCTCCACTGCCAATGTTCTCACAGTGTTGCACTCTGTCATTCTTAGTCACATATGGCCTCACACAATGCTGGCCATTGAGCACCACGAGCCTCAGAAGATGTGACCCTCTGGTGGTGCATAGGGATCCTTTCAATGGGACACAATGTCACCATCCATCTTACTTTGATATCTGATCATTGGACATTGTATGCAACACATATGACTCACTCACACCAAACCCTGGATTACCTCACAGGACACACATTATCACACTTACTGGATCCATCTGGGTCCTCAAATCGTGCCACTTCGCCAATCGTGTAGGGGGCAGGTCCACCTGCAAGATATAAATGGAAAACCATGATTATTGTCATATCACAGTCACTACTAGTGGACAACAAATTTCAGTGTGTACAGTTTGAGAGGAGTGAGCTAGTTAACCAGGTGTAAAGCACTGCCACAATCACACCACTATGATCACTCGATGACACAGACACTCAGGTGAGTGAGAGCCACACATCTGTACACTGACTGTACACTGACACTGGGCCAGAGACTCATGTGGTGCTACACCCTGCAACAGCCAAGTGGGCAATCTATAGAAGATGGAACTACATGGTGTAAAGGGGATTTATGCAATAAATACACAACACTTCCATGATGCTTTGCAAGACATTTGACTCAGGTACTCGAGTTTGTCCTGCAAGGCACCCAGAGGCACTTTGTGATAGACATGCGGCTCAATTATTAGTCTGCAATGATCATGCATTGAGTAATCCATGACTGATGTGGCAAAGTTGTCTGATGGTATCAAATGCCCCATTTACATTGCCCACTAATGGAGGTAAGCCCCCTTTGCTGACATAATGGCAGTGGCAGGGATCATGTGCATTAAATGATGACAAAGTTGCGCTATACATACATTGCCCAACTTTGTTGACAAAATCCAGGGAAAAATGGGAGGCTGGTGGTGTCTTGGCGCCTCATACATGGCACTATGCCAGGGCACAGGTGTCGCCATGGCCACTGAAATGTGAGACTTTGTAATGGTTGTGCTTGACTCACCAGATATCTGACCTGCATTGGTATCATAGTTGGACATGTGACTCCATGTCTAGACTGGTGCAGATACACTTCATTCTGGCTGCATGCAACCTGTCCACAAGCATTGCATGCAGCACTCCAACTCATCTGCTACTGTCATTCAAGACCAATGAACAGTAAATAGTATGCCGATGGGAGACTCACCAACAGGTCTACTGTTCTCCACACCAAGATGACCGAGCAGATGTGCCCAGCGATGCTTGAGCTGGTGCTCATTCCTGGTGCTCTTTTAGACCCTCTTTAGGTGGTGGAGCACATTGCCCCACTGCAGCCACCAGCCTTGGTCTGGTAGCCGTGGATGACCCGGCCCCCCATCTCCAGCATCATCAGCAGGTAGTGGGCTACCAGCAACACAAATCCACCCAACTTATCCTCTCTCATCCTGGTAATCTTTCCCCTACCAGACATGTTATTAATGGCAAAGGTTGGCACCAGAATTAGTAGGAAAAAATAAAAATTAATGGAAACTTAAGCCCACTAACTAATCCCAAGTATCCCAAATAATTAACTACCCAGGACAGACTCCCCACAGTACAAATATAAATATACACAAAAAAACACACAAAATCACAAATACTGTTACAAAAAGCAGACAATATTTAACATAACACAACTGGAGGGACACCAAAAGATACAAAACACAACCAAGACACAAGCACCAGCTCCAAGACACAACCACAAAGCCAAAAGAGCCACAGAATGTAAAGAGGAAATGAAACTACACCCACTGTACCATGCTTGTAGACAGGATATCCTATCATAATGCATGTGCATCGTTTATATTGACGCATGACCGTTATGCATCGATTTCACTAAAAATCAACATTGAGAGGAGTGTGAAGGTAGAATTAACGCTAAGGGCCGTGTGTAATTTTCTTTGCATTTGCGGATGTTTTTGATGCATTTGCATCATTTTTTTTTACTCAATTCCTAATTGCGTGTTTTTTTCCATTGTCCTTAGATGCACCCTGAATCAACATACATATGACATGGGCTGTGCTGCAGTGTGGCATATTGGTTATGGCCACATGTGGTAGTCCATGAAGCAATGCGATAAGGGTGTGATTAGTCTGTTCCACCAATGTGTGTTTTACAGAGTCAACAGCATGCAAATAGTTTCACATTGTGCATATATATTCATGTGTGACAACAGTGGGTCCACATTTGTTTGGCAGTCAGTACAATTAAATAATTCTGGTATGTGATGTGTGATGTTGTCATACAGAACATAATATTTAAAAATATATACACAGCTCAAGCATTGTTGATGATGGGTGAACCAATGCTAACTAGGAAATGTTACCCGACAACTGTCTCTGTATGTAGATTTGGAGTTTATTGAGACTTGTGTATGGCCGACAAATATGTCTGACGTGTACATCTTCGGTACATACTGTGTATGACACACTCTGCCTACATTCCACCCAGATTGTGTTTTGACCACAAAAGTTTGATTTACCAATGGTTGTTGGTTTTGTATGGTGGCCCTGCAGCCCTAGCTGCATATGTTCTCATCCATACTGAAGTGTATTCCACAGGCATGTCTCTGCAATGTGTGAGGTCATATGTACCCTGTATCAGGATTAGGCCCCATGGCAGTGACAGGACAGATTACCATGGATGTACTGCACAGGCCCATCTTCTTCCATTGCTTGTTATACCTGGGAAAATTATGATGACCATTATTACCAATGATGTCACCCCGTTGCCACACATGTTACATGCACCATTGCAACTCTCACACTGTATGTGTTCCAACAGAACTAACTTCTAATTTTGGACATCTACTACCTCATGTGTGGGCCCCTTACATACTTCCTATTTTGGACATGATGTAGTTGTGTGGGATGACCTATTGATGAAGAAGTTGGCAACGTGGTTATACAATATATGTTGTGATCCATAGATTATGACCTTCAGTTGTCACGCACCAGTGATGAGGTTATTAGTGATGTGGGTGATGATGCAGTACAATCTTAGGCATCACATATGATGTTGCAACAGTACTTGTCAGATTTGTATTTCTAACATGCTTTCTGAGATTAGGCTCACAATCCTATGGTACATGTAGTGGAGACTGAAGAGACCAAAGCAGGATTGTTTGTATAAGTGAAGTGTTTATTTACAAAATTGACAAGTTGATTTAAGTGGTTCTTAAGTGAAAAAGTTCTCAACTATGTGCTGTCTGCAGTGTATCCCAGCAGCTCTGTTGTGCTGTTCCCCCCTCCATTTCTTCACCACCATCCTCCCCTCTTCCTCAGGCAGGTCATCAACCTGGTCATACATGAGGATGTTCGTCCGCACACTTATGTTGTGCAGAATAGCACGTCAGGATGATTTTGCAGACAATGTGTCGGGCATATAGGAGGCTGCCTCCTCTGAGGTCCAGGGACCTGAATCTTGACTTCAGTATGCCAAATGTCCTCCACAATATTCTGTGTCATAAAATGTCCCTCATTGTATGCATGCTCTGCTGCTGTGCTTGTCTTTGCAAATGGGGTCATAGTCCATGTCTGTATGCCATAACCCTGATCTGCTTCAAAAGATAGTTGTTGTTAAGGCTTACAGCATGTTTGTTATGTAGCATGGCAGTTGTTATTTTGAGTTGGTTGTAACTATGTGTTTGTGGTATGGTGTGAGTTCCTGGCTTTGTGCAAAGGTTTCTTAGCAATGTGTTGTTGGACATGACAATCTTGAGTATTGGCACAAGGACCTGGGACATATGATTTGGAATCCTAACTGATGGTCAGTATGTATGTACCATGTGTTGTGTAGTGCACCTTTGTGTCAGTGTGCTATAACTAGAGGGGGCATGACACATCCTCACAACACAATGGGGTTAGATGTGGTGGCAATATGGTAGCACTATAGAGCCTGGACATCCCAGCCATTTTGGAATGTGTCAGTACAGATGAAGTGTGACACTTAGGTGCATTTAAATGAGTAAGTAACAATGCACAACACAGCTCTAACATTGGCAGCACTGTGCTGCAATATTTTCACAATGCTGAAATGCACCATGTGTGACATGTTACTAGGCAACCCTTTGTTGTCCCCTGCACCAGTGGCTAATATGCAGCTGTGCACAGACACTACCAACCTTGCACCAGGGTGCTCGGCTAGCTGCCCTGTGGAGGTTGATGTATCTGTGCAGGAAGGGACATCTTTAAATTGGCCGGTACTCACAGGTACTGAGTACCAGCACTTCTTATTTTTACCAAGCTGAGTACCGGCGCTTCTCCACTCCCAAAGAGAGCATGCACAGTGCTTCTTTGCAAACCTTGGTGCTATATTATCCCCGAACCAAGCATTATGTATGCAAAGGGGGTGTTGCCCTGTTAAGGGGGTCCTAACAATTGGTGCAAAGAAATCTAAGACCTGCTCAGAGCAGGAATTAAAAGGGGGCATGCCATTGTTTTCAATGGTCACTATGTAGATCAATGTACAGAAATTCTGATGCTATTCCACCCTACCCTGTACCATGGTGCTCTATATTTTAATTATGTTGCATACATGATGGTAGTAGGGGGTGGAAGGGGCCTCAAGAAAAGTGGTGCTTCATGTAATGTAGCACCACTTTTTGTAACTCTGGCAATAAATGTTTTTCACTGTCCTGCAATGCTCTACTAACAGAGATTTTGCACCGCAATGTCCTACCAATAAAATGTCATTTGATGTCCAATAGTAAGCAACATCATACTATTGCCTTTTCTCTGTGTACTGAGTGATTTTGCATCTACAGGTATTTGTGATGCTGTTGATGTTGCACCAATGGTGATTGTGCACCTGAATGCCGCTTTGAACTTAAATGTTCTTGTCTCCCTAAATATGATCCATGCTTCTGGAGGTGTTACTAGAAGTGTTTTCACACTTCTACTGCTGATGGTGTACCGAATGTAATATTTACCTTAATGAGATTTTGCACATAAATGTTATTTTTTGCTTATAACTATTATATATAATCCTCCATGTTTTACACACAGGAGTGATTTTGCACCTAAACGCCTTTTTCCTCCTAAATGTGATGTGTTCTGCTAAATTTGTTTGCACTCTCCTGCTGATGTTGATAAAACAGTGATTTAACAACTAAATGTGATTCTGCACCTAAAGGTGATCTTGCTAAATATTGTAATGGTGCAATCCTTCTTACTTTTCACCAAGACCGATTTTTCACCTAGCAGTAATTTTTGCATATAAATGTGATTTGCACAGAAACATGTTTTGTGCTACTAAACAATTTTCACTTTTACTAATGTTGCACAAAAGGTGCATTTGCACCTCCATTTGCACTCAAACCTACCACCACCGACTCAAAGAAGTACTCACTACCCACATAGAAAATGTGCCAGCCATGTCAGAGAACTCATCAGCATTGCCAGAGATTTCTCCTGCCCCTGCACCACCAAGAACATGATCCATCCCTCCCAAGCCCTCTGTGACAAACTATCAGACTACTTTCAACACAAAATCACTGACATCTACAGAAACTCTGACCCCCAGCCCATCACACAACTTCCCTCCCACCTTGCCCCATAGCCCGATTCACTGAATGGAAGTAGCTCCCCACCTTCACCATCATGGTGTCAATCCGGTTCACCGACAGATCCCTGCAAACACCACCTATGCAACCTGGGAAAGGAATTAATCATATTAACCCTCATTGAAATCTTACACACCTCCATCACCACTGCCACCATCCCCAATGCCTGGAAACACACTGAGGTCAAACCCCTTCTGAAGATGCCCTCAGCAGACCACAGCGAGCTCAAGAACTACCGCCCCATCTCGCTCCTCCTATTTTCTGCCACTGTCCTGGAAAAGGCCATCAATGGCCAACTAACGGACTACCTCAAACAGAACAACCTGCTCGACCCATCCCAATCTGGCTTTTGCCCAAACCACAGCACCAAGACCGTCCTGATCGCAGCAACCGACTGCATCAGACAACTCCTAGACCTCAGTGGATCAGCCACCCTCATCCTCCTGAGCCTATCCACAGCATTCAACACTGTCTCCCACCAAGCCCTCATCACCAGATTCCACAGCATCAGCATACAAGAAAGCACCCTCAACTGGATCTCCTCCGTCCTCTCCAGCCGAACTCAGAAGATCCACCTCCCACCCTACGTCTCCACACCCAAAGACATAATCTGTGGCCAATTCAGGACTCCTCCCTCAGCCCCACCTTCTTCAACACGTACATGACCCCCTTGCCAAAGTTGCAAAGAACAACAGACTCAACATCATCTCCCACGCCAATGACACCCAGCTTATCCTCTCCCTCACTGAGGACACCGTATCCACTTGCTCCAACTTCCAAAACACCATGACCAACATTGCCGCTTGGATGAATGCACACTGCCTCAAACTAAACTCAGACAAAACAGAGATCCTGATCTTTGGAAGTAAGCCATCACCCTGGAATGACTTGTGGTGGCCAAGCACCCTCGGACCCCCTCCCACACTCTCCAACTACGCATGCAACCTCAGAATCATCCTTGACACCCAACTCACCACAAAGCAGCAGATCAACGCCATCTCCTCTGCCTGCTTCCACTCCCTCCACATGTTCTGCAAGATCCTCCATTTGATACCCTTCTCCACGACAGTCACCCAGGCACTCATCTCTGGCTGCCTAGAATATGGGAACACACTCGGAACTTTTGAGCAGCTCACTAACTTCAAATCATCCTGAACACCACATCAAGACTCATCCTCATCCTCCCCAGAAGAACTACCATCACCCCCCACCTCAAGGTTCTCCACTGGCTCCCAGTCCAGCACAGATGTCTCTTCAAGCTCATCACCCATGCTTATAAGGACCTCCACGACACCAGGCCTGCCCATCTCAACAACCGACTCACTTTCCACCAGGTGACCAGGAAATTCCGATTGGCTACCCTTGCCTAGGCCCAAATCCACAGCATCCGGCACAAATGATTCGGAGGATGCTCCTTCTCCTACCTCGTCTCTGGATCTGGAACAACCTCCACTTCTGCACATCCCCATCACTGGAGACCTTTAGAAAGCAACTCATGACCTGGCTCTTCAACCGTTGCCTCCTGATGGGCCAAAACTGCAGCACTTGAGTACCACTTGGAGACCCCACTTGGTGACAAGTCCACCCTTTCCAAGAACCTCCTGATTGATTGATTGATTGATTGACTCAAGGTTTGCGGAGTGAACTCCAAAGCAGATGTTTCTATTCTTTGAACATAAAAAGAAATTACCAAAAGCACAGGGACTTTACTCCATGCATTTGGGGGTATGGTGGTGATGACGCGGAAAAAGAAGGACTAACAAATATTCATATATCATGTAACCAAAATCGTATAAGGTAGTGTGATTTTAGCAAAGAAAAATAATGTACGTGGGAAATTGTGCCCACGGAGTAGTTCGCCATTATTATAAACGAGCTTAATTAATCATGAAGAATTGACAAATGTAGTAATCCATCATAATTGCAAATGTATTCTATGATTTTCTTGTTGAAACTGTTTTATGCTTAGCTTAAATTTAGCAGAGGCTTTGGCCTAGTTGCCTGGTCTCAAATTTTAACTGCACGCTTTTTACTTGCATTAACAAAGACATTATTTTATTTTAAGGCTGTATTTTTCCAGTAGAGATGACTAATACACTTATCTCAAGGTTTCGTGCTAGGCTGGTTTCATCCTCTTTGATGCAAGGTCAGTTTCTGCAGGTGCGGACAATTAAAGCACTGATACCGAAATAATTGGCAAACTTTGTTGCAACTTGTGTTCCAAGGCTCCAAGGACACCTTATGCATAAATGAGTACTAGGAGAAAGACACTATTCATTGGTCAAAAGGAAGCCACCCTATGAACCCTCCAATGGAAGACCCTGAAGTATTTGGAATGTTTCTTACCTAAACCCACCGGACTAAGAGAAGTCAGCCATTTTTTCCTTGATGCCATTTTTGAAGCCAAATGCCAGACGCCATCTTAGACGACATCTTGATGGCCTTTTCTCTGTCGCAGAGAAAGAGACTTTAAAGAATTCTCACCATAGAGACTTTAACTTTAACTTTGCCCCGTCCGGTCCATGTAGTAACTTTTGCACCATTCTCCTTGCTGCCGCAAGGAAACTTGCCCTTAACTTTGCCCCCTTTGAAATCCGCCCCATGCTGATCGAACCGGTCCCTGAAGGACGAAGACTTTTCTTGAATGCTGATTGTATTTGATAATTATGAAAGGATAATTGTATTATGCATTGTGTTTTCCTTCCTAGGTACCAACTGCTTATTTTGATAGGGCCCAAGCGAGGAGTTTTCTAAATTTGTGTTGACTAAATTTGTTTTGCATGAAGCCCCACATGCCAATGCTAATTAGAGGTTAGTCGAGGTATTCACTTGATGCACCATGCTAAATTGAAATCTTGTTATGCCGACCGATGTATGAAATTAGTCAAATTCAGTTGCTTATATTAGTGATTTGTATTGCTATAACTGAGTGCATTATAATCCAGATTTTGCATAGATTGCGTTTCTTCCGTCGCTATGGACAGCTAGTAATGTTCGTATACATATATCATTTGGTTTTGAGACTTATATACATTGTGCTAGCTTTGTTAATATAGGGAAATAAACTCATTAACTTTTAATAAACTGGTGTGGTTATTCATGACTGAAAGGTCATGTTGTGTCAAAATATTAATTGTTATTGATCTCTAATGTGTCGTGTCATCCAGTAATTAAGTATTGGGTATTCATTATAATGATTATTGATTATTGATTTGAGTGACCCGACTATTTCAGGATGAGGAGAGCCCAACTCGGTTAAAAGGTTCACCGACCTCCAAAGTGTCCAAGTACAAGTAATTTATAAAGACTGGACGCGTTATCAATGGTCAAAGGCCTGGTGGACAAGGGCAATGAAATTAGTGGAGTGACTGCATATAAACCTAACAGTCTTTTGCCAGATGGACTTCTCGGCCATTGTTTGTCATTGAAGGCGTCAGCAGAGACTCTACCAATTGCAACTCAGTTGCTCACCCAATGATAAGTAGATTGTGGGAATACTATCACAGGTTAGCATTACCAGAAATATGAGGTACCTATTAACCTATATGAAAAGGGTAGGTCATGTGTCAATCCCTGGATTTCAGCCTCCATATCTTGACTACATAGTTTTATACCGTTAAAACCCTAAAGGTTTGTACTATGGTTAGTGATGTTACTTCCAATGTTATGCCTGCGACCTCTGCTGCCCACAACACCACTTACTAACCTTCTTCTATTCCCCCTCCTCCAGTATCAGCTGTGCACCCTTTGGGGGTAAATCAGGCAGCATAAAGCGAGCATAATTCAAGGTATTTGGGAATACCACTTGGAACAAAGTAACTCCTTTATGGGCACAGACCAAAATGGGCGAAACAGACACCTCTCTTGGTAGCTACCATGGCCCCTTAATTAAGCCTCACATTAATAGCCCACTGTAATGTCCATTAAAACTACAACAAAAAGTGCACAAACCAACTCTTCTCCATCTATTGGTATTATTCACATGAGAGGGTCAAGTATTTCCCATATACTTCATTACAGCCATTTACTGCATGTAGAAGAAAGAATAGGGCACAGGCATGATAATCACACAGACGAACACGACTTATAGACTCTGTACTGGTGTGCATGTCTATGCATTTGCTTACACCTTAAAGACCTTAAAGCCCGACCTACATGCTTTGCGCAATGTTTGTTACAACATAAATAAACATTTCATATTTTTGCACTCTGATCATTTCATAACTCCTACCATTTTTGAAAGTCACTCGTCACTCCGTTGTACTGTCCCACATTGAAGAGCAGGTGATAACAGTGCAATCAAAATCGAACAATTTGAGTCATAAACTGTAAAAAATGAAGAAGATTGGCTGCAGTAATTTATGGTTAGCATCTTTGTATATGGTGTGTTGAAGCTTATTACCATGTAAATTTGCAGCTTATGAATGATGACCACAGCATCTCTTAGCTTAAAACTTGAAGTCAGATGCGTGGAAAGGCATAATGAATACATCAGATGACAAATTGCTACCAGATGCCTCAGCTACTTATTTAATAACATGATATTAAAAAAAAACTCCCAGAGCAGTGAAAAGAACAAAAAGAGGAGGGTGAAGCATTAAAACCATCATCCTTTATTTAATATACCCTTAATCTGTCAAATGTAGCATTTAAATGCAGGAGCACATCCGAGACTGCATGGAGGCTTTTACTATTAAACACCTGAATCACTTACACGTTCCAGTAGAAATTTAAACAGTACATACTTTCCTCCTCTGAATGAACAATTTGCCGAGATATTTGTCTCACATGTTTAATAAATTATTGGATGATATTCTTAAATGGATTTCAGCATCCTGCCAAGGAAAGAGAAATCACGCACAAGTAGTAAGCCAGAGTACTGTGATAAACGCTGTTAATGCATCTTTAATTTACACAGAAATATCTTTATAATTATTTGTATTCTTAAAAAACTGCATTTGCATTTTTATTAAGATCTGTTACTTCTGATCAGCTGTTAAGATAGCGCATAAAGAATTCAATAAGCGCATTTTCAATAATGTAACTTATTTATACAAGGGCACTTGTCAGTGCTACTTTACTCAAGTTTGTCATATACGGCCAGATGTATCAAAGGGTTTTACCCATTCTGTGTCTATCGGAATATGCGTTGGTACATATGCCCATAGTGATGTACAAGGCGTTATCCTAATTCAGACGTGCAGTTTAGCTACCTGCTACTTTTGGTGGTGCGCATAATGGAAGGGGCTGTATTTATAGGGTGGCTTTAAGCTACAAAAAGTGGCTTAACGCAACCTTGTAAATACGGCGCTGTGCTTAGCACTACAGGAGCATCACAAAAAGTGACGCTCCTGTGGCACTAGTGCTGTATAAATACAGCCCTAAGTATGGAGCACACTGCTATCTACAACACTTGACCCAGCCACCTCTACAATAAATTGGTGCCTTACCAGTCCCTTAACAATCTCAGATGTTCTTTTTTTCAACTTTCAGTTTCTCATATCCAATGCCTAATACAGAGTGGACTGGCCCTCTCATGGCTTGCGCTAAAGCATTGACATTTCTTGCTGCTTAGTCTGTGCCTAATTTCTAACCATTTAACCTTTCAGAAAGCTCTAAAGAGTTTGAACTCATTTACACAGCTTTTTTGCCACCATTGCATCATATTTTACACAACGGTGGCGCAAGCAGTGCTTTACACTGCTCTACATTTAGAAACTGACACATTAGTCACAATGTGTCAGTTTCTAAAGCCTTGTGTCACGATATACCTATACCAGGTCAAATGTATGCAAGGTAGGTGTTCCATTGAGAAAAGCCATGCAGAACTGACGCAGTAAAATTTATAACATTTCATTGAGTCGTTCTGCAACTTTACTGCGTCAGAATTTCAATACCTGCTCAGAGCAGATGTTAAACTGGCGTAGGGCCTTCCTTGCATTCCTGGAGTAACTTCATTATTTTGACTTTGGTCCAGCAAAACGTTTGCCATGGAACTCTGTATTGTAAATACAGCGCATCCATGGCATTGTTATGGGGTCATAGGCAGTGCAAGAAATCTGAGGAATCAGAGCTGATGTGTCAGCTTCTTGTAAATGAGGCCCTTGATTCTTTTCATTGAGAATGTTGCACAGTATTCCCTCACTGAAAGGATTCTCTCTATATGAAAAGTAATTCTTAGTTCATCAATAAAGAATATACAAATTATTTATATTTCTCTTTATAAAAAGACATTGAGAAATACTAGACTAAGTGACATATTAGTCTTTGCTCCCAAAATTGCCATTTGAGAGGAAAATCTATTGTTCCTGGGCTGGTAGTTTTCCAATATTCCTCAAGTCCCAAAGGCAGCTTATATACCTCTTTCTAAAGACTGGGGAAGTAATAAGGCAATTTGGATTTGTCCTAAGTGTTAAAATGTATATTTCCTTGTGCATAAATGTCTTCTTTTAAACTGTGGGAGTGTGCGAGTGTTTTCCCACCTGTGCTATGTAATGCTATCTTTGTAACTGTGTGTGTCTGCCTTGCTTTCTGCCTTGCCGTCTTTCAAATACAACACAAGTAATGCATATTCAGTATCAACAGTTCAGTAGGTTACATCTTAGACCTCCCAGCGAGTGGTCAGAAAAATGGGTGCGATTGTACTTGTAAAATATGGAGAAAATAACACCTTTTGATTTATCATTGAGGTCCCATATGCATGGAAAAGTATATAGTATGCATTAATTTCATTAGTGGGAATGCCACATGTTTCTATAATGAAGCCAGAAGTGGGTGCTTGGAAGTAGCCCAGTCGACTGTCTTTCTCTATCATTTTACGGATTTATTTATTTTTATACTCTATGTTTTTTCAGGTATGTATGTCATTATATTGACGGCTATTACAGAGGGCACAGTATAAAAAATTATCCTGATGAATCATCTTCAATTACTTGTTTAGTTGTTATTGTATGCCTGCCAAAGTTAACCTGTTAGGAAAAATGCCTTTGCAACTAAAATGTTTTTACGCGTTTAAAAGCGCTCTCGTGATATTCTTTGTTTAATGCCATACACACCCATACCTATAACAAATACCCTAACTATTAAACATATTCTAAAGCTTGCCCTAACCGTAAACCTTACACAATAGAAATCATGCGGGGATAGGTAATAACCAGTGTTATGGCCAAAGACATGCTGGTACTATAAGCATTTTAATAAGTGAAGACGTGAATCTCAATGCTTGTGTATATACCATGAATGAAAACAAACATGTTCAAATCATTGTGCAATGGTTATTTGGAGCATAATTCTCATTCATTGCACCTTTAAAACAGCTTTTTCTTCATACTCGTGCACTGGTGCTTTCTGTGTCAGGAATGTAATTACCCCAATTTGAGATACAGCCTGTTGCCATTTTCAGCAGTCCGCAGGGACTTTTGAAAATAATGGGAAGTATGATTCAGCCCTACTCTCGAACAACATCTAAGTATTGAGCCCACTTAAAACAGCTGAGTTTTGAAGCTGCAATATTCGTTATCCGGTATAATACTTGTACTAAGTCATATGTTGCTTGCATTTGTTATGTTTTTATATTCTGTTTACTTGTGTTTACTGCCATTGTTTTAACAGCTCTAGTAACACATTTACATTTATTCTGCAATAGAACAATCATGTGCGTTTCTTGTATGTGCACACCTGAGAAAAGGTGTGCCAATAACTCACAATGATAAAACAAAAGTCATGGTTGTCTCTGGTAGTTTTGATATGTGCCTAAAACAGATTCTATCCAGGAAAATTGAGAAAGATGTGTGGGCCATAACTTATCCATTTTCCTCTGTTCAAGCTGGTAAGTTGGTATAACTGTGATTGCTATAAGGCTCTAAGGGAGATCTGCTGGGTTGTGCTCATGAAAAGGCCCTAATAATGTAACACGAAGCACAAGGTGGTGCTGGAAACCTGAGAACTCTCAGTGGCCACACACAAGTACTTGTCAAGTATTACTCATATAGCGATGTCCATGTAGTATTGGTGTTTCCTCTCTCATTTCAGATGGGAATGACTGAGTGTATGAGTGAGTGTATGGGCGATTCACTCTGTGCATAAGTGCAAGTAAGGATGAGTGAGAGAGTGTATGCACGAGTGAGTGAGTTAGTGCATGAGTGTGTGTATGAGTGAATGAGTACATGAGTGCATGTATGGGTGAGTAAGCTAGTAAGTGCATGTATGGGTGAGTAAGCGAGTAAGTGCATGTGTGCATGCATGTGTGCATGCATGAGTGAGTGAATGAGTGTGTGAGTGAGTTTATGGGTGATTGACTGAGTATATGAGTTCATGTATGAGTGAGTAGTGCATCTATGGGTGAGTGACAGAGTGCATGTGTGCATGCTTTGGTGAGTCAGTGAGTGCGCGCATGAGTGAGTGACTGAGTGCATGAGTGTGTGTATGGGTGATTGACTTTGTGTATGAGTATGTGTATGGGTGAGTGAGTGCATGAGTGTATGTATGACTGAGTGAACGTGTGCATGAGTTCATGCATGAGTGAGTGACAGAGTGCATGAGTGTGTGCATGGATGAGTGAGTGCATGAGTACTTGAATGGACAAGTGAGTGAGTGCATGAGTGCTGTATCGGTGATTCAATGACTGCATGAGTGGATGCATATGTGAGTGAGTGAGTGAGTGAGTGAGTACCTGAGTGGTGTATGATTGATTGACTTAGTTTATGAGTGCATGTATAGGTGAATGAAGTAGTGCATGTGTGTGTATGGGTGAGTGAGTGACTGCATGAGTACATGTATGGATAAGTGAGTGAGTGCATGAGTGCTGTATGGGTGATTGACTGAGACCATGAGTTTGTGGATGGCTGAGTGAGTGTCTGTGGTGTATGGCTGATTGACTGACTGCATGAGTGCATGTATGGGTGATTGAGTGAGGGAATCAGTACATGTTTGGGTGAGCCAGTGAGTGCATGAGTGCAAGCATGAGTAAGTGACTGAGGGGGTTATTCTGACCCCGGCAGTCTAAGACCGCCGGGGCCAGGGTCGGCGGGAGCACCGCCGACAGGCCGGCGGTGACCCGCAGGGCATTCTGACCGCGGCGGTTCGGCCGCGGTCAGAAGAGGCAAACCGGCGGTCTCCCGCCGGTTTACCGCTGCCCTTAGAATCCCCCATGGCGGCGCAGCTTGCTGCGCCGCCATGGGGGATTCTGACACCCCCTACCGCCATCCTGTTCCTGGCGGTTCGCCTGCCAGGAACAGGATGGCGGTAGGGGGTGCTGCGGGGACCCTGGGGGCCCCTGCCGTGCCCATGCCAACGGCATGGGCACGGCAGGGGCCCCTCGTAAGAGGGCCCCGCAAAGTATTTCAGTGTCTGCTAAGCAGACACTGAAATACGCGACGGGTGCAACTGCACCCGTCGCACCCCTGCAACTCCGCCGGCTCAATTCTGAGCCGGCGTCCTCGTTGCAGGGGCATTTCCTCTGGGCCGGCGGGCGCTCTTTTGGAGAGCGCCCGCCGGCCCAGAGGAAATGTCTAAATGGCCGCCGCGGTGCGGTCATTCAGCGGCGGTACCTTGGCGGACGGCCTCCGCCGTCCGCCAGGGTCATAATCAGGCCCTGAGT
The DNA here is from genome assembly GCF_031143425.1 of Pleurodeles waltl. Classification (NCBI taxonomy): domain Eukaryota; kingdom Metazoa; phylum Chordata; class Amphibia; order Caudata; family Salamandridae; genus Pleurodeles; species Pleurodeles waltl. The sequence goes on along the minus strand of NC_090444.1, from coordinate 1,564,519,155 downwards.
GTATAAATGGGTGTATGTGTGAGTGCTTATATGGGTAAGTAAGTGAGTACACAATTAGAAGTATAAGTGAGTAAGTGAGTGCACAAGTGTGTGTGTGAGTGAGTGACTGAGTGTATGATTGTGTGTATGGGTGATTAAGGGTATGAGTTCATGTATGGGTGAGTGAGTACATGAGTATGTATGAGTGAGTGAGTGCATGAATGGATGCATGAGTGAGTGTAATGGTGATTGACTGAGTGTGTGACTGCATCTATGGTAACTCAGTGAGTGTATAACTGTGTGCATGATTGAGTGACTGAGTGTATGAGTGTGTGTCTGGGTGATTAACTGAATGAGGAGTGCATGCATGGATGAGTTAGTGAGTGAGTGCATGTGTGCATGCATGAGTGAGTGAAAGAGTGTGTGATTGTGTTTATGGGTGATTGACTGAGTGTATGAGTACATTCATGAATGAGTAGTGCATCTATGGGTGAGTGACTGAGTCCATGCGTGCATGTATTGATGAGTCAGTGAGTGCATGCATGAGTGAGTGATTGAGTGCATGAGTGTGCGTATGGATGATTGACTTTGTGTATCAGTATGGGTGAGTGAGAGAGTGCATGAGTGTATGTATGTCTGAGTGAGCGAATGCATGAGTGCATGCATGAGTGAGTGACAGAGTGCATGAGTGTGTGCGTGGGTGAGAGAGTAAGTCCCTGAGTACTTGTATGGATACGTGAGTGAGTACATGAGTGCTGTATTGGTGATTCAATGACTGCATGAGTGGATGCATGGGTGAGTGAGTATCTGAGTGGTGTATGATTGATTGACTAAGTTTATGATGGCATGTATTGATGAGTGAGATAGAGAATGTGTGTGTATGGGTGAGTGAGTGCATAAGCACATGTATGGGTAAGTGAGTGAATGCATGAGTGCTGTATGGGAATTTGACTAAGATCATGAGTTTGTGGATGGGTGAGTGAGTGGCTTCGTGGTGTATGGTTGATTGACTGACTGCAAGAGTTCATGTATGGGTGAGTGAGTGAGTGCATCAGTGGTGTATGGGTGATTGAGTGTATGAGTGTGTTTTTGGGCAAGTGAGCGAGTACATGACTGATGTATGGGTAAGTTACTGAGTGCATGACTGGTGTATGGGTGATTGATTGAGTGCATGTATGGGTAAATGAGAGAGTATGTGATTACATGTATGTGTGAGTGAGTAAATTAGTACATGAATACATGTAGGAGTGAGTGAGTGCATGCATGGGTGAGTGACAGAGTGCATGTATGCATGGGTGAGTCAGTGTATGAGCTGATGTATAGGTGATTGACTGAGTGTATGAGTGTGTATGGGTGAGTGAGTGACTACATGAGTGCATGTATGGGTGAGTGAGAAAGTGCATAAGTGCCTGCATGAGTGAGTGAATAGGTTTTTGAGTATGCGTATGGTTGATTAAATGAGTTTGTGAGTGCATATATGAGCGAGTGAGTGCATGAATATATGTATGGGTGAGTGACTGAGTTTATGAGTGTGTGTAATGGTGACTGAGTGTGTGAGTGCATCTGTGGTAACTCAGTGAGTGCATAACTGTGTGCATCATTGAGCGACTGAGTGTATGAGTGTGTGTCTGGGTGACTGAGTGCATGAATGTGTGTTTAAGTGATTGACTTTGTGTATGAGTGAGTGTATGAGTGAGTGAGTGAGTACATGGGTGTTTGTATAACTGAGTGAGTGAGTGCATGAGTGCATGCATGAGTGACAGTGTATGAGTGAGTGTATGTGTGTTTGACTTAGTGCATGAGTGCATGTACAGGTGAGTGAGTGAGTACATGAGTGCATGTATGAGTGAGTGAGTGTGATTATGAGTGTATATATGAATGAGCGAGTGTATGTATGAGTGAGTAAGTAAATGTATGAGTGCATCTATGGATAAGTGACTAGGTGCACACTGTCTGCATGGGTGACTGAGTGAGTGCATGAATGCATGTATGAGTGACTGAATGAGTGCTGTATGGGTAAATCAATAAGTGCACAAGTACATGAATGGGTGTACGACTGAGTGCCTGCCTGCATGTGTAGGTGAGTGAATGAGTGCACCAGTGTGTATGTCTGTGAGTGAATGCATGACTTAATGTATGGATAAGTGAGTAAGTGAGTGAGTGGAAGAGTGCACTTGTGTGATTGAGTTTATGAGTGTTGTATTGCTGAAAAACAATAAATAGGATATAGAGACATGAAAATAATGGAAAGGTATGTCAAAAGCACTATGGGGGTCATTACGACATTGGCAAGCGGTAACCGCCGTGCGGCTGCACTCCCGCGCCCCCCATTACGACATTCCCGCTGGGCCGGCGGGCACAAATCAAGTTTGCGCCCGCCGGCCCAGCGGGAATGAGGCCGCAACATAGGAGCTGGCTCCTAATGGAGCCAGCAGTGTTGCGGCCGTGTGACGGGTGCAGTTGCACCTGTCGCGCTTTTCACTGTCTGCTATGCAGACAGTGAAAAGCTGGTCGGGGCCCTGTTAGGGGGCCCCTGCACTGCCCATGCCAGTGGCATGGGCAGTGCAGGGGCTCCCAGGGGCCCCAGGACACCCCTTACAGCCAGCCTCTTCCTGGCGGTGCAAACCGACAGAAACAGGCTGGCGGTAGGGGTGTCATAATCCCCAGGGCAGCGCTGCCCTGGCGGATTATCACCGCCGGGGCTAAAACGACGGGAAACCGCCGACCCCGGCGGTGCGACCGCGGCGCTACCGCCGCGGTCGTAATAGGCCAGGAAGCACCGCCAGCCTGTTGCCGGTGCTTCCGTCATTTTAGCCCTGGCGTTCTCGGACCGCCAGGGTCAAAATGACCCCCTATATATTTTAAAATATCTCCATTCATATGTCTAACCAATAGGTCTATGTTTGAAGAACTCTTTTCACCAAATGTCGTTGGACTGCAGCCGCTATTGAAACAGAAAAAAAGATAGAAATATATTAGTATTTAATCTTCAACCACAAACATTACAGAATTAAGGGCTTACACTGTAACAATAAATTGCACTGCAGTATATACATATTATTCTGATTATGTTTCTGTTCTGACCTTTTATAAAGCATCATCTTAAAAAGGGGGGGGAAACAATCATTGTATTGTGAACAAAAACCAAAGCTGCATGGGGGATCACTACAAATAAGTGATACTATGCTTCACACTCACTACATTTAATTAATTACTAACTTTGAAACTAGTTACTACAGTAATCTAAATAAGCTGTTTTAAACCTTTGTCTTCAATTATTATATGTGGTACAAGATCTGAAAATAATATGAGGTAGTCTTCAATTTTATTGATCATCTTGAAAACATACCTGCTAGGCCAAATGATGTCTGTAGACCTCATAATTCATGTTCAGAAAAACATGCACAGTAGTATTTTCCATTACTTAGCATGTAGAAGTTTGGTTGGAGAAACAAAAGGGGAATTTATCTTTAGTTTACATTTTAATCTTATCTTTCAAGTTCAGGCTTCTGTAATTGTAGTATATTCTTCCAGTTTCAGACTTTAAATAATCAGGGGGTCATTCCAAGTCCGCCAGACTCAGGGTGGTTGTTGGACTGCCGAGGTAGTGGTGGTCCAATCTGGCACATTCCGATTACGGTCATACCGCTGACACCGCCAGGCTGCAGTCAGCCTGGAGCCTGGCAGTCCCGGCAGTTGTAATCCACCAGGGCAGCGCTGCAAGCAGCGCCGTCCTCCGAATTCCGAGTCCCCATCCGCCAGACTTTCCATGGTGCTTTACACCACCATGGAAAAGCTGGAAGAATAGGCATGCCTGGAGCCCCCTGGAGGCCCCTGCACTGCCCATGCACCTAGCTTAGAAACTTTGAAACTTGCATTGGCCAGTTTCCAGCACATGCACTTAAAATGGCTGCTCTGTTCACTCAGGATTCGCAAGGGCACAGTGGGGCATATTGCTCATGCAGCTATACCCTCACATACAGTGTAGTGCATCCTGCCTTAGGGCTGGAAGGCCTGTCTGAGGGGTGTCTTCTGTATACTGTATGCAGGGGGTAGTGGACAGGGCACACAGACAGTGTGCCATGTTGAGTTTCTCTTTTCGGATTGCATCAGGACACTCAGCCTGCAATGGCAGTGCTGGATGCCTCTGAATGCATGGCCCTAGAGGGTGGCACAATCAGTGCTGCTGCCCTCTGGGAGCCACCCCTAGTAACCCGCGCCCTAGGCACCTAAGTACCATTTACTAGGGACTTATAATGGCAATTAAAGGTATCTCCAATTGTGCCAATGCATCACAACTGTTTTGGAGAAAGAGATCTGCCCAGGGAACCCAGTTAGCAGGGGCCCTGGGCACTAGCAACTTTGATGGTACATCATTTACCAGGCAAAAAGTGGTGACTAACCATGGCAAAATAGGCCTTTTCTCACACAGGGTACTGCCCTAAATGAGGAGTGCAAAGACTTCTTAACCAATTAACCTTTTGCACACAGTTTACATCAGCACTAACCTTGCTTTCTTCAAAGCCAATTAAAAACAAGCCAGACAAACTTCTAATCCTTGACAATGATGCATTTGACATTCTTTCTTTGAAAACAGAGCTTCCAATGTTAAAACAAAGCTGCATCTACACTTAGACTGTGTGATTTATGGATCGTTACTGCATATGCTAATGAGAAGAAACTGTTGTGTTTGAAAGTATTTGTCTTTTACAAACAAAAAGCTTACAACATACAGGCCAATCTTCTTAACATCATTTAAGTGATCACATTTTATGGCCCTGTATTCCACCTCATCGTTATTTGGAAAATTAATTAAATCAACAACTTACCCATTGCACCATTCACTAAGCCTTCCTCAGCCTTTAAATTGCATTGTAAAATTACTCAACAGTCATGGAAACATTTTTCTAGTCCTGCTGCTTTTGATACAGACTTTTCTAAAGAATCCAATTGTGTTTGTAGTTTATCTAACTCCTCGATGTTCCATTTTATCAATAGCTGTAATTTCCAAACTTTCTTCTTTCTCCAGTTGAAGTAACTTTTCATTAAAGTTTGAGCACTATTGAAGTGTTTGTAATAAACAAACTATGGATTTCTGTTCTTAGATGAACTTGAACATTACTTCTGCTGCAGTTAAGGGCAATGGAAAGTGAGTCTTGATTAGGTGACTTTACAGAGCATGTTTCCCCTGTTTTGTAAGAACTGCTCTATTGTCTTTCAGTATGTCTCCGTATTCTCTATCAGATGCATATTCTTTACTAATTATTTATACTCAAAGGTTTAACCACATGTTTACATTGCCAATACATCCCGGTGAATTACTTGTTTTCTTATGCAGAAGAGTTTTGAAAATGTAGTGTCCCTTTACAGGGGTTAGTTGGAGTAGGTCACCAAAGACAATTACATTGTTTTCCTCCAAATAGTACATCACGGTTTGTTCCTAAAACCTTCTGCCTCCTTAAATATATGAAAGCAAGCATTATGTTCATCAATGATGAGAAAAGTCATCTTTTTTAACAATCTGGACACCTAATGGCAAGCATCACCAGATAACTCCTGATACTCAAGTTTATTGCAATGTTCAACAGGTAGCGTTAAATGTTAATGCAGAGTAATTCCTTTGATATTACAAGCAGCTAATCCTGTTGGAGCTGTTAGAACACATGACAAATTTGTATCAGTAGTCTTTTGTAGGTAACTGGTGAGAAATTTAATTAGGAAATATTTCCCAGTACCAGCTTATCCACTAATATACAGTAATGTTGGTTAATATGTAGGACAGTCACAAAGGTTTTTGTTGTGAAGAAATCTGTGTTATTTTTTGTTTTAACTTAATTGAAAATGTTTCTCTTTTCATTGTTCAGTTGTTCTACTAACTGTTCTAAAACCACAGATTCCATTGCAATCTCCACTTCTTTCATTGCTATAACTACCTCATTTTGAATTAATGGTTTTCCAAGAGAATCTTGGCTTGCTGGTGCATAATTTTGGCAGCTCGGTGAACTGTCTCTGGCCATTTCAGCTGCAATAGTTTCTTCTTGTTCAACCTCATCTTTCAAAGTTGGTAAGTCTGTTGGAAAGAGAGAATACTGAATAGTATATCTTACAGCATTGAATGAATCTTCGTAACTGTCATAGTGTTCAATTAGATCTGATTCAGCTCACCATAGTTTGAAGAGTTGAAATGGTGGCAAGTAGAAAAACTCATTTCTTTTTTAAGTTTGGCAAGTGAGCTTTCTGTAATTAATTAGATTTCCTTTGTTGTGTCTTACCAGACAGACATCACATTCAGTAACTGCAAGTCTTCCTTCTTCAATGGTTTTTGTGACATTAGTTTTGTATGTGTAATGCTGTAGTACTTCATACAGACATATATTTTCACAATGAACACTTCTTATGTGTCAAGCACATTAGTCTTCAGAATGTCTCTACTCTTAGGATCAACTTCTGTTTAATACTCTATTTTTGGGAAAGACTTTAATACTCTATTATGACTGCTTGCAAGGCCCAGGCTTACCCACACAATTCCTCTAGACATAGAAAACAAACTTGATAAGCTCAATCTATCAGCACATTCATAAGATCCAATTTCTTTATGTGAAATCATTTTGAAGCTAAAACTGTACAATTTTTGCAGATACTCTTTTCTGCTGAAATCTCTTCCCACACCTCTTTCATTTTTGTCTTTTCTGCCTTTGTTACATAAGAAGTGACGTATCGAGCTACAGCAATTGAATTATCAGCAACAAGTTGTATGTCCATATTTGCATTCCATATCTTTAGAATATAGGGTTGTAGTAAGTTATTTTGAAGCTTCAGTTCTTCTGATGTTGTAGGTATTTTTGGTGATGTCCATGTCAAGGTGTGTCTCACTGTTGACAAAAAGCTATTCACTCTTCCCTCTGAGTTAACAGGACGTGGAAAACCAAAGCAACATTGAGTATGAAATTTGGCTTTTAATTTCTATGATCAATGACAATATTTGCCACACCTGTGATTTTGAAATCGTAGAACCTGTTGTCTCAATCCCTTCTCAGCATTTTCATTCAGAATGGCACATGTTACTTAATTGTCTAGGAAAGTTAAGCCAGAGCCATCACTGTCTGTTCCAAACTTTATACTCTTTTACTCACAGAAGAAATTAGTGACTTTACCAAAAGGTGGATTAACTTTGTTACAGATGAAAGCCATCATTGCCTGAAATTGGTGGTTAAAATATCTGCAGATGTTTGCAGGATCCAATGAACAGCGTTCTGCTCCTGTTTTCAAACAGGTTCCATTCATAAGTTTGAGTTTGTGTTGCATAGAAATTCAAGAAGGTCATCCCATGCATATTCAGCACAACTCAGTGTTACATACCAAGGAGGTGGTCCTAAATTCCTTAACATGCATTTTAATTCACCATAACCTTGATACCAATATTCATTTGTGCCATGCTGACACCCCATCAAGTTGATTAAGTTATATTCAATGTGTTTGTCTTTTTTTACCTTTCTCCACAAATTGTATTGCTGTCAGATTCTGTGGGTTTACTCCTGTTTTTAAAATGTGATTTACTGTGTAGGATAGACATGTCACTCTCAACCAGTAGGTGAAATATAATAGGAATACTCTGACAAAATCTAGAGTCCTCCACATAAGGTCTGGTAGATCCATACTCAGCTGCTGGTATTTGTACAGTTCAGTCATCATACCTTTCGCCAACTCCAGTAGGAATGAGATTTAGAAAACAACAAGTTTCTAAGCTTTTCTCCCGTACACTTAATGGAGCACCTTTTACTTTTTTCATTTGAAATAGCTCAATAGCATCCCCGTTAATCTCTTTAAAATGTAGAGGATAAATACCATAGTTCTCATAAATTTCTCCTGTTCTTGTTTGATCAATCTTCCCAATTTGGTCTCTGGATAATTCTGTACCATCATCTATATATTAAATATTTTGAAGAGAATTTGCATTTTTATAGTGAATATTATTTTGTACCAGATATAATGTTGCTTTCTTTACTTCACTAACATCTACTACTTCTTGTCATATCTTTTTACTCTTAGTAGGTACACCATTGACTAAAATCGCAAGACCCACTTCAAAATCTTTCCACACCTATAGTTTCAACACTCTCCTTAAGATTGAATGGCAAATAAACAACTCTACCTTTCAGACCCTTCTGGAGCTCAGTTGGAGATAACGTTCCTGTCTTTGCTTCCATGCGGACTATTGCTTGGAATGGATGTACACATTGTATAAGTATGTACTCATAAACATTCATAAACATTCATGACTTGCAGTTCTTGTGGAATAATATTTGTTCTAACTTGTTATACACTGATCTGGCTGGCATCCTTTTATTTTCCTCTAATTTATCATAACAGTACTTACACGTAACTTGTCGTTTGCAATAATCAAAGCATTCTTCTACAAATAAATAAGCTGCAAAACCCCACCATTTATTACTGTTGTCTTCTTCACTTTTTAAAGACACAATAATATAACAAGTTTGAGTTTTGCAGTAAGTGAGTTTACAGCATATGCAATTAGAGTCTGGTTTCCCTGAACAGACTGTTTATACATTCTTATTTCTTCACAAAAGTTATCAACAGTAAAAGATATCTCCTGTTCTGCTACACCTGCAGATTCCAAGTATTTATTTTGTGTGCATCTCTCTTGTGGTCCAAAGAAATGGAAGTGCACATCATCACAAATCTTTTCTAATTGTGCCACTGCAGAAGTCTTCACGTGGTAAAGCCTTCTAACGAGAATACGCATGTGTAACTGGTGTACAGCTATCATTCTCAAATGATGGAAGGTGCTTTGGCACACTTTCTTTGACAAACCTGCTAGTGAATGTCTTTTTAGATTTGATTATTTTCCTGTGTAGGACTTTTGCATGGAAACTTTTGTAAACATATTCGGAGTGTATCAATTAATTCTTGTAGCACAGTACAAATACTGCTACAATTCCACTTATACACTGGGGCCTGTGTACGCCATCCCTGAAGCTCTTCAGCTATGAACTGTTCTATATTTCTAGGTACCATTACCTGTTTCTCAATCAAAGAAGCATCTTTTATCTCATAAAAGCATCCAGATTTGTCAACTGCATGCACTACTCTGTTCTCTTGCAAGTAGCTTTCTTCATTAAAGAAAGGCTCAGTACTAGACATTTGTTTCTACTCCCCACTAAAAAGCCAAAAGCTGGTTCAGTTTATTAGTCTTTTCTTTAGGCTTTTTTACCTCATACTCAACCCTATTTTATCTAGTGTTTTCATTGTATTCAAAATCAAGATAAATAGCTTCCTCTTCAGAGGAAAAGCCTTATCAACTATACTTTCAACATGTTCCTTTTGGCTAAGAGCTTCTCTCCTTCTTTTATACTTCTTCATACTTCTGATTGGATTCTTGAGGACTCTAAGGCCCATATATATACTTTTGTAGCGCCGCATTTGCATCATTTTTTTACGCTAAAGCGGCGCAAACTTGCACAATACAATTGTATTTTGTAAGTTTGCGCCGTTTTTGCATCAAAAAGCGGCACAAAAAAGTATAAATATGGGCCTTATTTCCTTGAACCAATGCTATCTTCTAGTTAAACCTGGTGGTTCTCTGGAGTTTTTTTTACTTGTAATATTATGTACCTTTATTCCCTTCTTACTTGTTGTCAAAGATGGTTTGTTTTGTACTTCATTTTGCTGAATTTCTACTATTTTAAGAAATGTCTTTGTCTCTTACCAGCAGCTTGTTTTGTTTCTATCATTTTTTCCAGTTCTAAGGAGGTAGTAGTGTTATTTATCTTTCCTTCTTCTCTGACTTTTTAATGGCATGAAAACTGTGTGCACTAAAGAAGAAATTGATGCCTGTAAATCAAGGGAAAAAAATGTATTTCAATTATATGTTTAGAGCAATATTATTCTATTAATTTTGAACTTTACATTTCTGTCTGTTTCTCCTGAAAAGTAATGTTCAGAGAGCAAGTTCTGTAAAGGAGTAATATATCACTCAGAACTTCAATGACCTATGCTTAGTAGGATACCTACAACATATCACACAGGGCATATATTTGAGTTTAAATGAGGGATTCATAGTTTACAGGTCAATTCCAGTCATTAGTGACAGAACACAGAGAAACTCTACACTAATAGGCCTCATTCATTATTGAAGCAGTATTTTTCTGCACACCTGACTAGACTGTATGAGTACTTTGCTATAGTTTTGAGTGAATGCAGGTGTCTAGCTCTGGTAGCACTATGCGATATTTTACTGTATCTACTGGTATTTCTCTGACTGTTTTAGTAACTGCAAATGGGTGCATCAGGGTATTAATGGATCTGCAAATGGGTTCATCAGTGTGTCATTGGGTCTGTGAATGGGTACATGAGGGTCTGACTGGGAGTGCAAATGTGCGCAGAAGGTGTGACTGGATCTGAGAAAGGATCCATCAGAGTATGTGTGTGTGTGTGAATGGGTGCGTGACTTGATCTGTAAATGGGTGCACGAATGTGTGACGGGGACTGCAAATAGGTGCAGCAGGAGTGAGTGCATCAGAGAATGCATGCATCAGGGTGTAAGTGGGGGTGTGAATGGGTACATGAGAGTATGACTGCATCTGTGAATAAGTGGATGACAGTGTGATTGGGTATGCAATGGGTGAATCATCGGGTGAATGGATCTCCGAATGGGTACATGAGGGTATGAGTGAGTGAGTGAATGGGCGTGTCAGAATATGACTGGATCTGTGAATGGGTCACTGATCAATGACACAGCATACAGACACTCTACACTAATAGGTCTCATGTAAGATTGCAACATTATTTCTCCATATGCATAGATTGTGTGAATACTTGGCTGTATTTGTGAGTCATTACAGGTATCTATCTCTAGGTAGCACTATGGCATAATATAGTATATCTGCTGCTATGTCAGTGCCTCTTTTATTGTTTGGGTGATTCTGTAAACCTCTATGTAAGAGCCTGAAGATATACCTCAGTGCCTTTGTTAGAGAATACAGGGCTATTTGAGTGTGTCTCCAATTGACTTTGCTCTTCCTGTATATGCAAATGTGTTCTGACTATACCAGTGAATATAGAATTGTCTCTGTTTTTAACTGGCTTAGGCAAACCATGCTTGGGAAACAGTCAGTTCTGTGGCCATTACAATACTCCATCTACTGCCCATTTTAAAGGTCTGCAAGTGTTCAACTAAGCTTGTAAAACTGAAAAGTATGTTTCTCATTCACTGAAGCACAATCCACAATTGTTAATGGCATATGTACAACATATCATACAGGTGACACATTTGCATTTAAATGTGAGTTTAAGAGTTCACAAAAGAAGTTTCACAGGCCAGTTTCATTGGCCAGTGACAGAGCACAGAGAAACTGTAGATGAATAGGCCTCATGCTTGACTGAGGCACTATTTCTCTGTATATGTAGAAGATTGGGTGACTAGTTGGCTATACTTCTGAGTGAATGCAGCTGTCTACCTCTAGTAGTGTTATGAGATATTTTAGTGCATCTTCCAGCATGTGATGGCCTGATTTAATCCATGTATTACTCTATAAATGTCTGCTTAAATGACGGTTCATATACATCAGTACCTATGTTGGAGAATACAGCCCTTTGAGAGTGTGTATGCAATTTTCTTTGATAGTGCTAGATATGTAAATGCTTTCTGACTATCTCAGTAAATTCAGAAGTGTCTGTGTTTCTCTCTTAATTGTTGAGACACAGCAATGGTGCTTTGAAATCATGAATGTCAGCTCCTTTGTGATCGGCATACTCTATGTAATGCTTAGCTTAGGGGGTTGAAAGTATTCTACTAGGTTGTGAAACTGAAAAGTGTGTTTCTCAGTCACACAACCACAATGCAGCATGGTTAATAGCATACCTTCAACTTATTACAGACCTGATATATTTGCACTTAAATGTGAGTCTAACAGTCCAGAAAGGGATTTTACAAGCTAATTTCAATGCCTAGTGACACAGCACTGAGAAACTCTATACTGATACCCCTCATGCATGATTAAAGCAGTATTTCTCTGCATTCATGAGTAGTTCCGGTGACTACTTGGCTATATTTCTGAGTGAATGGAGGTGTCTACCTCTAGAAGTGCTATGAGATATTTTAGTACATTTGCCAATATATGACTGCCTCTTCTAGTATCTCTATGACTCTATAAATCTCTACGTAACTGGCTGAAGATATACCTTAGTGTCTCTGTTTGAGAATACATAGCTATATGAGTGTGTCTCTAATTGACTTTTAGATTGCTGCCCATGTAATTATTTTCTGAATATGTCATTTGATGTAAAAGTATCTCTATTTCTCTTTCATGCATACTTTGGAAACATGAATGTCAGTTCTGTGGTTGTTATCATAGTCTATCCAGTGCTCAGTTTAGAGATCTGAAAATACTCAACTAACCTTGTAAAACTGAAAAGTATGTTTTTCAATCACTGGACCACAGTTCAACATGGTTAATGGCATACTTTCAACTTACTATAGAGGTGACATTTTTGCGCTTAAATATGACTTTAAGAGTTCAGAAAGGGGATTTACAGGTAAATGTCAGTGGCAAGTGGCACAGTCCTAAGAAACTCTACACTGAGGGCCTCGTGCATGATTGAAGCAGTATTTCTCTGCATAGATGAGCAGATTGTGTGAGTACTTGGCTATATTTCTGAGTGAATGCAGGTGTCTACCTCTAGAAATGCTATGAGGTATTTTACTCCATCTGCTGGTATGTGACTGCATGTTTTAGTATTTGTGTGAGTTTCTAAATCTCTATGTAAGTGGCTGATCATATATATTAGTACCTCTGTTTGAAAATATACAGCTATGTTAGTCTGTCTCCAAATGCCTTTCATATTGCTGCATATGTAAATGCATTCTGAGTATCTTAGTGAATGTCAAAGTGTCTCTGTTTCTATTTCAGTAGCTGAGACACCCATGCATGCTTTGGAAACATGAATGTCAGTTCCTTGGTGAGTGGCACACTTCATCTAGTGATTGACTTACAAGTCTGAATGTGGTCAATTAAGCTTCTAAATCAGAAAAGTACTTCTCTTAATAACTTAAACACATTGCTGCATGCTTGATGGTAAAAGTAAAGCATAACAGAGAGGTAATATATTTGCACTAAAATGTTTTGAGACTTGACAAAGGAATTTTACAGGTCAAAATTACTGACAAATGGCAGAGCATACACAAGCTTTGCAGTATTATGCCTCACTCATCATTCAAGTAGTATTTCTTTGGATACATGAAAACATGGTGTCACTATTTGCCTGTATATCTGACTGAATGAAGGTTTACTTCTTGGCAGTGGGTTTGGTCTTGGCATCTGCTCCTGCTAGATGTCTGGGTGGACATCCACATTTCTGGGGAGTTCTTCAGCTACAAAATATGGGGTGTCTGAGGCATGTCCTTCCCCTGGCAGCGGCTGATGTAGAATGGCCTGATGTTTCATTGCTAGTGTAAGGGGCCAGATGTTGGGTGCAAAACCTACTCAGTGTGGTATTCATGTCTCTCAGCACCCCTGCAATGGAAGCAAAGTGGTCATTTTGTACCTGCCACTGCTGCATAACTTCCTGGTGATTGTCCCACGGCAGCTTTTGGATATCCCCTAACATGGTGATGACTTGGCCCAGCATGCCTTGGGAACTTTGGTAGGTCAGTATTGTCCCTTTGAGACTATGGGGGTCATTACAACATTTGCGGTAAAAGCCTCTTACCGCTGTGCAGAAGACCGCCAACACACCACTGCGGAATTCTGCCACGGTCATTATGACCCAAAGCAAGAAATCCACCAAAATCTAGACACCCACACAATTCCGCCACACGAAAAGTCAGTGATAAACTGGCGATAACAAAACCGACACCATCATGCCAACAGGAATACGCCCACACTATCACGACACACGAATACATGCAGCGGTCTTTCAACCGTGGTATTCTATTGGTGGTACACACCGCTGCGCTCAAAATACACACACATTTACAAAAAACAGCCACATTGGACAATTCGAAATACACACACCTGATACACATACACACACACCACACCCACACATCCAATACAATATAAAACACACACCCACATCACCCACAAACCCCTGTTACAACAATTGAGAAAGAAGCACAGAGAGAGACACCATCATCAACAAACGAGCATCCACAGGCACTCAACACCATCACTCACATAACATCCACGCACCTCACACAACACACCTCTAAATATCACTCACACATCACAACACACACCACCCCACACATCACCCACACCACCGCATGGCACTGCAAACACACCCCAGGTTCTCTGAGGAGGAGCTCAGGGTCATGGTGGAGGAAATCATCCGGGTAGAGCCACAGCTATTCGGATCACAGGTGCAGCATACCTCCATAGCTAGGAAGATGGAGCTATGGCGAAGAATCGTGGACAGGGTCAACGCAGTGGGACAGCACCCAAGAACTAGGAATGACATCAGGAAGAGGTTTAACGACCTACGGGGAAAGGTGTGTTCTGTGGTCTCAAGACACCACATCGTGGTACAGAGGACTCGCGGCGGACCCCCACCTCCTCCCCCACAACTAACAACATGGGAGGAGCAGGACTTGGCTATACTGCATCCTGAGGGCCTCGCAGGAGTAGCTGGAGGTATGGACTCTGGTAAAACTAATCTTTACTACCTTAACCCCCACCCTACCTGCATGCCATCACATATCCCTACCCTCACCCTCACCCTCACCCCCATTACTCCAACTCCTCACACATGTCCCAATATCACAAACCACACATCCCAAACCCAAGCCCTGCATGCAACACCAAAGCATGGACACCCATCACCAAAGCATGGCCACTGCACATACCCATACACCCCCCTAAATCATTATCACATGAGGTCATACACAGGAATGCAAGCACTGGGGTACATGGTCATCCACCCATTGCACACCATGGCACAAACAGATGCAATAATCATGCTTTTACACCCCTGCAGGACCCCTACCCAACGTCACCGATCAGGAGGGTCCAGATATGTCCACTCCACCCACAGAAGGGGCCCACAGTGATGACAGCAGCTCTGTCCAACTGGATCTAGATGACAAGCCCAGCCCATCTGGGACCTCGGGACAGTCGGTTCCCCTCACACTGGCACAAGCCACTACAGACCTTCCCCCCTCTGGAAACACCAGCACAGCACCCACCCAGCGGGCCCATACCCCTGTCCCCAGGACACATCAAACAGCAGTGTGTCCACCACTACAGGGAACCCAGTCTAACCCACCACCCCAACAACACCAGGGACCTGAGGGCAGTGGTTGTGGGCATACGGTTCAGGGGACAGAGGCACAGGAACACAGGGGAACTGGGAGGGCTGCTGTGCGACAGGGGGAGGACAGGCCCAGGGAACCCAATCTCCACGAGGCCCTCTCCAACATCATGGGAGCCTACCACCATTCCCAGGAGACGATGGCAACGGTACTGGCCAAGTTTCAGGAGACACAGGGGCTGCAGGAGGAACAGTATTTGGGCTTCAGGGAGGAACTCAAATCCATCAATTCCACCCTGGGCACCATTGTAGGGGTGCTGAAGGAACTCGTCAACACCAGGAGGGACCCTGTGGCACAACAAGGGGCCCCTGTCACTAGCCTGGATGATTAACTGCCCACCACCTCTGTCGGCGCTAGTGGTCAGGAGGCCCCGCCACAGGACCACCACACCAGCACCCCACCCCCTGCAGAGAGAGAACCACCCCGCAAATGGTCCCTGAGATCCAGGACAAAGACAGAGAATGATGCCAAGACCCCCGACAAGAAATGAGACCACCCTGATTGTCATCCTTTTGTCCCACCTTGTCACCCTGTCCATTCTTAAACTGCCCCAGCTCCACTTCCAATGCCCCTTTGGATAATGAACCTGTGAGACTAATAGACTGGACTCTGCCATGGACATTCCTCCACCATCACCCCTCACCATTTTACAACCCCCTCCAATATTGAGCACTTAAATAAACACCTTTGAAGCACAAAGCAATCAGGAGTCTGTCTGTGATTTCGAAATTGTGTATTAGCAATTACAGTGGCAAAATGCTATTTCAAATGTAATGTCAACATACCTATGTCACACAGCTATAGTCCATGAGGAAACAAAGCAGATGTCACACAGTGGGACACACATCTGTGAAATCGTAACAGAAAGTGACAACTCAGTGACCATACACTGGGTGAAAATGACAGACAGTACAGAGGTAGTACATTTAAATCAGATGTAGTAGACAGTGTTGTCTTCTTACCTGTGTCTCACTGGAAGTATTGCAAGATCACCGTGTTCCTGTTGTCGATGTCCTCTTCTTCTGCGTCCTCGTCTTTACTGTCCACAGGCTCCACAGCTGCCACAACACCTCCATCCAGACCATCCTCCTGCAGAAAAGGCACCTGTCATCGCAAAGCCAAGTTGTGAAGCATACAGCAGGCCACGATGATCTGGCATACCTTCTTTGGTGAGCAGAATAGGGAACCACCTGTCATGTGGAGGCACCGGAACCTGGCCTTCAGGAGGCCGAAGGTCCGCTCTATAATCCTCCTAGTCCACCCATGTGCCTCATTGTAGCATTCCTCTGCCCTTGTCCTGGGATTCCTCACTGGGGTCAGTAGCCATGACAGGTTGGGGTAACCAGAGTCACCTGCAAATGGCGAGGGACAACTGTTAGACACACACAAACTCATACCGACATCCACAGACCCAGAAAACTATTCCCACTGTATTGGGTCCATGTGCTCACCTAATAGCCACACCTGGTACCTCTGGAGTTGCCCCATCACATAAGGGATGCTGCTATTCCGCAGGATGTAAGCATCATGCACTGAGCCAGGGAATTTGGCAATAACATGGGAGATGTACTGGTCTGCCAAACACACCATCTGAACATTCATGGAATGGCAACTCTTCCGGTTTCTTTACATCTGTTCACTCCTGCGGGGGGAGTACCAAGGCCACATGTGTCCCATCAATGGCACCTATGATGTTGGGGATATGTCCCAGGGCATAGAAATCACCTTTCACTGTAGGCAAATCCTCCACCTGAGGGAAAAGGATGTTGCTCCGCATGTGTTTCAGCAGGGCAGGCAACACTCTGGACAACACGTTGAAAAACATAGGCTGGGACATCCCTGATGCTATGGCCACTGTAGTTTGAAAACACCCACTTGCTAGGAAATGGAGTACTGACAGCACCTTCACTTGAGGGGGGATTCCTGTGGGATGGCGGATAGCTGACATCAGGTCTGGCTCCAACTGGGCACACAGTTCATGGATTGTGGCTCGATCAAGCCTGTAGGTGATGATCACTTGTCGCTCCTCCATTGTTGACAGGTCCACCAGCGGTCTGTACACCGGAGGATGCCGCCATCTCCTCACATGCCCCAGCGGACGGTGCCTATGGAGGAGAAAAGCGAGCAGAGAGTCAACCAACTCTGAGGTACGTAGACAGAGCTTACTCTGAAAATATAAGCAATTAGAAATTAGCCTGTATGAGTGTTTAGGCAAGGCCTACATATGTGTGATGCAGTAAAAAATAATGCCATGTGGGCCCATGAAATGGCGGCTGCCTGACCTGTAAAGTGGGACAAGGGATATGAGGTAACTGCGCTGGCGTTGTACACCATTGAGGTAGGCAGTCGAAGACCACGGCGCAATCCTGCATTGGTTAACATTGGACCCTATGGGTCCCAGGAGCCAATGACGATGTACGCCGACGGTGACGGTACGCACTGCTGCGGACGTGACTGACATTTTCTCTCTGTTTAATCACTTGATACCTGATCTTCAACAGGAGAGGACCTACACTGCAAGTGCTGCTGTGACCTTAGTCTGGAAGAGACAATGGCTCGTGTGTCTGGGGAAAGGGCCCCTGCCTTCAGCACGGAGGAGTTGGAGAAACTAGTGGATGGGGTCCTCCCCCAGTACACGGTACTCTACGGTCCTCCAGACAAACAGGTAGGTACACTGTGAGCAGGCTATATGGGCAATGCCTGTGTGGAGTGGTGTGGATGAAAGATAGGGAGGGTGCAAATGAAGCGTGTATGAAAAGACGGTGAGTGCATGTGCGTCATGGCAAGGGTAGGGATGCGGGCCAATGACTGTGACGGTGCGGGCGGTAATATCTTCTCCTTTTCCCCTGTACTATTCCTGTAGTTCAGCGCCCACCAGAAGAAGGACATATGGCGTGCCATCGCCAAGGAAGTTCGGACAGTGGGGGTCTACCACAGACGGAGCACCCACTGCTGGAAAAGATGGGAGGACATTCTTCGCTGGAGCAAGAAGATGGTGGAGGCCCAGCTGGTGATGGCTTCCCAACGTGGGAGGGGTGCCCGTTGCACCATGACCCCCCTGATGTTCGGGATCCTGGCGGTGGCTTACCCGGCATTGGATGGGCGCTTGAGGGCATCACAGCGGAAACAAGGGGGTGAGTACACTCTCATTCTGTTGATTCAGCGCGCATTGGAGGTGTCTGGGTGGGGAAGGTGGGCTGTGGGTTCCCCTAGGCCAGGGCGAGTTTAGTAGGCAAGGACCCTACTTAAGGCAGGCCCGGTGCCACCCCACCCCACCTGTGTACAGTGCCAACTACACCTAGTAGGGCTCCTGTGACATCCATGTGTGCAGAAATCGGGCATAGCCTTGTAACCCATGTCCTTGGGATTGAATAGTGGAATCCAAGTGCGCTGCATAGTGCAGGGAGCTTCTGTGTCTGTTGTGCCCGCCAACGGTAGCGGTATTGCATGCACTCAACATGTCTTTCTTCTGTCCCCCCCCCCCTTTTTCTGGTCTCCCTGTTCTTGTTAGCATCATCAGGCGGAGGAGCAGTGGCACCGGAGCAGGAGGGAGCTGCATCCCACATGGCCGTGGATGGCGAAACTACGGAGTCTGAAGTCACTAGTGGGACGGAGGGCGAGGGGAGCTCCACGGCAGGGACAGGAGCTGACACCAGTGATACGGACTCGTCCTCTGATGGGAGCTCCCTTTCAGTGGCGGGCCCGTCTGTGCCCCATGCATCTACAGGGACAGCCACCACCCCCCCACCAGCACAGCCCTCCCAGCAGCCCCTCAGCTTTTGCCCTGTGCCCGCTCACCCAGGAGGGTGGGCATCACCTTTGCCCCAGGCACCTCAGGCCCTGCCCCAGTCACCCCTGCTGCCCTCAGTGAAGAGGCCATTGACCTCCTCAGGTCCCTCACTGTTGGGCAGTCTATCATTTTGAAGGCCATCCAGGGTGTAGAGAGGCAGTTGCAACAAACCAATGCATACCTGGAGGGCATTCACTCTGGTCAGGCAGCCCTTCAGCGAGCATTTCAAACTCTGGCCTCAGCACTGATGGCAGCCATTGTCCCTGTCTCTAGCCTCCCCCCTCCAACTTCCTCCACCCAGACCCACACCCCTGTACCTCAGCCTATCCCAAGCACACCATCAGACCAGCATGCACACACCTCAACACATAAGGGAAGCTCTTGCAAACATAAGCACCACACATCCCACAGACACTCACGCAAGCATCAGACCCATGCAGACACACCATCATCCACTTCCTCCACTGTGCCCCCCTCCTCCTCATCTCCCTCCTCCCTCCCTGTCTCGTCTCCACTCAAACCTGCATGCACTACATTCTCAGCCACTACGTCCATCGCCAGCACACCCACCACCACACCCCGCTCATGTGCAGTCACCACCCCCACTACCATTCACACGTCCCCTGTGTCCTCTCCCAGTGTGTCTCTGAGGCCACCTACCAAGGTACACAAACGCAGCCGCACACCCACCCAACAGCCAATCACCTCACGACAGCCTCCAGCCCATGCACCTTCACCCAAAGTCAGCAAACGTACACCTCCTACAACCACTACCTCTTCCTCCACTCCCAAACCCCCTCCAGCTACCCGTCCCAGTGTTCCTAAGAAACTTTTCCTGGCCAACTTTGACCTCTTTCCCTCACCTCCCCCACCCCTTCAGTCTCCTAGGGCCCGACTATCTAGGTCCCATCCTAGCACCTCAGCCACAACATCGGCGGGACCAGTGGTGCCAGTAGTCAACGGATTATGGAGTGCACCAGGCAGCAGGGCGGCCAGTGTGGCAAGGAGCCAGAGTACGGACAGTCCCCCACCTGTCAAGCATGAAAAGTTGCCCAGTGCCGGCGGGAGAGGGGAAAGAAATCATCCACCAAAGCCGCTCCCAGACAGCTGTGACACCATCCAAGCTGTGGAAACGGCACATTAAAACCGGCAAGTCTGGGAAGATCAGCACAGAGGACAAGACCGCCAGCAGCCCCACTGCCCAGGACAAGACCGCCAGCAGCAGCCCCGCTGCCCAAGACAGGACCACCAGCAGCAGCCACGCTGCCCAAGACATGACCGCCAGTAGCAGCCCTGCTGCCCAGGACAAGACCGCCAGCAGCAGCCCCACTGCCCAGGACAAGACTGCCAGCACCACCGCTGCCCAAGAGAGGACCGCCAGCAGCAGCAGCCCCGCTGCCCAAGAAAGGACTGCCAGCAGCAGCCCCGCTGCCCAAGAAAGGACTGCCAGCAGCCCGCTGCCCAAGACAGGACTGCCAGCAGCAGCCCCGCTGCCCAAGACAGGACCGCCAGTAGCAGCCCCGCTGCCCAAGACAGGACGGCCAGCAGCCCCACTGCCCAGAACAAGACCGCCAGCACCACCACAGGACAGTGAGCGCCAATGATTACTACGCCACGGGCAGGATGAAGCACTCTGGGCACCAAGCCCCTTCCAGAACCAGTGGAGATTCACATCCACTGCCTCAGTCCTTGGCAGGATGAAGCACTCTGGGCACCAAGCCCCCTCCAGAACCAGTGGAGTATCACATTCTGTCACACCGCGGCTGCCGCGGAGGTTGCGGCGGTCGCGGCCGCATTCACAGGCCGCCACAGCGCGGCATTTGCTGAACACTGCAGCCTGCATGCAAGCTGCAGTGGGAAGCCGCAGCTTGCAGACAGGCCGCGGGAGAAGCCGCAAGTCTGGCCAGGAGTCGCGGCACTCGCCGCGCCCCCTTCTTTCATTCCTGCCGCAAGGGCAAACGCAGCAGGAGTTGAGACCCCGAGTGGGTCTCAGACCTGCCGCGCATAGTGCATTAGTGCGCTTTACATTCAGACATTAAAATAACCTTCTGCTTCACCACTTACCAATATTAACAGGCAAAAGCCGGATACCTGCACATGGTGGTGTTTTTATGCATGCCTTTTCCCTTTCCCAGCATGCTGCTCACTTCCTCTCTTCCCAGCATGCATTGTTTCTCTCTGTTTGGACGCATGTTCTTTATTCCCTGTTATACTCTTTTCCCCAATCCAAAATGGTGGTGTTTCTACTTCATGTTTCCTACTTCCTGTATAGGGGTATATAAGGGGAATTCAGCTGCTTACTCATTGCGTTGCAACACTCCTTTGGTGGTAGTCACGCTGCGGCTGGTTTCCTCTTGTGGATCCAGTATTTCCTGACCTGTCTTCGTCTCCAGTTTTTCCTGTACTCCTGGATCTTCAGTTCTAACGCCCTTGTGTCCTCCTTCTGTTTCAGGGAGTTCCTGTTGGAGGTTTTTTACCCTTTTGGGGTTTTTCCTCTGGGACTCCTTCTGGATGGCACGGACTGTAGTGGCTTGCTATTGTCAAACAGCACCGTGGCTACCGGAAGGGGTCGCCCCCTACCTCGGCCAGAGCAGAACCTGCCGGAATCGGGGTCGTTCCCCAACCCTCATCAATCTCGACGGTAAGCCCAGTGAAAACCGTGACACATCCACTACCTTAGTCCTTGGCAGGATGAAGCACTCTGGGCACAAAGCCCCCTCCAGAACCAGTGGAGAAAGGCATCCACTACCTCAGTCCTTGGCAGGATGAAGCACTCTGGGCACCAAGCGCCCTCCAGAACCAGTGGAGTATCACATCCACTACCTCAGTCCTTGGCAGGATGAAGCACTCTGGGCACAATGCCCCCTCCAGAACCAGTGGAGTATCACATCCACCTCCTCAGTCATTGGCAAGATGAAGCACTCTGGGCACAAAGCCCCCTCCAGAACCAGTGGAGACTGTTATCCACTTGAGAGACTGTGGCTTTGCACTCCCCAGGATTGAACCGTGGGCAAACCACCCACTGTAGAGACTTGAGAGACTGTGGCTTTGCACTCCCCAGGATTGAACAGTGGGCAAACCACCCACTGTAGAGACTTGAGAGACTGTGGCTTTACACTCCCCAGGATTGAACAGTGGGCACACCACCCACTGTAGAGACTTAAGAGACTGTGGCTTTGCACTCCCCAGGATTGAACAGTGGGCAAATCACCCACTGTAGAGACTTGAGAGACTGTGGCTTTGCACTACCCAGGATACATCAATGGGCATGGACCCCCCTCGTGGATCTGGCGTCGTGCACTCATCCGGCTGAGGTGCCTCCCCTTCCCTTCCCCCTGAGGTGCCTGTTTTATTTCTATCTGATGCCCCTGCAATGTTCTCTCCGTCTTGTTCGGGTATCTTGCGTGGGCCTCACCCATGCCTTTTGGGCCCAGTGGTCCACGGACTATGATGGTGGAATCCCTTGGACTTGTGTATATAATTGTTCATAGTGTAATTGTGTATATATGTAAATATTTTTGATTCATGTATTTGAATATATTACAATCATTCGACTAATTTCCTTTTGTCTTTGCATTCTTCCAGGGGGGGTTTAGGGGTGTACCTGTGATGTATCAATATGTATTGGTTTGTGTGTTGTCGTGGGTGAGGGCGAGGGTGGGGGTGTTACGTATTGCGTGTGTGTGTCACTGTTTTTTCCCTCCCTCCTCCCCTGTGTCGTAGGTGCAGTACTCACCGTGGTCTGCGCCGCTGGCGTTCGTTCTCCTGGTAGAGGAGCAGGAAGATAAAGGCAGGTAGAATTTGGAGTTCTGGCTCCATGGCGTCCTGGTTCCTTGTGGGGTGTGTAGAGGTGAGTGTTTTCCCTTCGAAGTCCTGTTTCCGCAGTGAATCCACCCCGGTAAAGGTGGCGGATTGGCCTCTCATGATACTGTGGGTGGTACATTGTCCTCCGCCTGTCTGTTGGCTGTTACTGCTGGGGTGTTTGTTTGTACCGTGGTTTCGGTCGGCGTGTTAAAGTTGCTGTCTATGTTAGCGGTTTCCACCACTGTCATAATTCAATTTTTTCTTCTGCCGGCCTGTTGGCGGTTTTACCGCCGCTTTAACACCGACTGCCAGGGTTGTAATGACCACCTATATTCTCTAGCCCACAACATTCCTCCAACACACCCTACCCCATGTGACTGTGCCCCTGGCACAGGGTGCCCACTCCCAGCAGTGGCAGGTCCATCATTTTCAGGGGTGGCAAGGTGAGACTCAGGTACCTGTGCTGTGGGGCACACTATAGATGAAACAGTCCTTGGGACACAGGTTTTGGGGCAAATGGTTGCCTGTGATGTAGATGCAACAGGGCTAGGAGGAATTATTGTGGGCACGGTGAGGCTGACAGTTGTTGACTGACTAGGTGTCCCAGATGGACCACGTTCAACATCAGTCTCCAGAGATCTGGGGGTGTTGTCCTCACTGGGGTCTTCATTCACAGGGGTAGTGACAGTCTCTGGTACCCTCTCCATGGTGACATTTGCAAGGTTACTTGTGGGAGGAGTGAAATGCAGAGTTCAGGTAAATTAGGGGATATTGTCCCAGTTGTGTGATATGCAGAAAGTGACTTAACATGATCCCCAGCAATGACATTGACAGCTGCTGCACAAAATAACTTAGCACAACATACAACTCTATAACTTGAATTTCATACTCTACGTATAGAGTTGTTAGACTAGGTTAGTACTGTTCGTACTGCTGATGGCATCTGATATTGTCTGATTATTGACATGGCTGTTCACCTCTGTTACCCAGTGAACTGTCGGCCATGATAGATGGCACACAAAATGCTGTACAATGCACATTAGTGTACTTGTAGGAACACAGTATGTGATTCAGCAATGGGCATTGACTTGTATCAGGATGTACTGCATCTGCATCCAGTCAGCCATCTGAATTTCCAATCCAGGTGAGTATATTTCTAGCGTGGGATATTTGATCTGTGGACATTTTAACTGGGCACAAAGCTATAGCTGTGCTTTGCTTGGGATGCTAGTACGAGTGAGCCAATGCATTGCTGTCATTGCCATGTACTGTTCCACACTAGAACTACCAAGATGATGTATATAGAAAATTAGTTTAACATGCATGACATGTAATATTTGGTGCAGTGTTCAGGTTTTGAAAATCTTGGGATATTGCACTCTGGGAGTTATAGTGATATAATTAGCCAGCACTTCATGTGTCTTTTCCAAGAGCTGTAGGGCCAGATGAGTTTAGTGGACATATGGCTTGCCAGAGAGGGGCAGTAGGTGATTAGGACAGAGTTGCAGTGGGTTATGTGTTCATTGAGGTGGGTTTAGGTGATGAGGGAGCACGCAGGACTTGATAATTGGGTGACATGAATGTTGTGGGTACTTATCTGACTCCACTCCCCAGGTATTCCTGTCAGGCCCCCAGGATGCAGGACATTCAAGACCTTCACCTACCAAGATGTGAAAGTAGGGGGAAGAGGCCCACTACCAGTTTTGAGTACCGCCAGCTGGTGACTGGATACCATGGAGCAGACCTTACCCCTGAGGTTGTTCCACCTCTTCCTGATGTCCTCCCTTGAGCATGGATACCTGCCTACAGAATTGAACCTGTTGACTATCTTTTGCCACAACTACATATTCCTGGCAATAGAGGTTTGTTGGACCTGTGCTCTGAAAAGGTGTGCTCTACCCTGACAATTTTACCCACCATGACCCTCAACTCCTAATCAATGGGTGTTTTTGTGGGGATATGGTAATGGTTGTGAAGACGGTGTGGTTGTGTTCAAACTGAAAGGGTGCAGAGTTAGGTAAAAGGTGAAGTGTTTGTGCTCTGATGTGAGTGGGTGACGGGTGTTGTGGATTGTGTGTGCTACAAATATGTGTGTTTTGTATGTTGTTCAGGTGTGTGATGTGTGCGTAGTGAAGTGTAAATGAGTGCCTACTCTTGCTAATTTAAACTCTCTGGGATGTTGGTTGTCTGTGGCTGTGTGTGGCATTTTGATTGCAAAGGATTGTGGATTGTGTAGGGGTGTGTTATATAGTTCACTGAGTAGGTGTGTCGGTGTGTGGATATGTATCAGGTGTGGGGTATTCTAACTATCCAATGTGGTTTGGTGTTCTGACTGAAGTGAGTTGAGACCACTGTGGTTTGCCCCACCAATGTTTTTCTGCCGTGGAAGAAGTGCTGTCATGATTTGGGAATCGTAATCTGATGGGAGGATTTTTGTTGGGTTGGGGGTACTGGTGGTGGGACCACCTCTTTCCTGTCCTCCAGTGTCCTGGCACTTTCAGAGATTTCGCAGATTTCACAGTGTTACTCTTAATACGGCAGTCAGATTACTGCAAACATGGCGGTCTTTTAGTGGCTCCCACTGCATCGGTGTTCCCAAAAGACAGCCAAACTCATAATGAGGCCCTTCATTTTTTAAAATTCATAGCTATGGGTCCCTTTATAGGACATTTTTCATTTTAGTATCATTTTAAAGATAAAAATATAACCTATTTTTATAAATATTGTTTTTCAATTTTATTGTGTTTTGTGTTTTCACTATTTACTGTTTTGTGATTTTTAAATGCTTTACTCACCTGTTTTCTAAGTTAAGCCTAACTGCTTGTTGACAAAACTACCAAGGGTTGAGTTGGGATTAATTTATTGAGGCCCTGACTGGACCTAGGTGGGTTTGTGGCCTATTGCTAAGTGTGGTTACTTACCTGGCCTTATCAATAATCCAATAATCCACTTTCCAACATATGTATATATATATATGTACATTTGCAAACAAGTTGTGCATAATGAGGCATTTTCAACCCATACCAAAGGGGAGGATTGCTGAACTAGTGAGTTGAATTGCCCACCCCATGAATAAGGAGTTTTCCGAAATGCGTTGTGGTTATTAAAAATGATAAGTATGTTCACCTGGGACCTGGGACCTCCTGGACTCCATAGCACCGGACGTCGCCTTCATCACGGAGACCTGGATGAACGCCTCCTCGGCCCCTGACATCGCCACTGCCATCCCCGAAGGCTACAAGATCTCCAGAAAAGACCGCACCAACCAGGTAGGAGGAGGTATCGCCATCGTCTTCAAAGACTCCATCAGCGTCACCACCTCCACCGAAGACACCCCTCTCGCCGCTGAACACCTGCATTTTCAGATTCGCACCGATCCGAGGACCACCGTCAGAGGATCCCTCATCTACTGTCCTCCCGGGCCACGCGTCCCTTTCAGCGACGCCATCGACGACTTCATCTCCCTGCACGCCCTCGCCTCGCCGGACTACATCCTCCTAGGTGACCTCAACTTCCATCTGGAACAAAACACCACCCTGCTCGACAACCTCGCCAACCTCGGCCTCAAACAACTGGTGAACGCCGCCACCCACATCGCCGGACACACGCTTGACCCCATCTTCTCCGCCAGCAAACACGTCTTCTTCAGCCACGCCTCCGCCCTACACTGGACCGACCACAGCTGCGTCCACTTCACTTTCCGACGCGAGACACGCCACCTCCGCACCCAACCCATCCCTCGTCGACAGTGGAACAAGATCCCCGAAGAGCAACTCTCCTCCGCACTCGCCGCCAACCAACCCACCCTCACCACCGACCCCAACGATGCAGCCCTCAACCTCACAAACTGGATCTCCAACTGCGCAGACATCCTTGCTCCCCTCAAACGCACGCATCGACAGACCAACACCAAAAAACCTCTCTGGTTCTCTGACACCCTCAAAGAATCAAAGAAAACTTGTCGCGCCCTTGAGAAAGCCTGGCGCAAGGACCGCACCGCTGACAACATGACCGCCCTCAAGAACGCTACCCGCGAACACCACCACCTGATCCGCGCTGCCAAAAGGAACTTTTTCACCGACAGACTGGACAAAAACAGACACAACAGCAGAGAACTCTTCAGCATCGTCAAGGAGTTCTCCAACCCCAGCGCTAATGCCAACGCCAACGCCGGCACGCCCTCACAGGATCTGTGCGAATCCCTCGCCACTTTCTTCCATCGCAAGATTAGCGACCTCCACGACAGCTTCGGACACCAGACCCAACCAAACACCACCGAACCGGCATCCACGGCCATCACCCTCAACAACTGGTCCCACATCAACACGGAAGAAACCAAATCCATCATGAACTCTATCCACTCCGGCGCCCCTTCGGACCCCTGCCCGCACTTCATCTTTAACAAAGCCGACGACATCATCGCCCGCACCTCCAGACCGTCATCAACTCTTCTTTTTCTTCTGCTACCTTCCCCGAATGCTGGAAACACGCCGAAGTCAACGCCCTACTAAAGAAACCTACGGCTGACCCGAGCGACCTGAAAAACTTCCGCCCCATCTCTCTTCTGCCTTTCCCAGCCAAAGTAATAGAGAAGACCGTCAACAAACAGCTGACCACCTTCCTGGAAGACAACAACCTGCTCGACCCCTCACAAACCGAATTCCGAACCAACCACAGCACTGAAACCGCCCTCATCTCAGTCACTGACGACATCAGAACCCTGATGGACAACGGTGAAACAGTCGCCCTCATTCTGCTCGACCTCTCGGCTGCCTTTGACACTGTCTGTCACCGCACCCTAATCACCCGCCTCCGCTCCACCGGAATCCAAGGCCAGGCCCTGGACTGGATCGACTCCTTCCTCTCAAACCGTTCCCAAAGAGTTTACCTCCCTCCGTTTCGCTCAGAACCCACCAAGATCATCTGCGGCGTACCCCAAGGCTCATCACTCAGCCCGACACTCTTCAATGTCTACACGAGCCCCCTCGCCAACATCGTACGCAAGCACGACATCATCATCACCTCCTACGCCGACGACACCCAACTTATACTCTCCCTCACCAAGGACCCCGCCAGCGCCAAGACCAACCTACAAGAGGGTATGAAGGACGTCGCAGATTGGATGAGGCTCAGCCGCCTAAAGCTGAACTCTGAAAAAATGGAAGTCCTCATCCTCGGCAACACCCCGTCCGCCTGGGACGACTCCTGGTGGCCCACGGCCCTCGGCACCTCACCGACCCCCACAGACCACGCCCGCAACCTCGGCTTCATCTTGGACCCTCTTCTCACCATGACCAAGCAAGTCAACGCTGTGTCCTCCGCCTGCTTCCTCACCCTCCGCATGCTCCGCAAGATCTTCCGCTGGATCCCCGCCGACACCAGAAAAACCGTGACCCACGCCCTCGTCACGAGCCGTCTGGACTACGGCAACACCCTCTACGCCGGGACCACAGCCAAACTCCAAAATCGCCTGCAACGCATTCAAAACGCCTCGGCCCGCCTCATCCTCGACATACTCCGCAGCAGCCACATCTCCGCACACCTGAGACACCTGCATTGGCTCCCAGTCAGCAAAAGGATCACCTTCCGACTTCTCACCCACACACACAAAGCCCTCCACGACAAGGGACCGGAATACCTCAACAGACGCCTCAGCTTCTTCGTCCCCACTCGCCTCCTCCGCTCCTCTGGCCTCGCACTCGCTGCTGTCCCTCGCATCCGCCGCTCCACGGCGGGTGGGAGATCTTTCTCCTTCCTGGCGGCCAAGACCTGGAACTCCCTCCCCACCAGCCTCAGGACCACCCAGGACCACTCCGCTTTCCGGAGACTCCTAAAGACCTGGCTGTTCGAGCAGCGATAACCCCCCTTTTTCCCCTAGCGCCTTGAGACCCGCACGGGTGAGTAGCGCGCTTTATAAATGTTAATGATTTGATTTGATTTGATTCACCTGGGTTTGTTCTCCTTAATAAATATGGAACTGGAATGTCATGGGCATCTCTGCTTTGGGGCATATTGTTGAAAATACGTACCGGCGGCCCAGCCGAAGAGACTGCACCACTGCAGAAGCTCCGGGTCTAAATCAGTGAACTGGTTGCTGAATAATGAACATTTCAGAAGATGGATTTGCAAACAAATTGTGTCTAATGAGGTATTTTCAACCCATACCCATGGGAAGGATTGCTGCACTATTGAGTTGATTTGCCCGCCCCATGAATAAGGAGTTTCCGAAAACACGTTGTGGTTATTTAAAATGATAAGAACTTTCACCTGGGTTTGTTTTCCTTAAAAGATATGGAACTGGAATGTTGAGTGCACATCTGCTTTGGGGCAAATTGTTGAAAATACCTACTGACGGCCTGGCCGGAAAGACTGCACTACCACGGAAGCTGTGGGTCTAATTCAGTGAACTAGTTGCTGAATAATTAACATTTTGGAAGATGGATTTCCAACCAAATCATGTATCACAAGGAACTTTCAACCCCTACCACAGGGAAGGATTGCCGAACTATTGAGTTAAATTGCCTGCCCCATGAACCAAAATTATATATATGATATATATGTATATATATATATATATATAGTTCCCATGTTTAGGTGGAGAGCAGCTCTAGTAAGTAGCACTCTGCAACACCTGAAAGGATTTAGTTTTGAGCTAAAATTCATGCCCTAAGGTAACTGTAACTCGCACCCTTGCCATGCACAATTATCACATCAATAATATTATTGAAAACGTTGCAGTGACAGTATGAAAGATGGCATAGAATATGACATCAATGAAATAATGTGTGGAGTAATTAGCTGTACATGGCAAAGGCACAAGTTATAGTTACCTTAGGGGGTGAGTTTTAGTTACCTGAAAGAACTTTAACTATAACTGCAGAATTTCTATGTTTTTTTACAAGTAAATTCAGAACCTTTCTATAACGTCCCTGTAACCTATGTTTTTTCTGGTGAATGTCTATGTTTTTTTAACATATAATAATTTTCATTGCTATATGTGTCTGTTCAGTCGTCCGCACCGACAGTTGGACACAGGGCCTGAGGCCAACCCCCTATAAGCATCCAACCTTGCACCATGCATGGCTTTCTCCTGTGTGCAATAGGAGTTGGCCCCTATCCACCTAACCTGATCCTGTGCATGGCCCTTTGCACATGAACAGCGGAAGTTGGATGCAGCTTCTCTGGGTGTGAGAGTAGGTGTGAGAAGCAGTATCTGGGGGTAGGAGTGGCTGTCAGAGGGTATGTCTGGGTGTAAAAGTGCACACATCAGCATTTCAGTGGGTGCATCAGTATGTGCGCGGGTCTGTGAGTGGTGGGTGTATCAGGGTGTTAGTAGGTCTGTGAGTGGATGTGTGACAGTGTGGGTGTGTGAGTGGGTATGTGAGGATCTGACTGGAGCTGTGAGTGAGTGCATGAAGGCCTGAGTGGGTTTGTGAGTGGGTGTCTGAGTTTGTGAGTGCGTCTGTGAGTGGGTGCATTAGTATCTGAGTAGTTCTGTGAGTGGATGTGTTAGTGTCTGAGTTGGTGTGTGAGTGGGGAGATTGACAGAGAGACAGAAAAAAGTGAGAGGAAGAGAGATAGAGGTTTTTAGGCGTTGATGTCTGATATACTTAGAATGAGCTATTTGTGCACAATTTAAAATAAAAAATGAAAAAAGTACTGTGTAAAAAATATAACAATTTTTACCTTAATATTATTTAAAAAAGGGTAACAAGTCCAGCTGGATTCGATCCCCCAATGCTCAGTGTGAAGGTCTCCAACCTTTACACTGAGCTACAGATTTTTCTTATGTTTGCATTATTTTTTTACCCTTTTTAGGGTATCAGGGACTGCAAGGGAGCCCTGAAGGGCTCCCCCACAGTCCCTCTTTATTTATTTATTTATTTTATGCATTCATTGTTTAATGAAAAGCCCTTCATGGGCTACCTGACACTGGAGAGGAAGCCTTAAGGCTTTCCTTGCAATGCCATTGCTTCAGTGATGGGGTGGCGTACGTTTTTGGCGCTGTCTCAGGTTTACAAATCCTCATAAATCTGGGGCAGCATCGATATGCAGTGTGTGTTGCAGTGGAACGCCCACAGCAACACTCATTGCACGCCCCTCTGCCACAGAAAACTGCATCAGTGGGTCCATATTTAGAAGGCGGCGTTAAGCCATGCAAAGTGGTTTAACCCTGCAGGGTCAATATGGAAAATGGCACAGCACCAGTTGATGCTCCGGTGGTGCTAGGGGCTTGTAAATAAGCCTCTATGTCAGGTGAATGCTGTTAATGGAGTAGTGTGTAGAAGGCTTGCGTTAGTCACGGTCTGGCTAAATCTGTTACACACTACTTGGGTCTACTGGGGACCACGTCAAAAGGTGTGTTGCTCCACCTAGTTGTTTTGCCTAGATTTCACCGGAAATGTGAGAGTAAACAAAACCTACTCTGAACAGAGCTATTTGTTCAGAACAAATTTGGAGGCACATTACATCTCAACTCTTTCACTATTTCAGCAATCATCTACTACTGAATAAAACGTTCAGCAATCAATCACATGAAGAGTATGGATAACATTGGCAAATATGCTGAAAGTCCCACAATTCCCATGGAGTCATGATCGGCACAGAAAAACGTCTATGCAAAAGTTGTTAATATTATTTGTGAAAGAAATCCACAAGCAATAAGAACAGATGATGGACAGAATGCTGAACAATACAAACATTCACCCCTAGTCCCACCCCCAGTCACAATTTGCCTATGGCTGGGTCCAAACTGGGATGACATGTTGGGCAAAAACACAATGGATTAAACACAGAACTTTGTGACTGAGGTGAATGTTTGCATTGTTCAGCATTCAGTTCATCATCTGTTCTTTTTGCTTTTGTCGCCCTAAGTGGGAAGGGTATTCCCAGACATGGGTTCCGGGCTTACTGCGCCACTGGATTCAAACTAGTCTAATGAGGGGTGATACCTTGAAGCCAGTCCCAGGATGTTTGATTCTGGTCCAGGGAGGATCTTGCCTGGCAGTTTGGGTTGGATTGTTCCCATGGGGAACACGGTCAAGACAGATTTGCGTATAGCTGTGTCTAAATTGAGATGGTGTGTTAGGCAAAAGAAGCAATGGATGAAACCCCAATCTTTGTTACTGCGGGTGAATGTTTGCATTGTTCAGCAATCTGTCCATCATCTGTTCTTTTTACTTTTGTTACTATAGGTGGAAAGGGTATGCTCAGAAGTGGGTCTCGTGCTCACTGAGCCACTAGTTTCAAGCTGGCCTAGCTGATGAGTGGTGATACCCTGAAACCAGTCCCAGGATGCTTGATTCTGGTTCAAGGAGGACCTGGCCTGGCAGTTTGGGCTGGACTGCTCCCATGAGAAAGAGGGTCAATGCTGATTTGTATATGGCTGGGTCCCAACTGGGGTGACCTGTTGGACTAAAAAATGATGGGTTAAACCCAGATCTTTGTGGCTGGGGTGAGTATTGACATTGTTCATCATTCCGTTCATCATATGTTCTTTTTGCTTTTGTTGCCCTTGCTCTTTTGTAATGCTTGTAGAGGCATGGTAGTAAATCTTGGGATTTTTATAGCAGCCCACTTTTGCCAGACTGTTGCAACCTTTCTGCACTATTCATAGATTCACTTACACATTCACATATTCTAATTCAAACACCTGGTTATTTACTAGTCTATCTAATGGTTTTCACTTTTTTGCATTCAAACACTCACCCGCCTATGCAACCACACACACAAACTAGCCAGCCATTGAAGAAAAAGTTTCATTTAGAAAATAGGCAGACTTACTCACTTTTTCAATATTCGCTTTTTTGGGTTCCACAAGTTCAAGGAATTTTAAGAATAACTACAAATAATTTTAAAAAAAGGGGATCGAGCTATGCATATCAAGACCAGATGCACTCTGAATTAAACCACTAAGGACCTGATTCATACTTTTTTTTGTATCGCATTTGTGTAATTTTCGTGATGCAAAATGCAAAATACTATTATATTTTGTGAGTTTGGTCCGCTTTTGCGTCAAAAAATGACGCAAATGCGGCACAAAAAAAGTATAAAGCAGGGCCTAAGTACACATGAATACATTTCCATCTTTTTATATAGGTCGATTTGGTACCTCTGATGTAAATGTTTCTCATGACCATTACAAATTAGGACAGTCTGAGACCATGTTTTCTACGTATTTCTTTTCCAGTATGTGGTTCGATGTAGTCAATGATAGAAAGAGAGGGTTGCATTATTTATGCGCAAGTGCAGAGGGTCATTTATTTAGTAGATATTGCTAAAAAAGAGGGATGTACATGACTATGTTTTATTTTTGTTACCTAAACTAGAATCCGATAAACACATAAACAAACCCTGACTGTTGTCCTGTAAACATTTGCATTTAATGGAAATCAATACAATGTTTCTCACATGGTGTTGCAAATGCCAGTATCGGACATAGTCTCAGGAAAAGGTAATAAGCTCCTCAACTGAGATAAACGTGATTTACGCCTCAATCAATCTTATTTTACTACTAAGCATGCTTGGACAGAACAAATATACTGTGCTCTCTCCTGCCAGACATCAGGGTTAAAGAAGGACATGGAAAAAATAGTGCCATCCATACGCAAATGGGAAGAATACGACACGGACATGGATCAACACAATATTCTGAAATGCAATATATTCAAACAGCAACTTTATACCATTCCTTTGTCATGATTGAGAAATTAGCTTTTTATTAGGGATATATTTTCAACTATATTTTTTAATGGATCATTCATCTCTTTCTGATATACCTGACAGTGCACATGCGTGACATAATAAAAAAATCACAAGTAGCTCATCTTGGAAACTTGCCAACGGTGGAAAATATTTTACATTTTTGCCATGTTTAATTATTTTATTTGTACGCTATGTAATTAGCAGTGTTAGTAATCTTTTTTCCTAGTTGGAGACACCAGATACTCTGATTATTTGCAACTTTACTTTTTTGAACTACAATGATCAACCAGTCCTGTTTTTG
This sequence comes from Pleurodeles waltl, assembly GCF_031143425.1. Lineage (NCBI taxonomy): Eukaryota > Metazoa > Chordata > Amphibia > Caudata > Salamandridae > Pleurodeles > Pleurodeles waltl. The sequence continues at coordinate 1,564,485,249 of NC_090444.1, read as the reverse complement.
CCAGATCTATTACTATTGTAACTATTTGTTCCTCCAGGTTCACAATAACCACAATGATAATGCGCTTTATAATGCTTGAGTTGCGAATTTGTAACATGCGTTACCTTTTTTTTATTACATATGCGCAAGCGAGGGAGAGTTATGCATGAGGCTGTAAAGATGCTTCTGTCAGGCGCGCTGTGCGAGTTCTCTTTCTTGGGCCCAGGTTGGCATCTGGGCAGTCTGGTATTGGATCGAGTGAAATCGAGTGAGATCTCAGGTTAGCAGTGCTCCTAGCAAGAATGGAAGGTTGAGAAATGCAGTTGTTTGGGTTGAAACTCCAAGATTCTCTGATGCAAACAGAGACATGCGGTGCCAGAAGGGGGCCAGGAGCTTTACGGGCCTCAGTGCACTTTGTGGTAATGAATTCTTGAGCACTGGTCCTCTGAGATCCCAAAGGTGGCCCAGCACAGTGAGGCTCCACCCCGGACCTAGGGCCAGATGTAGGAAACACTTTGCGAGTCGCAAGGATCCAAGGGACCACTCCCTGCCCTGAAAAAAACGAAACAAAAGGTTTCGGATTTTTTTGAAATGCAGCTCGTTTTCCCTTAGGGAAAACGGGCTACATTTAAAAAAAAAAAAAATGATTTATTTAAAAGCAGGTCGCTAACATGGAGGCCTGCTGACTACAGCAGGCCTCCATGTTAGCGAGTGCCTATACTCGCTATGGGGCCGCAATTTGCGACCCACCTCATGAATATTCATGAGGTGGGTCATTGCGACCCCATAGCGAGTTGCAGTCGGTGTCTGAGACACCGTACTGCATAGCAATTTGCGAGTTGCAAATTGCGAGTCGGAAGGACTCGCAATTTGCAACTCGCAAATTGCTTCCTTCCTACATCTGGCCCCTAGTTCGGTAGCAACAAGGGACTCTGTTGGTCTTCTTCTGGTGCACTAGGAGTCCACAGTCAATTACTGCAGGTCATAAAAGAACACAGGTATTGAACAGTTTGGAACTGGAGGAGTGATTTGTGGACTCATCCGGAGAATAGTAGGGTGCTTCACTCCTCAGTCTCTGTTTACTGTGCTACCGAAGGAACAGATATCTGGGTACCTTAAGGAGATACATGATTTATTAAAGCAGTTGCAGTCCTTAAAAGCAACTTCACCTGGAACACTGAGTTGTGGGATGATAGGGGAAGGCAAACTAAACTCTCACCATATACTCTCAATTAAAACTGATAGAGACAGTGACTTGCATGGATCAAACCTGCTAAAGATTAAGACATGTTTTGAAGACCTGTCCTCGAGCATATCAAGTACTGAAAAAAAAATCGGGAGAAGGGCATGGAAAAAATACAAGCTATTGAGCAGTCATGACATAGATAACATTAGTGTGAGCATATCCAGAAGGGTGAGTGATATGGAGAGCCTCAAGAATGGAATAAGGGTGAACAGGTTTAGAGTGCTGAGATTTCCTCCTCCTGTGGAGGGGAAGATAGAGAATGGAAAGCCTCACTAGTTCACACAAGTACAAGCAGCCAGAGACCTTCTTGAGAGTGCAAAAAGTCAGACAAATCTGGATTTTGAAGCTGTTGACACACAGGACATAGACAGGCAACACCCATTGCTTTTTGACACTGCCCAGATTTACAAGGAAATGTAAATCTGAGGCTGCCCCAAAAACTAACATCACCACAGGCGTTAGAGTGGTGCAACGCGGATAAATATATTAAATTCTCCTCATTTCTTGCTCTAGCTACATGTGCTGCATTTGCAGCACACATAGAAGTAGCAAATCATCATTAGTTATTGTTTTTTAACAGGAAGGTTTCCCTTCCTGCACAAAAACAATCTCCCCGGCAATGCAGGCACCCTTTCACCCCGGCGACAGGGTGCCTGCGTTTGTGCTAGGCAGCTAATTTAGTGCTGGTGCAGAGATGAACACAGGGATGCGCCGTATTTTGGGTTTCCCTGCATTCTGGAAATGACGCAGCTTGGCACAGCAAAATTGCTTGTGGTACCGCACTGAGCCATTTCCTTGTAAATATGCCCCTACATTTTATAGGAAATTATATTGCTAATTTTCTGAATCCACTCAAAATACGTAAAGCCTGATTTAAAGATGTGTGGATTTGTTACTCTATCCCAAACATAACAAATGTCCTATTCACCATATTCCAACTGTATTATTGCCTGTGGCATGTGTAACAAGGCGGGTGAGTTATCCATCACTTTTGTGACAGAGTGCCCCTATGCCAAAGTCTAAATCTGACCTGTAGTCTATAGACTGGACTAGTGCCTGAAAAACATAAAATAAATATTAATGAAAGTCCCTGAAAAACACTAAGGCTGGGCAGTGCAGTATTAATTTGACATCTAGATGCCAACAACTTTGTTCTATGAAGAATGAATAATAGACCATGTCACAAAGCACAGAGGTAAGTCCCATTACTTTATTTATTACATTATCCCAGATAAATCATTTGGAATAAATATGGATGGAGTACCTTAAATGGAAGTGAGTCATATGAAAATTCTTCAATTCTAAGAAAGTGTATCACAAAGTGACAGCTGAAAAAGTGTGAGACTATGTGGGAGGAGATAGGGGGCATTTAAGATAAGAGAATAGATAGTATTTGTTTCTGAAAAAGACATTACACCAATTGGCAAGAAAAGATGCCTCCCTACAAAAATATTAACCTGAATCCAGAGACCATGAAGCAATGTTGGAGGGGAAGTAACCCGAGACTTCCAAAACAAAGAAGAACATAAAAAGTTGTTTTTATGTTTCTCATGACTTCTATGAACTGAAAGCTAGTAGAGACAGCTATTTCTAGGTACCTGACAGTCAGATATGAGTTGACAAAAATCATGTTCACAACAGGTGGTATACTAGCAAAGGTGTTTTTTCTGTGGCAAATCCAAAGTATCAGCTTTGCTACACTTACATGATTTGTGAGCTCACTTAAATAAAAAAGTAAAATCCAAGAGCATTTTCAACTTTTTTAAATCCCAGGGAAGCCATGTTTCAGAGTCAATCTGATGAATAGTTATTTTTTGCCAGTTGCAAGTGCCAAGAGCCCAAGCCAGAGCTAATTCAACTTTACAAACACTCCTGACAATGAGCCCTCTATCACCTGTCCCAGCCTGCTATTGCCATCTACTGAGGAGATCAAAGCTCTGTATGAATTGCCTGTGATAACGCAATCATTTATTATAATGTACTTCAATGTTATTGTTTAATATTTCTGCATATCACAGTGTGTTGCTATATGTTTGTTATAACCTAATATTGATGTAATTTCCTACTGTTTTGAAGTGTCTTTTAAACTCAATTATGCTGGCTAAGTTTTAATTGCCTTAGGGGACCCAGAAAACATTCTATTCAGAGTAGTACATTTGCAAATTTCTTCAAAGTATAACCTTGTTTTCATTGCTGAATTTTAGGAGAAATTTATTTTCATAATTGATATCTTCTCCTTGAGGAATTCTTGTGTTTTGGGCAGGGAAAGGTCCTGCCACCTGCTGATTAGATACGTGTTAGCTGAAAGTAACCAGTTTCTGTCACATACCTTGGTTCAAAGAATGTTGATTTGCATACAACAAATGTACATTGATTGAAAATTTCATGTGGCATTACGCTCCATCTGACCATTTTCTAGTGAAAGTTCTGGTCATTTGAAACACCAGTTGTCATTTGTCATTTAAGTATTCAATATGCTGATTGCTTTTTATGCATGAAATGCTTGTTAGACTTGTGAGTTTCCTGATTTATTAATGTTTAACTTGCGAGAAGAGAAACAAATAAAAGGGTATGTCTACATTAAACCATTTTACTATCCTCAATATTAACTACAGTGTCCACCAAAGGTCATCAGTTTTTCTCTTATCTTACAGTTAGAAATGAAACATAAAGAACAGTGACAATAATTTAAAAAACAAGATTATAGTAGAATTCTATGACTGATGTGTGTAAGGTATACAACAAGATTACAACTATTCCATTTAGTACATCACATTGAAGAGCCAAAGGAGGGATGAAGAAAAAACAGCAACAAAAACTAGGGGTGTGATTCACAGAGGTAACTTACAATTTTGAGTAAGTTTACACATTTGAGTAAGTTCACTACTTCAAGTGTAAGTTACTACTAAAAAATAGTAGTAAGTAAGTCTGGTAATACACATGGTTAATCACTTGACCTACAACACCCTCTCATAGAAAGTAATGGAGACAGGGACTTAAAATAAAACCCCATAGGAAATAATGTTACATAACCTATCTAAAAAAAGTTACAAATGTAAATAAAAATAAATTAATGCTACAAAATATATAGAAACAGTGCTTATTTTGTATTTAATTAGAACACATTTTAATATATTATTCTCAACTTAAATACAATGTACCAATACATTTTAAGGACAAATAAATTAATGTTAATAAATTCTATGCATCTCTTTTAACAATTCAAATAAAATAAAGTCAAATATATATGTATGTATATATATTACTATATTTAGGTGGAGAAGTACATAAAAACTAAAAAATATAGCACTTACAAATTTCAAGACATATCGATGTTAAAGCAAGCAAAGATTAATACATTAAAAAACACTAAGAGCCAGATGAACAAAGCTTTTTTCTTGTCACAAATGGCCCGATTCGCAGAATTGGGCAGTTTGCGACAAGAAAAAAGCATTTTGCGATGCACAGACCTTAATTTGCGATTCGGTAATCTACTTACCAAATCACAAAATAGGTTTGGAGTCTCAATTAGGAAGGGGCATTCCCTTCCTAATTGCGAGTCACAGTGTGATGTATGATTGTTTTGTGACCGTGAATGCAGTCACAAAACAATCGCAGTTAGCACCAATTTCAAACTGGTTCTAACCCATTCGCAAATGGGAAGGGGTGCCCACGGGCTACTGCCTGCTCTGAAAAAATGAAAAGAAAACTTTTAATTTTATTTTTGAAATGCATCCAGTTTTCCTTTAAGAACTGTTTTATTTAAAAGCAGTCACTGACATGGTGGTCTGCAGTCCCCAGCAGGCCACCATCCCTGCGAGTGCAGCCATTCCCAATGGGGTTGTAAATGACCTACATCATGAATATTAATGAGGTAGGTCATTTGCAACCCCATTGGGAATTGCAAACAGTGTGAGGTTCACTGTTGTACATATGGTTTTGAGACTTGCAATTTGCGACTTGCAAATGAGTCGCAAAGTGCGAGTCGAAAAACTCTGGGACGCACATCTGGCCCTTGATTCTGATAATGTACAGCTGATTTGAGAAAAGATCCCACCATGAGGCAAACCTCCTTATATCTGAATACCTGTAAAAAACATAGGGCTGCTTTACACTTAGTAATATTTCATTTTTGTAAGAGTAGCAGTTAAAATTAAACCAAATGAAAATTGCAGAAAAATATGAAATACAAGAGACAGATGTCTGACGCACCATCACACAAACAAATGCATACATTCAAAATGATGTATTAACCTAGAAGAAAACAAAGCAAATGTCTAATGGTACCAGCGTTAAATCTTAATGATGAGGCCATTGACTAGGTACAAAGGTTAAATGGGGATACATACCTATTCAAGTATTTTAGAAGGTCATGTGACCTTACAGTATTTTTGTCTAAGTCTTTGGTTTCTTTTGATAGACACCTTCTTTCTAAGAAAATATATTGAATCAGTACCTTATCTGGAGCTCAATGGGTGGATGGGTTATCAGAGAAGGTTTACTGTCCTAGCCCAGCAAAACTTTGTTGAGCATAGTTGAGACACATGACTTTTGTCCCATTTTCACATGAAGCAATCCCTAATTATATGACAGTTCAAGTTCCCCTCAGGATTGACCATGATGGATAATCACAGGGTGATAGTCTCCAACATTACATGATCTCCAAGACAGGGGATTCATAAATCATCTTCGCTGATAAAGAGTGATGTAGAAGGAGGAACAGTGAGGAGGCTTCTGCAGAAACAGTTTTCTTCCACTTGCAGAGCAGAACAATTGGCAAATCAGCAGATCCTCATGTTCTTATGCTGTATGCTGCCATAGATACACACTGAGGCCCATATTTATACCTGCTTTGCGCTGCATTTGCTCACTTGTTTTACGCAAATTTAGCGCAAAACTAACTCCATATTTATATTTTGACATTAGACACATTTAATGTCAAAATATTGGAGTGTGCACCATTTTTTTAATGTGTGAACCTACCTTGCGTCAATGAGATCCAAGGTAGTTGTTCCTATGTAAAAAATGGTGCTAACCCCATAGCCCCATATTTATCCCCCTGTGGTAAAATGACACACAGGGGGGAGGAGGGGCTAGATAATGGTGCAAAGCTTGCTTTGCACCATTATTTAATTTAACGCCTGGGTCACACCAGGCGTTCGGGGACCTGTGGACCCATTTCCATGATTAAACACCATGGAATGGGTCCACAGGTGCCCTCTTTAAGCCCCAGGAACACCCCCCCCCCACACCAGAGGGACACCGGAGGATGGGGCTCCATCCTAGGTAAGTAGGATAAGTAGAGGTAAGTATTTTTTTTAACTGCCATTGGGACCACCTTGGGTCCCCTGCATGGCACTGGGTGCATTGGCCATGCCCAGGGGACACTGGCCCCATGTGCTGGCTATTGGGGTGGTGTGCATGACTCCTATCTTTGCTAAGACAGGAGTCATGTGGTATGGATGGTTTTGTGTCAGAAAATGATGCTAGACTGGTTAGAGGAATTATTTTGCCTCTAGCAGCCTAACATAATTCTTTGGTGCAAAAGCCCCTTCTCCCATACCGCCACTCCCACTCGGCTAACGTCATTTTATTTTACGCTAGCCCACCCTTTGCACAGGCTTGTGCCATTCCATAAATATGGCGCCAGGCTGGCACTCACGAATGGTGCAAACTAGTGCTAAACTTTTTGATGCAAAACTGCGTTAGTGCAGTTTTGCATCCAAAAGTATAAATATGCCCCTGAGTTTTGTAGATTTCAACAAGCGTTATGTTTGTTTTCCCACATAAGGATTCTGGTAGAAGAGCACCAACAGAATGGCTAAGTTTAAAACAATGATTGGAAATATTTGTAGCTCAGGACCTGAGGACTCGTCTACTGATTGTTGGAACATCAGGGCAAACATTATTTAAATACGGATTGAGTTTATTATTATATGAAATAAAAAGAAGGAGTGTGAGGACACAGCCCTGACACGGACCCCACACAAATTTAAAACTGTCAGAACCCTGCTTGCTCCAAATCTTACCCTGGGGGTATTGTTCTCGTGAAGCACATACAGAAGATGCACCAAAGAAATCTAATCCCTGATGAAAAAAGAGGAACCATAGTTTTGTACTATAGACAATATAGAAGGCTTTGGACAAGTCAATTAACTCTAGGTAAAATGGGCAATGCTTGGCTATGGTATATTTCTTGTTACAAGATAAAGGTTTAGGCTCTGCTCCATTGTACTTAGGTTCTTCCTAAAGCCATATTGACAAAGGCTTAGAAATGTATTATCCTTTACCCAATCCAACAGTCTTTTATCAATTACTCTTCCAAAGTGTTAACTAAAATATCAAGTAAGCGAGGTGGGCTGATACATTTAAAGTAAATATATAATATGAATTTACATTTTATTTAACACTTAATATAGGAATATTTCCAATATTAATTTTCACACTTTTCATTTTTCCCTGTACTACCATGCATAGATCTCCACCCCGACTGCGGAGTCACCCTTTGGTAAAGCATTGGGAAAATGAAAAAGAACATATTTAACTCAAAAATCACCCCTCTTATTCAAGCATGTGCTTCCTGTCAATACAGGTCTACCCCTGGGACTAATAGAGAGGATAGGACAGCACCACCCACATTCTCCAACCTCCCTTGGGTCTGGGGAGATGTGAGAGTGGCAGAAGAAGCCAGTTGAGAGATGGGATAGTGATGGTGGGTTTATTTCATACTCAGGGCTTCATTACAAGGCTGGTGGTCTTCAGACCGGCAGCCTCGTGGTGACGGTCAGGAACGCTGCTGCTGTGGCAGTCTGACTGCGACGTTACGACCCTGGACGTCAGACCACCAGGGTACCGCCACCTCCACCGGGATCGATAATCCTGATGGGCTGACTGTGGCGGAGGGCGGAATAAACCAGGGCAGCTCTGCATGCAGCGTTGCCCTGCTGATTACAACCTGGTTTTCCACCAGCCTTTTTATGGCGGTATCACCGTCATGAAAAGGCTGGCAGAAAACAGGTGCATGGGGCCACAGGGGGGGCCACTGCACTGCCTATGCATTTGGCATGGGCAGTGCAGGGGTCCCCCTGCCTAGAACCCTCACAATGCTCACTGTATGCAAAGCAGACAATGAGCATTGAAAGGGTGTTGGTGCACCCTGCGGTGGCAGCATTGCCGCCAGCTCAATTACAAGTCGGTGACAATGTTGCCACCACTTTCCCGCTGGGCTGATGGGCAAAAACCTTGGTTTCCACCCATCAGCCCAGCTGGAAAGTCATAATGTGTCCGGCGAGGAGGTAGCCAGCACAGCGGCAAACTCCCCATCAGAAGTTTTTCAAACGGGTCTTTCGGTCTTCCAAACTCCTAATTAGGCCCTCAGTCTTTTTTCTGGATCAAAAGACATCATTGGTGAAATGATTCCCAAGGCTTTGCTTGGATCGGCATGGGATGAGAAGATGAGGTGCTTGCAGTGTAATAAAGGGGCACAACTGGCATTAAAAGTGCACTTAATGTAAAATGTAAGGATATCCGCAGAGTTTGATGAATTATTTGAGTTTATTCTTCTTTTACTGAAGATATGGACTTTTACTATCTCCACCTGTAAGAACCAACACGCTGGCAATAGGTATAGCTCCAAATCCTTGACATTTCTATTTAATTTTACAATGGATAGTTGTCTGAAGAATCTGACGTTTCTGACACTGTTGTAATGATTTTGTAGGCTGGTCTCATCATGTCATTTCTGATTTAAAACTCTGAAGGGCATTTTCTGAGAAGCTACAGTTAGTATCTCGGGTCCTTTTAATCCTGCAATTAGGCAAGGAAGTTCAGACCCATACCTCTAATACCACCTGTTCACCATCAGGCAGATGTTTGAGGATAAGCATTATTTCTGGCTTTCAGGAATGACTGCTAAACTTTTTTTTTCCTTTGGTTTCCAAAATTACATGATCAACCAGACATCCAAATACGTTGATGCATCAACATTAAGCAAACAGAAAAAACATCAAATAGAGCACTCTACATCCTCATGGGTGTGTTGTCAAAAATAGCCTTCTCAGCACTAATAGTCACTTTTAATTCAACAGTAATACTGGCACAAGGAACGTTTTTCTTCCCGCTTCATGCATTAAGAGAAACAGTGCCCCCAGCTTGCCCCGTAGTGAGAAGTTCCTATTTGTGTACAGGTAAAATTCCTAACATTAAAGGATGACAGTCAAAAGCTTTTTCTAAACCAAACTATTACAGCATATATTGATAGTTTCCCTCAACAAACTCAAAGAGAACTGTTTTATCTGACTAATAACTATTTCCTCTGAACTACAGGAAAGCAGAGACTTTGCTTTTAAGGAAGCTTTCAGATGTGTGTTTCTACTTTGCCTCGACTTCAACAGATAATCATGGAGTGAGTCAGAGAGGACATATGGCCACATGAATATCTTGGAGCCAGAAACAATACCCCAGATTTGTGAGCAAAGGATTCCCAATATTTGTAATTGCTTGTTTAATGACCCATTCGGGGGAAGATCCAAGAAAAAGGAATTCATTTAGGCTTTGCCAGGAAGACCCATTAATAATAGATAAAAACTTAAATTCAAGTCAAGCCAGCACATGACAATGTTTTATAGAGTTGTCAATATTAAGGTGCCATTTTTCATTTAAAACTATGGTGGTCATTACAACCCCGGGGGACGGTGTTAAAGCGGTGGTAAAACCGCCAACAGGCCGGCGGTAAAAATATTGCAATTACGACCGTGGCGGAAACCTCCAACAAAGACAGCCACTTTAACACTCCGACTGCCACGGCGGTACAACCAAACAGCGCGGTGGTCACCGCAAACAGACAGGTGGGAGACAATGTACCGCCCACACTATTATGACTGGCCAATCCGCCACCTTTTCCGGGGCAGATTCACAGCGGATAAAAACACAGCGGAAACAGGAATTTCGAAGGGAAAATGCTCACCTCTACACACTCCACGAGGAACGAGGACACCATGGACACCATGGACCTGGAACTCCAAATTCTCCCTGCGATAGTCTTCCTGCTCCTCTACCAGGAGCACGAACGCCGGCGGCGAAGGCCACGGTGAGTACTGCACCTACGACACAGGGGAGGGGGGAGGCAAAAAACAGGGACACACACACGCAACACCCCCACCCTCACCCACTACAACACACACAAATGCATATCAATACATCAAAGTAACACCCCCCAAACCCCCCGGAAGAATGCAAAGACAATAGAAAATTAGTGTAACCATTGTAATATATTAAAAACAAGTAGGCAGAAATAGATATATACACCATGTACAAAATGAATACCAAGCATAGTAGTCCAGGTAGTGCACTAAGATAGTCCGTGGAACACTGGGACCACACGGTATGGGCGAGGCCCACACAAGATCCCCGACCATGACGGAGAGAACACTGCAGGGGCATCAGAGAGCAACTAAATAGGCACCTCAGGGGGAGGAAAAGGGGGGGCACCTCAGCCGGATGAGTGCACGACGCCAAATCCACGAGGGGGCCACATGCCCACTGTTCCATCCTGGGGAGTGCAAAGCCACAGTCTCTCAAGTCTCACAAGTGGGTGGTCTGCCCACTGTTCAATCCTGGGGAGTGCAAAGCCACAGTCTCATAAGTGGATGACAGTCTCCACTGGTTCTGGAGGGGGCATGGTGCCCAGAGTGCTTCATCCTGTTAAGGACAGAGTTAGTGGATGTCAGTCTCCACTGGTTCTGGAGGGGGCATGGTGCCCAGAGTGCTTCATCCTGTTAAGGACAGAGGTAGTGGATGTCAGTCTCCACTGGTTCTGGAGGGGGCATGGTGCCCAGAGCGCATCATTCACCCCTTGACGGACTCAGTTGTGTCAGTGCCCCTGCCACTCATGGGCTAGCGGTGCTTCAGATGGCGGTGCCCTGTTCAGCGGTGCTTCAGATGGCAGATTGCAGGGTCTCAGCTGCTGGCGATCCTTTATGTCCCAACGCGCCTTTTGCTGGCTGTCCTTCATGGCCCAACTGGGCTTGTGCTGGCAGTGGCCTCCTGGGCAGATGGGCTTGTGCTGGCGGTGGCCTCCTGGGCAGCTGGGCTTGTGTTGGCGGTGGCCTCCTGGCAGCTGGGCTGGTGCTGGCGGTGGCCTCCAGAACAGCTGGGCTTGTGCTGGCGGTGGCCTCCTGGGCAGATGGGCTGGTGCTGGCCTCCTGGGCAGTGGGGATGATGGCGGTCTTCTCTGCTGTGCTGCTCTTATCAGACTTGTTGGGTTTCTTGTGGCCCTACCCCACCTTGGAAGGTGTCACAGCTGACTCCACAATACCAATGGGACCCCTGGGAGTGGTTTTAGTGGCTGGAGTCTTCACCCTCTCCCGCCGGGCACTGGCCAACTTCTGATGCTTCACAGGTGGGGGACTGTCTGTGCTGTGGCTCCGTGCCACACTGGCTGCCCTGGTGGCCGGTGCACTCCAGATTCCAGTGACTACAGGCACCATTGGTCCTGGAGAGGTTGTGGCTGAGGTTCTAGTTCGGGACCTATGAGATGGATGGGGTGGGGGAGGTGGGAGGTGGGAAAGAGGTCAAGGTTGGACAGGAAAAGTTTTTTGGACACACTGGGACGGGTAGCTGGAGGGGGTTAGGGAGAGGAGGAAGAGGTGGTGGTTGTAGGAGGTGTTCGTTTGGTGACTTTGGGTGAAGGTGCATGCGCTGGAGGCTGTCGTGAGGTGGATGGCTGTTGGGTGGATTTTTGCCTGCGTTTGTGTATCTTGGGAGGGGGTGTCACAGACACACTGGGAGAGGACACAGGGGATGTGTGAATGGTAGTGGGGGTGGTGACTGCACGTGAGCGGGTGTGGTGGTGGGTGTGCTGGAGAGGGACGTAGTGGCTGTAGAGGTAGTGCATGCAGGTGTGAGTTTAGACGAGACTGGGAGGGAGGAGGGAGACAAGGAGGAGGGGGACACAGTGGAAGCAGTGGATTTTGGTGTGTCTGCATGTGTGTGATGCTTGCGTGAGTGCCTGTGGGATGTGTGGTGCTTATGTTTGCCTGAGCTTCCCTTGGGTGTTGAAGTGTGTGCATGTTGGTCTGTAGGTGTGCTTGGGATAGGCTGAGGTACAGGGGATTGGGTCAGGGTGGAGGAAGTTGGAGGGGGGAGGCTAGAGATGGGGACAATGGCTGCCATCAGTGCTGAGGCCAGAGTCTGAAAAGCTCGGTGAAGGGCCGCCTGACCAGAATGAATGGCCTCCAGGAATGCATTGGTTTGTTGCAACTGCCTCTCTACACCCTGGATGGCATTCAAAATGGTAGACTGCCCAACAGTGAGGGACCTGAGTAGGTCAATGGCCTCCTCATTAAGGGCAGCAGGGGTGACTGGGGTAGGGGCTGAGGTGCCTAGGGCGAAGGTGATGCCCACCCTCCTGGGTGAGCGGGCACGTGGCAAAGGCTGAGGGGCTGCTGGGAGGGCGGTGCTGGTAGGGGGGGTGGCGGCTGTACCTGTAGATGCGGGGGGCACAGATGTTGCCGCCATCACAAGGGAGCTCCCATCAGAGGATGAGTCCGTGTCGCTGGTGTCAACTCTTGTCCCCGTCGTGGAGCTCCCCTCGCCCTCCGTCCCACTGGTGAATTCAGACTCCGTAGTGTCGCCCTCCAGGGCCATGTGGGATGTGGCTCCGTTGCCATTGCTACTCCGCCTGATGATGCTTATTCACACAAGAACAGGGAGACCACAAAAAGGGGGGGGGAACGACAGAAGAAAGACATGTTGAGTGCATGCATTACCGCTACCGTTGGCGGACACGACAGACACAGAAGCCCCCTGCACTACGCCGTGCTCTTTGGCTCCACTGTTCAATTCCTTGGAAATGGCCTACAAGGCTATGGACGACATCTGCACACATAGATGACACAAGGGCATGACTAGCTGCACTTGGCACTATACAGAGGTGGGCTGGGGTGGCACATGGCCTGACATATGGAGGGGCCTTGCCTACGGAACTCGCCCTGGCCTAGGGAAATCCACAGCCCTCCTCCCCCACCCAGACACCTCCACTGTGCGCAAAGTCAGCAGAATGAGAGTGTACTCACCCCCTTGTGGCTGCTGTGATGCCCTCAAGCGCCCATCCAACTCCAGATAGGCCACCGTCAGGATCCTGAACATCAGGGGGTCATGGTGCGACGGGCACCCCTACCACGTTGGGAGGCCATCCCCAGCTAAGCCTCCGCCGTCTTCTTGCTCCAGCGGCAAACGTCCTCCCATCTTTTCTGGCAGTGGGTGCTCCGTCTGTGGTAGACCCCCGGGGTCCGGACGTCCTTGGCGATGGCACGCCAAATATCTTTCTTCTGGTGGGCGCTGACCTACATGAAATGTACAAGGCAAAAAGAGAAATTATTACCAACTGCACCGTCAAACTGATTGGCCCCCATCCCTACCCTTGCCATGTGGCACATGCATTCACTGTCTTTCATGCACGCATCACTCTCCCCCATTCCTTCTTACATCCAGCCCTCTCCACACAGGCATAGCCCATACAGCATGCTCCCAGTGTACTTACCTGTTTGTCTGGAGGACCGTAGAGTAGCGTGTACTGGGGAAGGACCCCATCCACAAGTTTCTCCAACTCCTCTGTGCTGAAGGCAGGGTCCCTTTCCCCAGACACTTGAGCCATTGTCTCTTCCAGACCGAGGTCACAGCAGCACTTGCAGTGTAGGTCCTCTCCTGTCGAAGATCAGGTATCAAGTGATTGAAGTGATAGAAAATGGCGGTCACGTCCGCGGCAGTGCCTACCGTCACCGCCGGCGTACACCGCCATTGGCTCCTGGGACCCATAGGGTCCAATGTTAACCAAATGCAGCATTGCGCTGGTGTCTTCGACCGCCTACCGCAACGGTGTACAACGCCAGCGCAGTTACCTCATATCCCCTTGTCCCACATTACAGGTCAGGCAGCTGCCATTTCAGGGGCCCACATGACTTCATTTCCAACTGCGTCACTCATACCTAGGCCTAGACTCAACACACATACAGGCCACCTTTTGTGTATGATATGTGTTCTGGGTAAACTGGGGGTACGTACCTCTGAGTTGTTTGACTCTGTGCTCGCTGTTGTCCTTCATAGGCACCATCCACTGGGACATGTGAGGAGATGGCGGCATCCTCCGGTGTACCGACCGTTGGTGGACCTATTGACAATGGAGGAGCGACATTTGATTATCACATACAGACTTGACCATGCCACAATCCAGGAACTGTGTACCCAGTTGGAGCCAGACCTGATGTCAGCAATCTGCCATCCCACAGGAATCCCCCCTCAAGTGCAGGTGCTGTCAGTGCTCCATTTCCTTGCAAGTGGTTCCTTTCAGACAACAGTGGCCATGGCATCAGGGATGTCCCAGCCTATGTTTTCCAACGTATTGTCCAGAGTGTTGTCTGCCCTCCTGAAACACATGCGCAGCTACATTGTTTTCCCTCAGGTGGAGGATTTGCCTACAGTGAAAGGGGATTTCTATGCCCTGGGACACATCCCCAACATCATAGGTGCCATTGATGGGACACATGTGGCTTTGGTACCCCCCCCACAGGAGTGAACAGGTGTATGGAAACTGGAAGAGTTATCATTCTATGAATGTACAGATGGTATGTTTGGCAGACCAGTACATCTCCCATGTGAATGCCAAGTTCCCTGGCTCAGTGCATGACACCTACATCTTGCGGAATAGCAGCATCCCGTATGTGATGGGTCAACTCCAGAGGCACTGTGTGTGGCTATTAGATGAGCACCTGGAAGCAAGTCAGTGGGAATGGTTCTCTGGGTCTGGGGATATCCCTCCAGGTTAGTGTGTGTCTAACAGTTGTCCCTCACCATTTGCAGGTGACTCTGGTTACCCCAACCTGTCATGGCTACTGACCCCAGTGAGGAATCCCATGACAAGGGCAGAGGAACGCTACAATGAGGCCCATGGGCGAACTAGGAGGGTGATCGAGGGGACCTTCGGCCTCCTGAAGGCCAGGTTCAGGTGCCTCCACATGACAGGTGGATCCCTATTCTACTCACCAAAGAAGGTGTGCCAGATCATCGTGACCTGCTGTATGCTTCATAACTTGGCTTTGCGACGACAGGTGCCTTTTCTGCAGGAGAATGGTCCAGATGGCGGTGTTGTTGCAGCTATGGAGCCTGTGGACCGTAAAGACGAGGAAGCAGGGGAAGAAGACAATGACAACAGGGACTCAGTGATCCAGCAATATTTCCAGTGAGACACAGGTAAGAATACAAACCTACCTACTACATGTACTTTAACACTACTACCTCTCTAATGTGTGTCGTTTTCACCCAGTGTATGGTCACTGAGTTGTCACTTTCCCTTATGATTTCACAGATGTGGGTCCGACTGTGTGACATCGGCTTAGATTCCTCATGGACTAGAGCTATGTGACATAGGTATGTTGACATTAAACTTGAAAGAACATTTTGTCACTGTAATTGCTAATACACTATTTCGAAATCACAGACAGACTCCAGATTGTTTTGTGCTTTAAGTGTGTTTATTTAAGTGCTCAATATTGGAGGGGGTAGTGACATGGTGAGGGGTGATTGCAGAGGAATGTCCATGGCAGAGTCCAGTCTATTAGTCTCTCAGGTGCATTGCCTATAGGGGCATAGGAAGTGGAGCTGGGGCAGTTTCAGTACGGACAGGGTGACAAAGTGGGACAGTAGGATGACAATCAGCGTGGTCTCATTTCTTGGCGGGGGTCTTGGCATTGTTCTCTGTCTTTGTCCTGGATCTCAGGGACCGTTTGCGGGTTGGTTCTCCCTCTGCAGGGGGTGGGGTGCTGGTGTGGTGGTCCTGTGGCGGTGCCTCCTGTCCACTAGCGCCGGCGGAGGTGGTGGGCAGTTCATCATCCATGCTAGTGTCAGGGTCCCCTTGTAGTGCCACAGTGTCCGTCCTGGTACTGAGTACTTCTTTCAGCACCCCTACGATGGTGCCCAGGGTGGAGCTGATGGTTCTGAGTTCCTCCCTGAAGCCCATATACTGTTCCTCCTGCAGGCGCTGGGTCTCCTGAAACTTGGCCAGTACCGTTGCCATCGTCTCCTGGGAGTGGTGGTAGGCTCCCATGATGGAGGAGAGGGCCTCGTGGGGAGTGGGTTCCCTGGGCCTGTCCGCCCCCTGTCGCACAGCAGCTCTCCCAGTTCCCCTGTGTTCCTGGGCCTCCGTCCCCTGGACCGTGTGCCCACTACCACTGCCCACAGGTCCCTGTTGTTGTTGGGGTGGTGGGTTATCCTGGGTTCCCTGCAGTGGTGGACACAGAGCTGATTGACGTGTCCTGGGGATGGAGGTGTGGGCCCGCTGGGTGGGTGCTGTGCTGGTGTTTCCAGAGGGTGGAAGGTCTGTAGTGGCCTGTGACTGGGTGATGGGAACCGACTGTCCCAAGGTCCCCGATGGGCTGGGCTGGTCATCTAGATCCAGTTGGACAGAGGTGCTGTCATCACTGTGGGCCTCTTCTGTTAGTGGTGTGGACATGAGTGGACCCTCCTGTCCGGTGACGTTGGGTAGGGGTCCTGCAGGGGTATAAAAGGATGGTTATTACATCTGTGTGTGTCATGGTGTGCAATGAGTGGGTGACCGTGTACCCCAGTGCTTGCATTCCTGTGTGAGACCTTGTGTGAGGATGGTTTAGGGGGTTGTATGGGTATGTGCAGTGGGCATGCTTTAGTGATGGGTGTCCATGCTTTGTAGTTGCATGCAGGGCTTGGTAATGGGATGGGTGGTTTGTGATATTGGGACATATGTGAGGAGTTGGGGTGCTGGGGGTGAAGGTGAGGGTGGGGGTATGTGATAGCATGCAGGTAGGGTGGGGGTTGTAATAGTTAAGATTTGACTTACCAGAGTCCATTCCTCCACCTACTCCTGCGATGCCCTAAGGATGCAGAATCCCCAAGACCTGCTCCTCCCATGTTGTTAGTTGTGGGTGAGGAGGTGGGGGTCCGCCGCCAGTCTGCTGAACCGCCAGGTGGTGTCTTGAGACCATGGAACTCACCTTCCCCCGTAGGTCGTTCCACCTCTTCCTGATGTCCTCCCGATTTCTTGGGTGCTGTCCCACTGCGTTGACACTGTCCACTAATCTTCGCCATAGCTCCATCTTCCTTGCAATGGAGGTGTGCTGCACCTGTGATCCGAATAGCTGTCGCTCTACCCGGACAATTTCCTCCACCATGACCCTGAGTTCCTCCTCCGAGAACCTGGGGTGTTTCTGCTGTGCCATGGGGTGGTCTAGGTGATGTGTGGGGTGGAGTGTGTGGTGATATGTGTGCTGATATGTAGTGGTGTGTTGTGTGAGGTGCGTGGAAGTTCTGTGGGTGATGGTGTTGTGTGCCTGTGGTTGCTATTGTTCTTGCTGGTGCTCTCTCTCTGGCCTTCTGTCTGAATTTTTTGCCGTGGGGGTTTGTGGGTATTGTGGGTGTGTGTTTTATAGTGGTGTGGGTGTATGGGAGTGGTGTGTGTATGTGTATCACGTGTGTGTATTTGGAATTGTCCAATGTGGTTGTGTTTTGTAGAAGTGTGTGTATTTTGAGCGCGGCGGTATGTACCACCAATGGAATACCGCGGTTGAAAGACCGCCACGTGGATTCGTGTGTCGTGATAGTGTGGGTGTATTCCTGTTGCCGTGAGGGTGGAGGTTTGGTTATCACCAGTTTATCACTGACCTTTGGTGTGGCGGACTTGTGTGGGTGTCTAAATTTTGGCGGATTCTGAGCTGTGGGTCGTAATAGCTGTGGCGGAATTCTGCGGCCATGGCAGTGTGCTGGCGATCTTTGCATGGCGGTAAGCGGCATTTACCGCCAATATTGTAATGAGTGTGTGGGAGTGGTGTGTCCACCACTACAGGGAACCCAGGCTAACCCGCCACCCCAACAACACCAGGGCCCTGGGGGCAGTGGCAGTGAGCACACCATTCAGGGGACAGAGGCCCAGGAACACAGGGGAACTGGGCGGGCTGCTGTGCGACAGGGGGAGGACAGGCCCAGGGAACCCACTCTCCACGAGGCCATCTCCAACATCATGGGAGCCCACCCCCATTCCCAGGAGACAATGGAAACGGTACTGGCCAAGTTTCAGGAGACCCAGCGGCTGCAGGAGGAACAGTATTTGGGGTTCAGGGAGGAACTCAAATCCATCAATACCACCCTGGGCACCATTGTAGGGGTGCAGAAGGAACTCGTCAACAGGAGGGACACTGTGGCACAACAAGGGGCCCCTGTCACTAGCCTGGATGATGAGCTGCCCACCACCTCCGCCGGCGCTAGTGGACAGGAAGCACCGCCACAGGACCACGACACCAGCACCCCAACCCCTGCAGATGGAGAACCACCCCACAAACGGTCCCTGAGATCCAGGACAAAGACAGAGAACAATGCCAAGACCCCCGCCAAAAAATGAGACCACCCTGATTGTCATCCTTCTGTCCCACTTTGTTACCCTGTCCATCCATCAACTGCCCCAGCTCCACTTCCTATGCCCCTTTGGACAATGCACCTGTGAGACTAATAGACTGGACTCTGCCATGGACATTCCTCCACCATCACCCCTGACCCTTCTACACCACCCTCCAATATTTAGCACTTAAATAAACACCCTTAAAGCACAAAACAATCTGGAGTCAGTCTGTGCTTTCGAAAATTTGTATTTGCAATAACTGTGGAAAATTGATATATCCATTGTATTGTCAACATACCTATGTCACACAGCACTAGTCCGTGCGGAAACAAAGCAGATGTCAACAGTGGGACCCACATCTGTGAAATTGAAAGGGAAAGTGACAACTCAGGGTCCATACACTGGGTGAAAGTGACAGACAGATGAAAGGTAGAACAAGGGTATCAGATGTAGCAGGCAATGATGTCTTCTTACCTGTGTCTCACTGGAAGCATTGATGAATCACCTTGTTTCTGTTGTCGATATCCTCTTCTTCTGCTTCCTCATCTTCACTGTCCACAGACTCCACAGCTGCCACAACACGTCCATCTGGACCATCCTCCTGCAGAAAAGGCACCTGTCGTCGCAAAGCCAAGTTGGGAAGCATACAGCAGGCCACGATGATCTGGCACACCTTCTTTGGTGAGTAGAATAGGGAACCACCTGTCATATGGAGGCACCGGAACATGGCCTTCAGGAGGACAAAGGTCCTCTCTACAACCCTCCTAGTTTGCCCATGGGCCTCATTGTAGCGTTCCTCTGCCCTTGTCCTGGGATTCCTCACTGGGGTCAGTAGCCATGACAGGTTGGGGTAACCAGAGTCACCTACAAATGGCGAGGAACAACTGTTAGACACACACTAACTCTTAGGGACATCCCCATACCCAGATACCGAGTCACACTGTATAAGGTCCATGTCCTCACCTAATAGCCACACACGGTGCCTCGGGAGTTCACATAAGGGATGCTGCTATTCCTCAGAATGTAACCGTCATGCACTGAGCCAGGAAACTTGGCATTCACATGGGAGATGTCCTGGTTGGCCAAACACACCATCTGCACATTCATAGAAAGGTAACTCTTCTAGTTTCTGTACACCTGTTTACTCCTCTGGGGGGGACCAAGGCCACATGTGTCCCATCAATGGCACATATGATGTTGGGGATATGTCCCAGGGCATAGAAATCACCTTTCACTGTAGGCAAATCATCCACCTGAGGGAAAACGATGTAGCTGCACATGTGTTTCATCAGGGCAGACAACACTCTGGACAACACGTTTGAGAACATAGGCTGGGACATCCCTGATGCAATGGCCACTGTTGTTTGAAAAGACCCACTGGTACACTGACAGCACCTGCACTATAGGGGGGATTTCTGTGGGATGACGGATAGCTGACATCAGGTCTGGCTCCAACTGTGCCCACAGTTCCTGGATTGTGGCACGGTCCAGTCTGTAGGTGACAATTACATGTCGCTCTTCCATTGTCGACAGGTCCACCAGCGGTCTGTACACCGGAGGATGCCGCCATCTCCTCAGCTGCCCCAGCGGACGTGATCTATGGAGTAGAACAGTAAGCAGAGAGTCAGCCAACACTGAGGTACGAGAACACAACTTAATTTCAAATTTTTTTTAATACGCTATGTGCCTGTATTAGTGTGTATGCAAGGCCTAGATATGTGTGACGCATTTAAAATTAATGCCATGTGGCCTCCTGAAATGGCGGCTGCCTGACCTGTAATTTGGGACCAGGGGATATGAGGTAACTGCGCTGGCGTTGTACACCGTCGCGGTAGGCGGTCGAAGACTGCGGCGCAATCCTGCATTGGTTAACATTGGACCCTATGGGTCCCAGGAGCCAATAATGATGTACGCCGGCGGTGATGGTACGCACCGCTGCGGACTTCACCGCCATTTTCTCTCTGTTCACTCACTTGATACCTGATCTTCGACAGGAGAGGACCTACACTGCAAGTGCTGCTGTGACCTCAGTCTGGAAGAGACAATGGCTCATGTGTCTGGGGAAAGGGCCCCTGCCTTCACCACGGAGGAGTTTTAGAAACTAGTGGATGGGGTCCTCCCCCAGTACACCCTACTCTACGGTCCTCCAGACAAACAGGTAAGTACACTGTGAGCATGCCGAATGGGCAATGTCTGTGTGGAGTGGTGTTGATGGAAGATGGGGGGGGGGGTAATAAGGCATGCACGAAACGACGATGAGTGCATGTGCGTCATGGCAAGGGGAGGTATGCAGGCCAGTGACTGTGAAGGTGCGGACGATTATATCTTCTACTTTTCCCCTATACTATTCCTGTAGGTCAGCACCCACCAGAAGAAGGATATTTGGCGTGCCTTCGCCAAGGAAGTCCGGACCCTGGGGGTCCACCACAGATGGAGCACCCACTGCCGGAAAAGATGGGAGGACATTTCCCGCTGGAGCACGCAGACAGCGGAGGCCCAGCTGAGGATGACCTCCGAACGTGGGAGGGGTGCCCATCGCACCATGACCCCC
Source organism: Pleurodeles waltl (assembly GCF_031143425.1). Classification (NCBI taxonomy): domain Eukaryota; kingdom Metazoa; phylum Chordata; class Amphibia; order Caudata; family Salamandridae; genus Pleurodeles; species Pleurodeles waltl. Next base: position 1,564,464,054 of record NC_090444.1, on the reverse strand, counting down.
CTGATGTTCCCGATCCTGGCAGTGGCATATCCGGAGTTGGATGGGCGCTTGAGGGCATCACTGCAGCCACGAGTTGGTGAGTACACTCTCATTCAGCTGATTCAGTGCGAATTGGAGGTGTGTGGGTGGGCTCCCTGTTCTTGTGTGCATTAGCATCATCAGGTGGAGGAGCAGTGGCACCGGAGCAGGAGGGAGCTGCATCCCACATGGCCCTGGAGGGCGAGGGGAGCTCCACGGCGGGGACAGGAGCTGAGACCAGTGACAAGGACTCCTCCTCTGATGGGAGCTCCCTTGCGGTGGCGGGCCCCTCTATGCCCACCGCATCTACGGGTACAGCCGCCAACCCTCCTACCAGCACCACCCTCCCATCAGCCCCTCAGCATGTGCCCCGTGGCCGCTCACCCATGAGGGTGGGCAATTCCTTTGCCCCAGGCACCTCAGCCCTGCCCCTGTCAGCCCTGCTGCCCTCAGTGAGGAGGCCATTGACCTCCTCAGGTCCCTCACTGTTGGGCAGTCAACCATTTTGAATGCTATCCAGGGTATAGAGAGGCAGTTGCAACAGACCAATGCATACCTTGAGGGCATTCATTCTGGTCAGGCAACCCAACAGCCAGCTTTTCAGACTCTGGCCTCAGCACTGATGGCAGCCATTGTCCCTGTGCCCAGCCTCCCCCCTCCAACTTCCTCCACCCAGACCCAAACACCTGTACCTCATCCTATCCCAAGCACACCATCAGATCAGCATGCACCTACCTCAACTCACAAAGGAAGCTCTGGCAAACAGAAGCACCACACATCCCACAGGCACTCATACAAGCATCATACCCATGCACACATACCAACATCCACAGCCTCCACTGTGCCCTGTCTCGTCTTCACTCACACCTGCATGCACTACATCTTCAGCCACTACGTCCATCACCAGCACACCCATCACCACACCCGCTCACTTGCACTCACCACCCGCACTACCATTCACACATCCCCTGTGTCCTCTCCCAGTGTGTCTGTGAGCCCACCTCCCAAGGTACCCAAATGCAGCCACACACCCACCCAACAGCCATCCACCTCACAACAGCCTCCATCCCATGCACCTTCAACCAAAGTCAGCAAACATACACCTCCTACAACCACTACCTCCTCCTCCAATCCCAAACCCCCCTCCATCTACCCGTACCAGTGTGTCCAAAAAACTTTTCCTGTCCAACCTTGACCTCTTTCCCTCACCTCCCCCACCCCTTCAGTCCCCTAGGGCCCACCTTTCCAGGTTCCAACCCAGCCTCTCAGCCACAACATCAGCAGGAACAGTGGTACGAGCAGTAACCGGCTTCTGGAGTGCGCCAAGCAGCACGGCAGCCAGTGTGCCAAGGAGCCAGACCACGGACAGTATCCCACCTCAGAAGCATAAAAAGTTGGCCACTGCCCGGTGGGAGAAAGGCAAAACATCTACCACCAAAGGCTCTCCCAGGAGTACAGTTGGGAGTGGGAAGACAGCTTCGACACCATCCAAGGTGGGGAAGGCGCACAGAAAGACAGGCAAGTCGCCGAAAACCTGCACGGCGGACAAGACCGCCACCAGAACCGCTGCCAAGGACACCGCCACCACAAGCACCGCTTCACAGAACACCGCTGCCACCAGCACCGCTGCCAAGGACACCGCCGCCACAAGCACCGCTTCACAAGACACAGCTGCCACCAGCACCACTGCCAAGGACACCACCGCCACCAGCACCGATGCCAAGGATACCGCCGCCACCAGCACCGCTTCTCAGGACACCGCCACCACCAGCACCGCTGCCAAGGACACTGCCGCCACAAGCACCGCTGCCAAGGACACCGCCGCCACCAGCACTGCTTCACAGGACAGCGCCACCACCAGCACCGCTGGCAAGGACACCGCCGCCACATGCACCACTGCCAAGGACACCGCCGCCACAAGCACCGCTTCACAGGACACCACGGCCACCAGTACCGCTACCGAGGACTCCGCTGCCACAAGCACCACTGTCAAGGACACCGCCGCCACAAGCACCATTTCACAGGACACCGCCACCACCAGCACCGCTGCCAAGGACACCGCCGCCACAAGAACAACTTCACAGGACACCGCCGCCACCAGCATCGCTGCCAAGGACACCGCCGCCACCAGCACCGCAGGCCAATGAGCACCGACAGCTCTGATGCAACTGAGGCCGCCACGAGCAGGAATAAGCACTCTGGGCACAAAGCCCCCTCCAGAAAGCCCCCTCCAGAAGCAGTGGAGAAAGGCATCCACTACCTCTGTCCTTGGCAGGATGAAACACTCTGGGTACTAAGCCCGCTCCAGAACCAGTGGAGAAAGACATCCACTACCTCTGTCCGTGGCAGGGTGAAGCACTCTAGGCACAAAACCCCATCCAGAACCTGTGGAAACTGTTATCCACTAGAGAGACTGTGGCTTTGCACTCCCAAGGATATAGCAGTGGGCAAACCACCCACTGGAGAGACTTGTGAGACTGTGGCTTTGCACTCCCCAGAATAGAGCAGTGGGCAAACCACCCACTGGAGAGACTTGTGAGACTGTGGCTTTGCACTCCCCAGGATATGGGAGTGGGCAAACCACCCACTGGAGAGACTTATGAGACTGTTCATTTGCACTCCCCAGGATAAAGCATTGGGCAAACCACCCACTGGAGAGACTTGTGAGACTGTGGATTTGCACTCCCCAGGATAAAGCAGTGGGCAAACCACCCACTGGAGAGACTTGTGAGACTGTGGCTTTGCACTTACCAGGATACAGCAGTGGGCATGGAGCCCCCTCGTGGATATGGCGTTGTGCACTCATCCGGCTGAGGTGCCCCCTTTTCCTTCCCCCTGAGGTGCCTGTTGTATTTCTATCTGATGCCCCTGCAGTGTTCTCTCCGTTTTGATTAGGTATCTTGTGTGGGCCTCACCCATGCATTTTGGGCCCAGTGGTCCACGGACTTTTATGGTGCAAAACCTTGGACTTGTATTCTTGGTGTATATATTTGTTTATAGTGTACATATATTTTTTGAGTACTGGATTTTAATAGATTACAATCGTTCAACTCATTTCCTTTTGTCTTTGCATTCTTCCGGGGGAGTTGGGGGGTGTAACTGTAATGTATCATGATGTATTAGTGTGTGTGTTGTGGTGGGTGAGGGTAGGGGTGGGGGTGTTGCGTGTGCGTGTCACTCTTTTTTCCCTCCCCCCTCCCCTGTGTCGTAGGTGCAGTACTCACAGTGGTCTTTGCCACTGGCGTTCGTGCTCCTGGTAGAGGAGCAGGAAGACAAAGGCAGGGAGTATCTGGAGTTCTGGTTCCATGGCATCCTGGTTCCTCGTGGGGTGTGTAGAGGTGAGCGTTTTCCATTCCAAGTCCTGTTTCCGCCGTGTTTTTGTTTGTGGTGAATCCGCCCCGGAAAAGATTGGACTGTTGTAATACTGTGGGCGGTACATTGTGTTCCACCTGTCTGTTGGCGGTTACCGTCGCGGGTTTGTTTGTACCGCTGTGGCGGTTGGAGTGTTAAAGTGGCTGTCTATGTTGGCAATTTCTGCCACAGTCGTGATTCCATTTTTTTTACCGCCGCTTTAGCACCGACCTCCAGGGGTGTAATGATCACCAATGTAACGCCCGCCGTATTTCAAGGCACCAATCCGCCAGCTTTCCCGGGGCGGTACCAATGACATCAAAAGCAAGGCAGAAACTGAACAACGAAGGGGAACTACTCACCTCTTGATACTCCACGAAGAACCAAGACGCCATGGAGCCCGAATTGTAGATCCTCCCCAAGTTGGTGTATCTACTAATACACCACGTGGTAGAAAGAAGGCGGCGGTGGCGACGACGGTGAGTACTGCACCTAGCACACAGGGGAGGGGAGGAGGGAAAAGAGAGTGGCTAACACACGCGGCACGCAACACCCCGACCCCCCACCCTCACCCACAACACCATACACACAAACATATCCAACAACAATACAGATACACCCCGTCACCCCCTGGAAGAACGCAAGGACAAAAGGAAATGAGTCTAGCCAGTGTTATATTGGAACATTAAGATATATCAAGAGAAAAGCAAATAATCAGTATATACAAATATTTACAATATGTACACAAGGCTGTACACTGTCCTTGTAAATGTCCGTGGACCAGTGGTCCCAAAAAGCATTGGCGAAGCCCATACATGACACCTGCCTCAAAACGGAGAGAACACTGCAGGGGCATCAGGTCGAAAAAACACAGGCACCTCAGGGGGAAGGGGAGGGGGGCACCTCAGCCGGAAGATAGTACAACACCACTGCTCCTCGAGGGGGCTCCATGCCCACAGCTTGGTCCTGGGGAGTGCAAAGCTACAGTCTCTCAAGTGGGTGACATGTTCCACTGGTTCTGTAGGGGCCTTTGTGCCCAGAATGCTTCATCCTGCCAAGGATAGGATGAGTGGATGTATCTCTCCACTGGTTCTGGAGGGGGCTTTGTGCCCAGAGTGCCTCATCCTGCCAAGGATAGGGTGAGTGGATGTATCTCTTCACTGGTTCTGGTGGGGGCTTTGTGCCCTGAGTGCTTCATCCTGCCAAGGATAGGGTGAGTGGATGTATCGCTCCACTGTTTCTGGAGGGGGCTTTGTGCCCATAGTGCTTCATCCTGCCAAGGATTGGGTGAGTGGATGTATCTCTCCACTGGTTCTGGAGAGGGCTTTGTACCCAGAGTGCTTCATCCTGCCAAGGATTGGGTGAGTGGATGTATCTCTCAACTGGTTCTGGAGGGGGCTTTGTGCCCAGGATGGTTCATCCTGCCAAGGTTAGGGTGAGTGGTTGTATCTCTCCACTGGTTCTGGAGGGGGCTTCGTGCCCAGCGATGCTGCACCTGGGGTGTGGCAGTTAACATCCTCTCACCTGGATGTCTGAGCCACGCAATGTACCTGGAACAGGTAGCATGATACTACATGGAGGCAGAGCCACACTCCATCCTGCGGCGACTTAGGCTGCCAACTGCTGGTCGTGCCGGTGCTGGAGGTGGTGCCTCAAGTGGCGTGTCCAGGGTCCAGGACGTTGCCTGTAGCCTTGGATGGCTGCCCAATGGTGATGCTGCTGACGTCCGACAGAGTGGTACCGGTTTGGCACGTGGTGCTGCAGATTGTGGTGCAGGTGGTGGTGGCTGTGGCGGTGATGCTGCCGGTGCTGGCCGTGGTGCAAGTGTCTGTTGCGGTGGAGGGAGACACCATACTGTCTCCGGCAGCCTCGGATGGCTGATCCTTGGGGAGGATGCTGCAGACTGACATTGTAAAAACAACAGATGATGGGCAGAATGCAGAACAAATCAAACATTCACCCCCAGTCACAGATCTGGATTTAATCCATCAGTTTTTTTGCTTGCCATGCCATTCCAGTTTAGACCCAACCATATGCAAATCAGTCTTGACCCTGCTCCCCATGGGAACAGTCCAGCCCGAACTGCCAGGCCAGGTCTTCCCTGGACCAGAAACAAGCATCCTGGGACCGGTTTCAGGGTATTACCTTTCATCAGCCAGGCTAGCTTGAATCTGGTGGCATAGCAAGCAAGGGACCCACGTCTGGGCATACCCTTCCCACTTGGGGGCGACAACTGACATTGTGGTAGCGGCGGTGCAGGTGGAGGTGCAGGTGGTGGTTGTTGCGGCGGTGGTGACTGTGGAACAGGTCGCTGGCATCCCTGATGAAATGGTGGTCACCAGGCCCTCACCAGGAGGCATCATGCCCTGAGGTGACTTGCCCTTTGTCTTGAGGCCCTTCCCCACCTTGGCAGTCGCTGCTGGGACCTTGGCACTGTCCTCTCTGTGTTTGGGCGGGGCCTTGCTGGGTGGTTGGTGTGACTTTCCCCTGCTGGAAGCCGGCCCCTTTTTGACCTTTGCAGGTGGCACAATAGGGTGTTTCTTCCCATCTGGAGGTGGCACACTTGCAGCTCTGACAGGTGCCCCCTTCGATCCATCCCGACTTGCACGGATCACAGCAGATGCAGATGTGGTGGCTGAGGTGCTAGGCTGGGATCTAGACATCCTGGCCCTAGGGGACGGAAGGGGGAAGGTGTAGGGAAGAGGTTCAGGTTTGCTAGGAAAAGTTTTTTTAGACACACTGGGACGGGAAGATGGAGGGGGTGTGGGAGTGGAGGAAGAGGTAGTGGTTGTAGGAGGTGTACGTCTGCCGGGTTTGGGTGAAGGTGCATGGGTTGGAGGCTGTTGTGAGGTGGATGGCTGTTGAGTGGGTGTGTGCCTGCGTTTGTGTACTTTGGGAGGAGGGCTCACAGTCACACTGGGAGAGGACACAGGGGATGTGTGAATGGTAGTGGTGGTGGTGATTGCACGTGAGCGGTGTGTTGTGATGGGCGTGCTGGTGATGGAGGGGGTGTGGGTGTGGAGGAACAGGTAGTGGTTGTAGGAGGTGTACGTCTTCCGAGTTTGGGTGAAGGTGCATGGGTTGGAGGCTGTTGTGAGGTGGATGGCTGTTGAGTGGGTGTGTGCCTGCGTTTGTGTACTTTGGGAGGAGGGCTCACAGTCACACTGGGAGAGGACACAGGGGACGTGTGAATGGTAGTGGGGGTGGTGATTGCACGTGAGCGGTGTGTTGTGATGGGCATGCTGGTGATGGAGGCAGTGGCTGATGATGTAGTGCATGCAGGTGTGAGTGGAGACGAGACTGCAAGGGAGGTGCAGGACGTGGAGGGGGGACACAGTGAAGGAAGTGGATGTTGGTATGTGTGCATGGGTATGGAGCTTGTGTGAGTGCCTGTGGGATGTGTGGTGCTTATGTTTTCCTGAGCCACTTTTGTCTGTTGATGTGTGTGCATGCTGGTCTGATGGTGTGCTTGGGATAGGCTGAGGTAGAGGTGATTTGGTCTGGGTAGTGGAAGTTGGAGGGGGAGGCTGGACACAGGGACAATGGCTGCCATCAGTGCTGAGGCCAGAGCCTGAAATGCTCTCTGTTGGGCCGCCACACCAGAATGAATGCCCTCCAGGTATGCATTTGTTTGCTGCTAATGCCTCTCGACACCCTGGATGGCATTCAGAATGGTTGGCTGCCCAACAGTGAGGGATCGCAGGAGGTCAATAGCCTCCTCACTGAGGGCGGCAGGGCTGATTGGGGCAGGGCCTGAGATGCCAACCTTCTGGGTGAGCAGGCACGTGAAACACGCTGAGGGGCTGCTGGGGGGACTGTTGATGGGGGGGTGGTGGATGTAGCTGTTGTTGGGGTAAGCACAGAGGTGTCCGCCACCGCCAGGGAGCTTCCATCAGTGGAGGAGTCACTGTTGCTGGTATCCCCTCCTGTCCCCGTCGTAGAGCTCCCCTCGCCCTCCGTCACACTGGTGCCTTCACCCTCCGTGGATTCACCCTCCTGGGCCATGTGGAATGCAGCTCCCTCCGTCGTCGGTGCCTCTGCTCCTCTGCCAGATGATGCTAATGCACACAAGGACAGGGTGACAAAACAAGAAGGGGGGAAGAGACAGAGGACACACATGGTTAATGCCAGCAACACCACTACCGTTGGCGGACACAACAAACACAGAGCTGCCCTGTGCACTAGGCCTTGCCCAACCAGTCACTATGGTAGTCACCACCCCATGGGGTACAATGCCTAACACCAACATATACACACCTGACACCCACAGGACCCTGCACACTAGTAGCTGTCCAATGTTACCATTGAGTTAGGGGTGCTTCTGAGCCTGCAAACAAGGGAGCTACCCTGGCATGACCGCCCTGGTCTAGGGGCACCCACAGCCCACACCCCACCCTGATCCCTGTTAAATCGCACAAAGCCAGCTTTATGACACTGTACTCACCCCCTTGTCGCTGCTGTGATGCCCCAAGCACCCATCCAACTCTGGATAGGCCACTGCCAGGATGCGGAAAATCAGGAGGGTCCTGGTGCGACGGGCACCCCTTCCACATTGGAAGGCCAGGCCAGCCCCAGCTGACCCTCCGCTGTCTTCTTGCTCCAACAGCACAGATCCTCCCATTTCTTGCGGCAGTGGGTGCTTCATCTGTGATAGACCCCCGGGGTCGGCACTTCGTTGGCGATGGCACGCTAAATACAAATCTTTTGGTGGGCACTGACCTAGTGGAAAAGTACAGGAGGAAAGGAAATTACTCACCCATACGGACCGTCATACTCATTGCCCTCCAGTTCCAACCCATGCCCTGACGCACATACACTGACCATCCTCACATGCAGCCCTCAGCCCCCCCAACATGTGGCTTCGATCCACACCACTCCAAACAGGTATTACCCATGCATCATGTACTCACCTGTTTGTCTGGAGGACCGTAGAGTAATGTGTACTGGGGGAGGACCCCATCCACCATTTGGTCCAACTCCTCTGCAGTGAAGGCAGGGGCCCTTTCCCCAGACACATGAGCCATTGTCTCTTCCAGACTCAGGTCACAGCAGCACTTGCAGTGTAGGTCCTCTCCTGTTGATGGTCAGGTATCAAGTGAGTGAACAGATAGAAAATGGAGATCACGTCCGCGGCGGTGCGTACAATCACCGCCGGCATACATGTCCATTGGCTCCTGGAACCCATAGGGCCCAGTGACAACCAATGCTGAGTTGCGCGGTGGTCTTCGCCTACCGCGACGCTGCACAACGCCAGCGCAGTTACCTCATTTCCCCTTGTCCCTCGTCACAAGTCAGGCAGCCTCCATTTCAGGGGTGCACATGGCATGGCACCTAACTGCGTCACAGCACATATTGGCACATATATGGACTAACTATTTCACACACGGATTTACTAACATTACTGCAGACACAGTTGTGCTACCTATGTGATAAATGACCCTCTGCTCACTGTTCTCCTTCATAGGCTACAACCGCTGGGGCAGATGATGAGATGGCAGCAACCTCCGGTGTACAGACCCCTGGTGGACTTGTCGACAATGGAAGACAGACACGTCATAATCACCTACAGACTTGATCGTGCCACAATCCAAAAACTGTGTGCCCAATTGGAGCCAGACTTAGGCCCTCATTCCGACCCTGGCGGTTTGAAACCGCCAGGGTGGAGGGCAGAGGAAGCACCGCCAACAGGCTGGCGCTGCTTCCCGGGCCATTCTGACTGTGGCGGTAAAGCCGCAGTCAGAAAAGGGGAACCGGCGGTTTCCCGCCGGTTTACCCCTGGCCCAGGGAATCCTCCATGCCGCCATCGGGATTCCGACCCCCTTCCCGCCAGCCTGTTTCTGGCGGTTTACACCGCCAGAACCAGGCTGGCGGGAATGGGTGTCATGGGGCCCCTGGGGGCCCCTGCACTGCCCATGCCACTGGCATGGGCAGTGCAGGGGCCCCCTAACAGGGCCCCACAAAGATTTTCAGTGTCTACAAAGCAGACACTGAAAATCGCGACGGGTGCCACTGCACCCGTCGCACCCCTGCAAATCCGCCGGCTCCATTCGGAGCAAGCTTGCTCTTTGCAGGGGCTTTCCCGCAGGGCCGCCGGGCGATCTTTTGGAGATCGCCCGCCGGCCCAGCGGGAAAGTTAGAATGACCGCCGCGGTCATTTGACCGTGGTGCGGTCTTTTGGCGGTTTCCGCCCGGCGGGCGGCGCCCGCCGCCCGCCGGGGTCAGAATGACCCCCTTTATGTCATCCATCGACCAGCCCACAGATATACCCCCTTTAGTGCAGGTCCTGTCAGTGCTCCATTTCCTGGCAAGTGGCTCCTTGCAAACTACAGTGGCCATGGCATCTGGGATGTCTCAGCCAATGTTTTCTAATGTGATGACCTGAGTTTTGCCTGCCCTGCTGAAACACATGCGCAGCTACATCGTGTTCCCTCAGGTGGAGGATTTGGCCACAGTGAAAGCTGACTTCTATGCCCTGGGGCATATCCCCAACATCATTGGTGCCATTGGTGGTACACATGTGGCATTTGTCCCTCCCGCAGAAATGAACAAGTGTACAGAAATAGAAAAAGCTACCATTCGATGAATGTGCAAATTGTGTGTTTGGTGGACCAGTACATCTCCCATGTGAATGTCAAGTATCCTGGCTCTGTGCATGACGCAGATATCTTTCGGAACAGCAGTATCCCTTATGTGATGGGCCAACTCCAGAAGCACTGGGTGTGGCTAATAGGTGAGCCCAAAGACCCCACATAGTATGAGTAGGTGTCTGGGTATGGGGTAGTCCCTAAGGGTTATTGTGTGTCTAACAGGTATCCCTCGACATTTGCAGGTGACTCTGGTTACCCCAACATTTCATGGCTACTGACTCCAGTGAGGAATGCCAGGACAAGGGCAGAGGACCGCTACAATGAGGCACATGGCCGAACTAGGTGTATTATTGAGAGGACGTTCGACCTTCTGAAGGCCACATTCCGGTGTCTCCATCTAACAGGTGGCTCCCTATACTACTCACCGAAGAAAGTGTGCCAGATAATCGTGGCATGCTGCAGGTTGCACAACCTGGCATTGAGACGCCAGGTGCCTTTTCTGCATGAGGATGAGCCTGGTGATGGTCTTTTGGCAGTGGGGGAGCCTATGGACAGTGAGGAAGAGGAGGCAGAGGAAGAAGATATTGACAACAGAACGAACATCATCATGCAGTACTTCCAGTGACACACAGGTAAGTGAGTGTAACTCCTACTCACATTTCAGAATACTGTAGGACATTGTACATGTCAGCCTCTTCACCTCTGGATTTACTTTTTGCAGATCTGGGTACCAAATTCTGCCTTCTGCTATATGTACTACTGGCCAACAACTGTCATACATTGGTATGAGTAAATGAACATTTACATTGCTATTTGCTGCTAATGTTGTCATAATACATTTGTGTAAGATCAGACTGACTACAGATTGGTTTGTGATTAAAGGGTGTTTATTTAGGGGCTAATGAGTATAGGGGCATGTGCAAGGGGCTGGGGTGATGGCGGAGAAAGGTCCATAGTAGAGTCTAGTCTCTTGCTATCACAGGTGCATTGTCCAATGGGGCATAGGAAGGGGAGTGATGACAGTTCAAGTTGGACAGGGTGACATAGTGGGACAGAAGGGTGACAATCAGGAGAGCCTTATTTACTGCCGGGGGTCTTGGCAACATTATCTGTCTTCTGCCTTGATACCAGGGACCGTTTGCGGTGTGGTTCTACTTCTGCAAGGGGTGGGGTGCTGGTGGCCTGTTGTTCCTGTGGCAATGCCTCCTGTCCACTAGCGCCGGCGGAGGTGGAAGGCTGTTCCTTGCTTTGGCTAGTGTCAGGGGCCCTTTGTTGTGCCACTGCCTCCCTCATAGTCTTGCCCATGTCAGCCAGCACCCCTGCTATGGTGACCAGGATGGTGTAGATTTTGGTGAGGTCATCCCTGATCCCCATATAGTGTCCCTCCTGTAGCCGCTGGGTCTCCTGAAACTTAGCCAGTCATGTGCCCATAGTCTCCTGGGAATAATGGTATGCTCCCATAATGTTGGAGAGTACCTCCTAGGGAGTCGGTTTCCTGGGCCTGTCCTCCCCCGGTTGCACAGCAGTCCTCCCAGCTTCCCTGTTGTCTGTGCCTCTGTCCCCTTAACCGTGTGCCCACTGCCACTGACCCCGGTCCCTGATTGTCCTAGGTTAGTGGGTTTGCCTGGGGTCCCTGTAGTGGTGGACACACTGCTGATTGCTGTGTCCTGGGGACAGTGGCATGGGTCCACTGGGTGGGTGCTGTGGTGGTGTTTTCTGAGGGAGGAGGTTCAGTGGTGGTTTGGGACTGTGGCAGGGGGTACCGACTGTCCAGAGGTCCCTGATGGGCCAGGCTGGTCATATTGATCCAGGCGTGCAGAGCTGCTGTTGTCACTGTGGGCCTCTTCTGTGGGGGGACTAGATATGGCTGGCACCTCCTGTCCGGTGACGTTGGGTAGGTGTCCTGTTGGGGTATAAATGCATTGTTATTGTATCTGTGTGTGCCATCTTGTGCAGTGGATTTGTTTCCCTTCACTACTGTGCTTGCATTATCGCCTTGGTCCTTGTGTGAGTAGTGACTGTGTGCCCTGGGTGAGTCTCTCCCTTGGAAGTGCTGTGGTGATGGGTGTCCATGCAGGTCTGTGATGGGTGCCCATGCATTGGTGTTGCGTGCAGGGCTTGGTACTGGGATGTGTGGGTTGTGATAGTGGGGTATATGTGAGTTGGTGGAGGGATGGGGTAAGGAAAGGGGTAGGAGTTTGTGATGGCATGCATGTAGGGTGAAGGGGATATGAAAGTAAAGATATGACTTACCAGAGTCCAGTCCTCGTGCTACTCCTGCGAGGCCCTCAGGATGCATGATCACCAAGACTTGATTCTCCCATGTTGTTAGTTGTGGGGGAGGAGGTGGGGTCAACCGCCAGTCCTCTGTACGGCTACCTGGTGTCTGGATACCACGGAACATACCTTCCCCAGTAGGTCATTTCACCTCTTCCTGATGTCATCCCGTGTTCTTGGATGCTGTCCCACTGCATTGACCCTGTCGACAATTCTCCACCATAGCTCCATCTTCCTGGCAATGGAGGTCTGCTGCACCTGTGATCCGAATAGCTGTGGCTCTACCCAGATGATTTCCTTCACCATGACCCTGAGCTCCTCCTCAGAAAACCTGGGGTGTCTTTGAGATGCCATGGTGTGGTGTGGGTGATGTGTGAAGTGATGGTTGATGTGATGTGTGGGGTGATGTGTTGGGGTGTGTGGTGTGAGGTGCGTGGATGGTGTATGAGTGGTGGTGTTGTGTGCCTCTGGATGCTGGTGTTGTTGTAGCTTTTCTGTCTCTCTGCTTCTTCCAAAAACGTCATTGTAAGGGGTTGTGGGCAATGTGGGTGTGTGTTTTATAGTGGTGTGAGTGTATGGGTGTGGTGTGTGTATGTGTGTCAGGTGTGTGTATTTTGAATTGTCCAATGTGGTGTAGTTTTGTAAGTGAGTGTGTATTTTGAGCACAGCGGTGTGTTACACCAATGGTTTGCCGCGGTTGAAAGACCGCTGCGTTGATTAGTTGGTCGTGATAGTGTGGGCGTATTCCTGTTGGCGTAACAGTGTGAGTTTTGGTACCGCCAGTTTATCACTGACCTTTGGTATGGCTGACTTGTGTGGGTGTCTGTATAGTGGAGGATTTCTAACTGTGGTCATAATACCCGTAGCGGATTTCTGCTGCGGACACGGAAATAGGCGCCCATCGGCACGGCGGTCAGTGGGATTTACCTCCAGGGTTGTAATGAGGGCCTATACATAGGAGCCACACCGGTCTTTGGAGTGTTGGCGTCATACAAGATTTTGGAAGAGACTTGCGAATAGAGAACACTAAGAATTCTACAATTTGTGGAACTTTTGATTCCTTTTTTCGTATAGCAGAGGCAAGTGTGATTTGGCTTTATACTTGTGATGGTTTAAATGCACCATATCTGGAGGACACACTAAGTTAGTGAAGTGGGTGCCATACCTTTATGGATGCAGCACGTGGGGTGGCTAGCACTAACCTTGACTTTCGGTGTTTATTTGATTTAAGAGATTATATGGTATTTATGATACAATTCACTACCCATTAATTTGTCTTCTTTTTTTCTTTCATCCTTATATTGTTACAGTTGCTCAATTAACCAATGATACACAAGAATGGACAACTGTGGCCAATGAATTATTATGTGAGCACTGGGGAGCACATTCACATATCTTGTTGGTGTGTATAATTATTTGAAATATACTTGTCTGTGTAATGTTAATCTGTTGGTCCTCAATAGGATTTCCACTATATTTTTGTATCTCAATAATTTTGAGGTCGATAGTATCTCATGCAAACATGCCTACGCATGGGTGGTAAAACTCCTGGGATCATAGATTGCTTGCATATTGATGGATTGCCAGCAGTGAGACAAATGTAAAGTCTGCAGGGATGACTAACGATTGACATGTTTTCAATCAATTAAACCAGGACCACATGGAAAATGAGTGACAGCATAGAACTATTATGTCCAGGGCCACGGGAATTGTGTGGCAGGGGAAGCCCAAATTATGCAGCAGGGGGGTCTTTAAAATATGCAGCAAGATGATGCAAATTATGCAGCTAAATATGGCATATTTTGTCTTAGTTGTATGTCACCCTTTTGGCATTTTACACGTTAAAAGTTTCTGGGCAAAGGATTCACCTCATTACATCTTTGACATCCAAATACAGAAATTAGCAACAGAAAGGTGACAAGTCAGCCTTTGCGAAGGGCCTTCCACTACACAGTGACACATGTTGCAGCACTGTTAGTAACTTTTGATCCTTTTGAGCTAGAAACGTGTTTTGGCTGAAATCTGCTGGTTATGCCACAGATGGTGGATTATGTGGCAAATGTGCCAAATCCATAATTGTAACTGCAAAATCGCATAATTCCAGGGGTCCTGATAATGCATTTGTTTGCTGCTCACTTTTTATTGACACATTTTGCTAAATCATTATAGTGTCATGACACTGATGTATGTCCTAATGACCATGTTTTATTGTTGAATGATGATTTAACATAGCTGGCATTTGTGTACAGATCTCTTAACGAATCTTGACCTTATTTAAGTATGTGAGCGACATTCTTGGCAATTTCACCATGTGACCTTTGTGTAGTGGTTAACGTACTCTACACTTTCACACACAAGGGAAGAGTGTGAAAAATTATTCTACGTGCATCCTTCCTAACACAAATATTTTCCTAGTTGGTAGATACCTGGATACAGCTAGAATAAACTCAGCTACATCGGAACTTCTTGATTCATTTTTCATCTGGCTAGAGGGGGATCGAGTTTGTTCTTCAAAATTATGTCAGGATATACACAGATCCAGATATCCAGGTTTGCTTTATTCGTGGGCTACCTTGGGCATTGTTGAAAAAGAGATTGTTGTGGATCTCTCTTGAAAGTAGTGTTTCACACATCTATCTGTTTCCGTTTGAATGTTTCAGCACCGTAAGTGCCTGAATGGGCCATCAACTTTCTTCTTGAGTAGATTGATGCCTACTGTGTGAATTATTTTTTTCAGGCACTAATATAGAGGCATTGCACTCTCATACCTGTATTTGTTACAGAATGATAAATACACATAAAACACACTCAGGGGGTCATTCCGACCCCGGCGGTCAAGGACCGCCGGGGCCGGGGATGCGGGAGCACCGCCAACAGGCTGGCGGTGTTCCTCAGGACATTCTGACCGCGGCGGTTCAGCCGCGGTCAGAACAGGAAAACCGGCGGTCTCCCGCCGGTTTTCCACTGTCCTGCAGAATCCTCCATGGCAAGCTGCGCCGCCATGGGGATTCTGACACCCCATACCGCCATCCTGTTCCTGGCGGGTCGCCCGCCAGGAACAGGATGGCGGTATGGGGTGTTGTGGGGCCCCTGGGGGCCCCTGCAGTGCGCATGCCAATGGCATGGGCACTGCAGGGGCCCCCGTAAGAGGGCCCCACTTCGTATTTCAGTGTCTGCTTTGCAGACACTGAAATACGCGACGGGTGCCACTGCACCCGTCGCACATACCCACTCCGCCGGCTCCATTCGGAGCCGGCTTCCTCGTGGGGAGGGGTTTCCCGCTGGGCTGGCGGGCGGCCTTCTGGCGGTCGCCCGCCAGCCCAGCGGGAAAGCCAGAATGGCCTCCGCGGTCTTTCGACCGCAGAGCGGCCATATGGCGGCTCCTTCCAGGCGGGCGGCGACCGCCGCCCGCGGGGGTCAGAATGACCCCCTCAATCTTTTTTTTGATTTTTTTTTTATATATTTAGAATCAATAGCCTTAACTATCGAAGCACCCTAAAGTGACCACTTCAACAGCACACTCTGGGGCTTATGTACAAGCCCCTAGCGCCACCGGAGCATCACTTTCACTGACGCTCTGGTGGCGCTGTGCACTTTTTGACACTTGCAAGGCGGCACTAAGGCACTTTGCGTGCCTTAATGCTGCCTTGTACATATGGGCCTCCAGTGCAGTTTTCTGCACCAGAGGTTAATGCAATGTGTGTTGCTGTAGGCATTTCCACACAAAACCTTTTGCTTTTGACACTGCCCCAGATTTATGAGAAATCGTAAACCTGAGGCAGCGCAAAAACTAACGCCTCCCCAGGGGTGGTGATAGAGTTGCGCAAAAAGGAGTGAAAACATTTATTTCTCCTCATTTTTGCTTTTTCGGTATGTGCTGCATTCTGCAGCACACTTAGAAGTAACAAATCACCATTGTGGATTGTTTGTGTGCAGGAAGGGACACCTTCCTACACATAGACAATCATTCCCTGCAAAGAAGACACCCTTGCACTGTGGTGTTGGCGCTAGGCAGCTAAATACAGCGCCAGCGCAGGGGGAGAGGTCAGAAATGTGCTATATTTTGTAGATATGGTGAACTTCTGCCCCCTCCCAGTGGTGCAGAGTGGCACAGCAAGACACTTGCTGCACCACCCTGGACCACGGGGGCTTGTAAATAAGGCCCTCTGTGTTATGCCCAGACATATCTTGGGTTCACTGCATCTGTGTTTATTTGAACACCAGCTATTTTGCCATGTCACTGAGGCATGTCACAGAGTGTATTGGTGAAGTGATCACTTTGAGGTGCCTCGATTACTCAGGCTATTGATTTTAGATATATAGGATTTTTTTTAAAAGGTTAAGTGTGTTTTAGAGTTACATGACTGGTAATTACACAAGAAATAGAGGTACAAGAGTCTTACACCTCCACGTTACTACATGAAAACCATTTTTAAACTAACTAGGTAGGGATCTTTCTAGCTTTGAAGAAAGCCAATCAGGCAAATACAGCTGCTTAAATATGTCAGCAGAAGTAGATGGACGTATGGAACATTGCTTTCAGGAGAAACCCAAAACAATGCATTTTTTAATCATGCCCAGGGTACCCTACAAATAAAAGAGAAAACTCTTGGCTATACCCTGAGATGTTTTCTAGAACAAACTGCATTTCTACTTTTATCCAGATACCAAAAAATGATTAAGAACCCCTGACTATGATTGAGTCCATCCTACTGGTATACGCATACTAGGAAGAAGAGGATATACCGCATATGAAGTATGCCTCTAAGAACCATGGATGAGGTGTCTTCTACTAATAGCTTTTGATACCTGTGATATAACAGGAGATCGCCCAATTAGTCAATTCCTGATATCAAGCTTAACTACTTTAGTTTGAAAGTACTTTATGCCTGAGAAAAGGATGCTGTCTCCTGTCTGGCTTTATAGTATTTCCTGAGCATGTGCAAATCAGCACTTTTGCTGACTGGTTTCCTCCTTTTTCAGTGTGGATTGTGTTTTCCTTCCTTAAAATAGCCATTCAAATCAGTAAGTCTACAGGTTTTTTTTGCATTCATGGTAATGTCATTGTTTTCCTTTTAGATTGTCTTGCATATGATAGTCAGTCTAGAAACTGGGGTCGAAAAGTTCATGTATGTTGTTTCTCTTTCCATTCATTTCTTCAGATTCTCACTTCAAAGATCAAAATTATCTGCACCTCTTACAAAGCCTTACTTCTAATCAAACCATGCCTACATCCGTTTCACAAGGGAGCCAATTTTAAAAGCCACAAGTATGCTATCTGGGAAAAATTCGTATTGCTCATGTTCCACTTGTCAAGCAATGCACTGTGTTTGGGTATGTTGGCTGCAGGCGTGGACTACCTGTTGGATGTATATTGTTTGGAAGATAGGTTTAGCTCTGCATTTTCTTGTGCATGTGTGTATGATGTTTCATATCTGCTTACCTAGGCACCACTTCTGATTTATGACTGCCTTCTGCTATACTGATAAGGCAACATTGCTGGTATGCTAGATACAGTTGCAGAAGAATTGTATGGTGGTGATTCCAGTCACCACCTCTGGCTGAAATGTTATCTCTATCATCCTTTACATGGGTTTCATGGATTGCCCTGTTTTGGGACAGCCTCAAATTGCAGTAGCCTTCTGTTCCCTGGTTGCCAGCCTTTCCTTGCTACAGGATCATAGATCATACCAGCATTGACATCTCTCATCTATTATCCATTAGGTAATCTCTGTCATGTGGTATCACTGGACTTGCAAACAATAATCCTAGATATGTTACCAAAATCACCCATATGGCAATTCCAGTTGCATCCCCCGGATCAATAAAGACCCATGCAGTTGGTAGGATTACACTTCATGGGTGGTTTGAAGAACACCAAAACAGTGGTAAAGCAAACTCATCTGACAATACATATTTACTGCAATATATGAAGGAATTTCAGCTCTACTTATCAATTAGGAAAGATAAGATGTTGAGGAAGAATGTGAGAGATTGCCTTTTACACAGTAGCTCCGGTAGTATGAGGTAATTTGAGAATATCGACTGAGGCAGAACACGAGATTCCATGGAGCTCACCCTTGCATGGAGGGGTTAGGAAGGTACCATTTAGATGGGGCATTATATGAAGAAGTTTTTGATCAATGAGCAAAGAAAGCTTGAGTTAAGGGTTGTGACACCCATGCTATCACCTCACCAGGAGTCTCCAGTGAAGGAATTAGAATATCCTTCCTACAATTCTTGGAAATCCCTTGACACAGACGATCTCCAAGACTCAGACTGCTACAATGAAAAATGGAAGGCTTTAGGCACATGCTCCCACTGTCTAGTATGAGTGCACTCTTAAGCTCTCTCCCATTCCCTTCCAGATGCTTGTCTGCAATGAAGAAAAGGGTAGCGTTTGGCCAAATGCTTATACCATCTAGCCAGAGTGCTCCTTTGTAAGTGAAGGTAATGCTTAACATAGGTTTAGAAAACTCCTTCTCTCTTTCCTTTCTTTACTGGCTAGAATTATGCATGCAATCTTTTCCTACCACTCCCTGGGCAGTAGTTTAAAGTAAAAACACTGACATCATGAAATAGAACAATCATTTTAACAGTGCAATAAAAACTCCACTCCTCAACATTTTACATCTTCCTCTCTTGGGAGCTGCTCCAAGGGCCCCCCCTCAGGAAATGGAACAAAATTACAGGCAAGCAACTCACCACAACCCTTGCCAAATCACTCCCGCCCCCACCCAATGACGCCAACACTGTAGCATGCAACCTCAACAGCTCGATCACCAAATGCGCCAACTCCTTAGCCCCCGATCAACTTCGGTCAAGCTCATACCAAAAAGAGCCAGCTGGTTCACCACCAAACTCCAACAATCAAAGCGCACCTGCAGGCACCTAGAGAAGAAATGGAGAAGCAGCAAACCCACTGGAGACCTCCCCTCCTTCAGAGCCTCCCACTGTGACCCATCACTGATGCATCAAGAACACAAAAAAACGCACTCTGGGAGCACATCAACACCTCCCCAGCCAATACAAGTGAACTCTTCACGGTAATCAACAAATTCACCAATCCTCCGTCCGAAGCCACCAACATCCTCCCATTGCAAGACCTCTGCGACAAACAGGCCACCTTCTTACACTACCAGATTAAGGACATCTATGACAGCTTCCTCTCACAGAACCCACCCAGCATCAGAACCTAAGACCAACCCAGCCTCCCAGAACCACCCAAACTGTCCACAGCTGGTCCACTGTCCCCACAAAAAAGACTGATACCATCATGAACAGCATTCACTCAGGAGCTCCCAGAGACCCTGGTCCTCACCACATCTGCAACAGAGCCGGTGCATCCATCGCCCCTGAATACTGCAAGGCACTGAACTGCTGTATCAAAACAGACTCCTTCCCCAATGATTGGAAACACACCAAAGTCCACCCTCCCTTGAAGAGACTCATAGCCGACCGATCAGAGCTAAAGAATTTACAGCCCATCTCGCTACTACCCTACCCAGCCAAAGTCCTGGAAAAAGCCATAAACTCACAGCTGAGACAATTCATCGAAGACAACAACAGTCTGGATACCTCCCAATCTGGCTTCCACAGCAACCCCAGCACAGAGACAACTTTTCTTGCAGCCACTGATAACATCCACAGACTCCTCGACCGAGGCCACTCCACAGCACTCATACTCCTCGACCTCTCAGCAGACCTCTCAGCAGAGGTATAATTCTAAAATCAGTCCTGACACACAGAGGTGGAATGACTGTGCTACTAACTTTTTTGGTTCCTCTCAAAGCAAGTCATCCGGCTTCAGAATACTATGTTTGCTGATGCTCATGCAATTAATATAAATTTCAGGCTCTAAATACAAATTTGACATTACTAGATCATTGAATTCTGTCCCTATGCTATTCAGAATAGGAATTAAATGTGCTGATGTGCATGACAACACATTGCAAAATATCCAATGAATAAATGTTGCTTTAAGATTTCACCAAATTTAAATACACAATTTAATAGCTGCTAATTTCTGCGTTGCTAATCTGTTGTATGCTTAGATCTAGTGAGGAAGTGAAACACAGCATTGTTTTTGGATTTCCCCTGAAGAAGTGCATGCCACATCGCCTTCTAATTGCTAATGTTGTCAAAACCAGAATATCCTATCAAGTGTTCTCATGCATGGGTGTACAACTGTGAATCATCCAGCTGAAATCAAATCTCCAATGTAACTCAGTAATGTAGCAAAAATCCTCCAGTGTTTATGCTATGTGCTATGTTAAGAAATTTGCAAAGTACAAAGTGTTGCCTCAAAGGATGACTTTGCAACAGATCCAACTAAGATTAAAAACACACACATCTCAATCAAAAAGAACTGTATTCAGGTATTTCCTGAGGGGTACATGAAGGACATTTGATTTCAGGGAGCAGCTTGGGAGGGCATTTCAAAATTTGCCTAGCAAATAGCAAAAGGCTTGAATGGATACATTAAGAGGATTGTTCCAATGTTTGGTTATTTGTTGAAATGCGACAGCAATCAGTAACTCAACCACTTGTACATTGAAAGGACAGCCATGCCAGTCATCAGAAAGGCTGCCTAAAAATAAGTTGATAAAGGAGAAACATATGTGTGTATGAGTAATAGAATTGATTTGTTTCCAAACCTGTAACCAAAATTGAAAAGTATTGGGACATTCAACCAAAATATGAAATAGAGATGTTACAAGACCAACAGGATGATGGAACAGTAGTGTTAAATGTGTGTAAGGAAGAATTATAAATAAAAATCAAAGGGCCTGATTCAGAGAGTGGCGGATGGGGTTATTATATTACACATGTGACGGATGTCCCGTTTTCTGTATTACGATTCCAAAACAACCAATGGAGTCCACTAAACTCTAAATCAGGCCCAAAGTTTGAGTGGTGTACAGTCTTTGTTTCAATCACAGAGCTTACACTACCCAGGTTATCTTGCCATCAAAAGAAATACTCTTTGGTCTCCAGTAACAGTTGTCTTAGACTCCTCTGCTTTAATATCCACCTCACAGCAACCCATAACTGAAGAAGTCTCTAAACCTCCTTAAAGTCACTATTTCCTTACCTGATTCCTATTAATGGTAATGTATTTTTTGGATATGTTCTTCTTAAATATACTCTAGTGTTCAAATGGTGATATTGTTTAATGATTGTAAGCTTTAACTGCATGAAATTGTTTTGATTTTCTATCTCTTCACTCTTTTCCCTTTCTCCTCTTTCTATGTTCACATATAATATAAATATTATATTATAGTATGTAGTTATAACTCAGTTGCATGCATTATATTGTTAATTCATCATCCTATGGACTATTTTACTATGTGTCTTTTCTGTTGAATAAACTTCACTTTTAGACTAAAGCAACCAGCAAAAGATTCAGCCACCAAATGGCCATACTCCTTCCTAACTTGTTATTGTATTTCATCTATTACATTTAAGACACTCCATTGCCTCATTGTAAGGTGGCTTGTAAAAGTACTCAAATAAATAATATGAATACATATGGAATGATTGGCTATTGGCCTGTTGTTGAACACAGCTTCACAATTCAATGCATTCTCTCTTGTACCCCATGTACATTAGACCTATGGTGAATTTACCAAGAATTGATTCACAGTAAGTGATTTGTGGATTGCTTTGCTATGCTGATTTTGGGGTGGATGAGAATGTTTTGACATGTGCTTTAGAATTTCAAATTGTGCATGAACAGTACCTTCAAAACTCTTTCTTGCTTAGTATTACTTCTGAGGAAATACATATATATTTTTTTATTCTGTCTAAGAGATTTGTTGAATAGTGGTGACAAATTGATACACATTTGTAGGGACATGTGCTAGTGCATGTACCTGAAACAGAGTGACCTGGCAAGGCATCATGTTTGCAACAGGAATGGTTCCACCATAGCCCCCATGCATCCTTGTGTTGTGTACAAAAACTGCAGAGATGGCCGATCTGCTGATCCTTACCTTTTCCTCCAAAAAATCTAATACCCAATTAGAATTTAGACATCAAAACTTACAGATTCCAACCCATCCATACTTAAGCACAAAGGTCCTATTATGAATTGGAATATTTCATCTGGGACAATAGCTCTCAATGAATGACTTAATTTAACCATTCGAAGTGAATCCGTACAACACAATTGCAGACCCAAAGTCACTGGGACTGTCACTAATGCTGCAGGGCAGGGACTGTGGGCTCAATTATTGCCATGCCACTGCTTTCCTCCTACAGCAATCTGGAGAGAGAAGACAATCCTCTCTCGGACAGGCTCAGGCATGTCTGTCCATGCCCTACCCTTAACATTTCCCTTTATGTCCATTTCAACCCCTGCTGGTGCTTTACACTTGCTCGGACATGTGGACAATGGCAATGTTTAGTTCACTAAAATTGGGACTAACTGATGGCAAACACTGATGCAAGCAGTCAATACTCATTTGGGGGAAAAAAAGTTTAATGCCTATAGTTTGGTGCTGAGAGTCCATTACTCTGCTATCTCTGCACCAAATTCCAGCCTACTGTTGGCCCATTTTTTCTAGTACCCTATAAGATCTATCAACTGTACATCTGCATACCTTGAAGATATAACTATGATATCAAGGTACATAAACGTGGAAGTAAGTATGGTAAATCTTCACTTACATATGTATACTCACCTTTGAAATATTTTGGTAGCTACAATATTGTTGGAAAATGGGTTATTGGTATGGGCAGGTAAGTACCTACACTTAGCAATAGGCCACTAACCTCCACTTAGGTCCAGTTAGGTCTCAGTAAATTAAACCCAGCTTAACCCTTGGTAGCTTGGCAACCAGCGACAAGGCTTAACTTAGGAGACAAAGTGTAAAGCATTCAAATATCACAAAACAGTAATTAAATAAAAGACAGGAAACAGTTTAAAAATCCAGAACCAATTGATTAAAATAGATTATATTTGTATCTTTAAAATGACACAAAAACTAATAAAATCGGATAAGGGTAAACGGAGATATGAATTTTTAAAGAATTATTGTTTTCTAGTGCCTAAAAACAAAAAGCGCCAATCTGGTCATCTGGTCGCCCCTCGACTGGGGCAAAGTCAAAGTTTAAGGCTGACCGCGATGGAGCCCGTCTCGGCTACAGCCTGTGGGAGGCCTCGGTCAAAAATTTACCTTCGGACTTAGTCATTTTTCTGAAGATTTTCTTCAGCGGGACGAACCTGCCAGTCCAATCCGACCTCCTGGAACTCTTCCTCGGATATGCGTTGCGGGAACCCTCGGTGGAGACTTTTACCTTCGGACTTAGTCATTTTTTTGAGGTGAAAATCCTTTGACCCGGGCAAACCTGGATCTTGATCCGACGTCCTTGGAGTCCTCCTCGAATACGCTGGCGGGGACGTCCTGGTCAACTTCCTACGTTCGGACTTAGTCTCTTTTTTGGAGATTTTCTTCACCGGGACGAACCTACAAGTCAGGCCAGATCATGGCTGAGGGAAGCTGGCTAGAGTTGCCGTGGCGGGTCGGTCCCACTATGGAGCTTTTTTAAAAAAATTCTCCAAACTTCTGGATCTTCTCCCAGATGTTCCTTTAAGGTTCTTTTGGGGTCCACAGCTCACCCCGAGGTTCCAGAACCTCTGAGATGATCCTTGGGGGGGGGTGGGCTACAACTCCCAAGATGCACCTGATGAAAAATCTCCTTTTTGGCCACTGGACAGTGGTCAGCTGGTTGATTTCTTCAGGAGTTGGTGCAGGGGACTCTGGTTAGCAATTGTTCACCTGTAGCAAACAGGGAGTCTCTGCTTGAACCAGTTGAAGCCAGGCAAAGTCCTTATTGTGGTGAAGCCCAAGTGTGCAGCTGGTGCAGTCCTTCAGAGTGCAGGGTCCAGGTGCAGGCCAGGGGTCCAGCAGGGCAGTCCATCTTCTCCTGTGGTTCTTCCTCGTTGGAATCTGATGGGGATCTGAGGTGTGGGTGCAGGTCTGCCAGTTTTATCCTTGCTCCTGGGTGAAAAACAACGGCGTCCTGGTTCTCCAATCAGGTGCAGGGTCCTTCCCCCTGTGATGACCTCTTCCTGGGAAGTGTGGCAAAACTCAATCCCAGGAGGCAACATTCCTCAAAAATCCATCATGGCTGAAAATGATTTTTGGAGGTTACATCTGGCTGAGCCCACCCACTGGTGTGGCTAAAAATACTAAACACACCCCTCTCCTGCCATCTCCTAACCTAATCAAGGAGGCACCTAACTGTCTGGGTTTGCAGGATGTGGGGTTGTTGCTGGGTTGCTCCAAATGTCCTTCTCTGCCTTTGAAGACCAATTTGGCAGCCCTCCCAGTTCCTGCCTCATCATCTGCTGAGAGGAGATCTCCCCCCACAGGCATATCTCCTTGTGTGAAGCCAGGCCACTTCACACCTCATCAAGGCAGCCTGGCCAGAGTCTGGCCCATCAGAGCACATCAGCAAAAACACTGCAGGGCTGAAGTTGGCAACTTTTTAGGTAAAGTTTAAAACTCTTTCCCTGAACAAGTTATATTAAATCCAACACCCGGAGGTTGTGGGATTTATTACAACAATTAATTTGATACCAAACTCCTGGTATCTGTCACTTAAAGGGACTTTTAAAATTAAAATAAAGTTTCCCCATTCCAGCCAATGGAGGCCATTCACTACAATGAGGGAAAAACAAATGTGTCTGTTTTACCTCACCAGGGCTTATACAACTATTTTTATAAGGTCCTTGCTTATAATGACATGGCACCCAGCCCTAGGGGCACATAGGGCACACCTTAGGGGTGACTTATATGTAAAGATAAGGTAGTTTAAGACTTTGCAACTACTTGGAATTCCAAAGTCAAATTTGCATGTAACTTAAAATGACCTTTAAAATGACACTGGGCACCTCAGCAGTGCACCTATTGGGGCACTACCTATGCTGGGGTCCCTCAACCTCCATGCTCTACCATATACTAGGGACTTATAGGTAGGTTAACTTTGCCAATTATAATTAGCCTAATTTGCATATCCACTTTACACTGAGCACTGGCCCTGGGAGTGGTAAGCATTACCCAGGGCACAGCCAAGAGTCAGTAACCACCACTACCTGTCCAAAAAGTGTGGGGGTGACCAGGTCAAAAAGGAGGACTTTCCTACAAATATTTTGGAAGCCCAATAATTACAATTCAATTTTCTGGTAGTATACCCCAGTTTCTTAACAACTCAAATACCTATTAAAGGTGGGTACACTATTTGAAACATCTATGAATGTTGTGAAACACGTTTCCTTTCTTTTATGTGTGGTTTAAAATGGCAATCTCCTTACAATTGGAAACCATCCGACCTTCCACCACTCTGGCACCATTTTTGCTATCAGAGGGTGGAACATTGTGTTTTGTGTTTTTTGTGAGCGGGTATCAGGAGGACGAAGTGTGTTTCATTTTTTTTCCACCTGCAACATGAATGCAAGTACTCAGTGGTATGTACTGCCTTGCCCAGCCCACCATGACGAAGATAGTACAGCTTCCCTTGCTGACTTTGATTTCTACAGGTAGGTTGCAGTCAACACAGTCCCATAGAAAACCATGAGTGTCTGCAGTCTTATTGCCTTGGACCCTATGACCGGCCCCATGATTGCGTGTGTCTCTTTTGATGTTCTATAAGGAACATCCAGGCATTGCAGGCAGATACAGACAGTCCAAGAAACTCACACAATCAATGGAGAGGCACCATAAGAGCTTTATGTCTTGCAGGACTTCAACCTACCACAATAATAT
Source organism: Pleurodeles waltl (assembly GCF_031143425.1). Lineage (NCBI taxonomy): Eukaryota > Metazoa > Chordata > Amphibia > Caudata > Salamandridae > Pleurodeles > Pleurodeles waltl. Next base: position 1,564,438,049 of record NC_090444.1, on the reverse strand, counting down.
TCATGAGGTAAGTCACAAATTGCAGCGTGTTTCATTTGGATGCCTGAAAAGGGGATGGTGGTCTGTTGGGGTCAGCAGGCCACCATGTGTGTAATCATATTTACATTAAGATTTTCTTTTTATGTAGGCTGTTTCCCTTAAAGGAAATTGATCTACATTGAAGCTGGCTGCTGTCCCCTGAACCACAACCCACTCCCCAAAACACTTTTATTTTATATTCACCAAGGGACCCTCCTCCTTTGTGAACGGGTTACCACGCCTTTGTGGAGTTGGTAACCTATCAATCAATTGTGACCAAAACTGTGACTGAAAACCATTAATACCCAGCATTGTGAATTGGAGTCGAGAAGGCACTCCATAAACAGGCCTTTTACAATTGCATTTTATTTTGCATTCCTAACCCTAGTTTGTGCTTCTGCAATCAGTTACTGAATTGCAAAATGGGTTTAAAACATTTAAAAAACCCATTTAGTGGTCACAAATCTAGTGATCTGGCAAATTGCAGCTTTGCAACTGCTAAATGGCCCTTAATTCCCTGTCTATGCATATTAAAATGCAAGAACAATTCTTCAAAATGATTTTCTGCTTGGGTTTCAAAATCAGATTTAATGGTGAAATTAAGGGCCATATGTACGAACACATTTTCCCATTGACACAGAATGGGAAAAACCCTTTGCTACATCTGGCCCCAGATTTTGATAACTTAAACAGGAAAGTTAATTTATAAAAATTTACTTTAGGCTTCCTGAGCCACAATGTGCATAAAACTAGTTATGGCTGGGAGAGTGAACAACCCTGGGTCAGAGGACTGCTGTCTTCCTTTAAGTCCAGGAAGGGGCAATCAGTGTTAACTGCTAACCATATTACAGCAAGAAAATGCCTGGAAGTGGACTGGAATAGCTGGCAGAACTAGTGGCAGCTTCATCACTACCTATTTTCACTAGGAAGGTATGTATTTCTAGGACCCTTTCAGACAGCCAGACTCCTGTTACAGGAGGTGGAGCAATCAGTTATGATCCTGTCTGGCAAAAGGGGAACTCATAAATAGGGGAGTTGCTTAGAGGTTAAAGTCAGTCCTACTTGGTGACAGCTGGATTTTTGCCACCATGAAACAGGGGCTCCAGGGTCATTTTGCAGTAAAACAATGAAGAAGTGATGTGAAGGGCAGTGGGGGTACTGTGAGGAAATATTTGGTACCGGTGGTGGAATTTCTCCAATCACTTCAAGTAACACACTTTGGCCCTCATTTGGACCTCTGCGGTCTTTTTTCAAGACCGCTGAGGTACTGCCAGGCTGAAGACCGCCAATGCAGGCGGTCTCCCGCCCAGCGTATTATGACTGCTGGCAGCCCTCTGCCCTTTTTGGGATGAAGAGCCGCCAGCTGCCATACTGGCAGTCAGCGGTGAAGTGGAGGCTGTGCCATCTTCACCGCTACATCATCAGAACATCGCCCACCAAATCACAACCCAGGATTCTGCGTGGCGGTGTTCTGGTGACAGGGTGCTGGCGGTGGAGCAGCCCCCATGGATCCCGTTCCCTCCCAGAGGATCACCGGACCAGGTAAGGTGATCGTCTGTTAGGGGAGTGGGGAGTGTTGTGTGTTGTGTGCATGCATGGGGGTGTGCGTGTGAGTGTGTGGAGGGGTTGTGTGAGTGCATGTAAGCATGCAGTGGGTGCATTGTGTGTATTGGAAATGTGACGAATGTCTGTGTGCATGTCTGTGTGCATGTCTGTATGCATGTATATGTGCATGTATGTGTGCCTGTATGTGTATGAGTGGTATGAGAGTGCCTATAGGGGGTGTGGTGGGTGTGTGTATGTCTGGAGGGGTCGGGGGAGGGGTTCCTACCACCTTTGCAGAGTGATAGGGGGTCGTAGGCGTTGTGGGAGGGCTCTGGGGAGGGGGAGACCCCAATCAGTGCCAGGGAATGTATTCCCTGTCACTGATAGTGCCTCCTGCCATGGATTTCATGGCGGTACAAAACCCCACGAAATCCATGGCGGTATGCGGGGTCCTGATACTGCCGGCAGTATAGTGGCGGCGGCTGGGCTGGAGACCGAAGTCTCCAGCCCAGCGGTCGTCACCACCCTGGCGGTTGGAGTGTAGAAGTGGCAGTTTGCCATGGCGGTAACTGCCATTGCCGTAAATCCATTCGGTTTTCTGCAGGCCTATTGGCGGTATTACCGCCACTTTTACTCTGACCGCCAGGGTTGTAATGAGGGCCTTAATGTTTACTGTATTGACAACTATGTGCATTGCCCTTAAAATTACAATAAAGAATTGATGAAAGTGTGAGTCATTTATTTCCAGCAGGAGTCAAGAATCGTCTTCCAACAGGACCCTCTTACTTAAATTGAGTCTTCCTATGTCTAGTAATGTTCTGGGAAGGTGGGAATGCAGGAGTCAGCATAGGAACATTACAAATCATCAACCTCTTGATCTGCGTGAAACAAGCCAGACCCCTAACCATAGTATTGTGAACCCTAGCTAGGGAAGCTCTATCTGGTCCTGGAGTTGCATCAAGTATGTCAAGTAACCACTGGAGGCCTCACTCAAACAGTCTTTGATGGCAGGTGACTGTGTAAAGTAAGTATGTGTTCCTGCTCCTTATTCTTCTGTGAAGGGAAGGTCAATCCCCTTAATAAGGAAACCCACCCCATTCCACCCAAAGCTTGGTTCTGTGGCAACCCCTCTTCACCAGAAAGCCCAGTAGATGGCTGGAACAAAGGAAAAAGGAATCCTGATGCCAAGAAGGCCCAGCTGACCACTGAGGGTTTGGCCCTGCACATCTTCCAACTGGAGAGAGACTTGGTGACTATATGGCAGTACAGAAGAGATAGGGGCTGCAAGGCAGACCCTGAGGACCAGTGTTGGACTTGGCCCTTTCTGTAGGGCCATCTCCAAATATTTTTATTTCACCATCCTGTTTTCTGAACCCACTTTTGTTTGCTCTTATGACTCTGTGTACCACTGCTATTCAGTACTAAAGTGCTTGTGCTTTCTTCTTTAAATGTGGTAAAAATGGCTTACACCCAATTGGCACCTTTAATTTACATTTAAGTCCCTAGTAAAGTAATACTACTGGTACCTAGGTCCTGTAAATTACATACTACTAGTGAGCCTGCAGCACTGATTGTGCCACCCGATTTTACTTGTCCTGGTATTAAAATACTCTTCACCTTTCACTATTGCAACAGCTAACTCTCCCATGGGTTAATATTTAGCTAATTTCTAAATTTAATAAGTGAAAACTTTCAATTGGGAGCAGGTTGAAATGACGAGTTTGGTGTCTAAAGAATTGTAATGTAAGGCCCACTTTAATGGCTTAATGGATTTTAAGTTACAATTTCCATTTTAGAAAGTTGGAATTTTCCTGCTACTGAGTCATATCACTAGGTGAAGTTGGCAGTCAGATGTCTTTAATGCCTCCCCAACAGCCCTACAATAGAGAACTTAGGTGTACCTGGAGGGGTCATCAACTAGCAGTATGGGGGATGAAGCTGGGCACAGCCCCACTTGCAACTGAATAGGCTGTGTCTTGCCTTCACACAAAGGACTTGTTCCCACTGCATTGTTCATGCAACCAGTTGAAACCAGGGCAAGGGAGACAGGAAACTTCAAGAACTTCAATGGAAATTTTCTAAAAACTTTCCTAACTTGAAAGTGGGTACCAGGTGTAAATATTGGACCCTCAGACCTAACTCTTCAGTTCATATTCTAGACCTGCTGAAGGATTGCCTGCTGATGTGGCCTGCTGTGTGTTCCACAAACCTGCCTTGCTATACCTGAAAATACTGCTTTGCTGCTTGGAAAATGCCTGAAGCCCTGAGAGGCCTGACCTGCTGCTTGAGTTTCATCACTTGAACTCAGGACTACCAGAGTGAGTACAAAGCCTAGTTGTCTGGCTTCCTGAACAAGAGCCTCAGGGGCAGAAAATGATTCACCCATCTTGACCCAGCGTGAGTGAGTCCTAACATCCCAAGTGATGCCCCTACAGACCCAAACCCTTAGTCAGGTTGTCAAAAATAGCCAGATAGCCAAAATCTAGAACTTGGGACTTAAAGATTTTTTGCTAAAAGCTGCACTGAGAACTAGGAGGAGACCAGTACCAACTTGCTTGTCTGTCCACCCAAAGTGCAACCTTGGTCGACATGACTTTGCAGCTTCTCTTGTGATATTCTTTTCTGCAGCAGCATATCCCGTTCAGTTGTCCTTCATCAAATGGATATCCAGCTGCCAGGAACTCTAATTGGCTACAGCCTCAAACTTTGTCCAACTGGATATTTCCAACTACTTTGTTCTGCTGGAGATTTTAGAATTCAAAAAAGATGCTAAGGGCCTAATTTAGATACTAGCAGATGGATTACTCCATCACAACAGTGATGGCTATCCCATCCATCAAAATCAAAATCCCATTGGTTATAATGGGATTTAGTTTTTGGCTGACCTTGTGATCTCCATTGTGACTGAGTAATCCCTCTGCCAATATCTAAATCAGGCTCTGACTCCAAATGCAGAAATCTTCATTGTGACTTTGTCCAGCAGCAACCTAACAACAACACTCCCTCCTAAGACACATCTAGCAGCCTTGCCCTGCTGAACTTTACCTTCTCAGAACATTTTTGGTTTGGATGCTTGGTTGGTACTTTACCTTTACTATGGTACTTTTTGCCCTAAACATTTTAAAAAATCCTAATCTATTTTGATGATCTTGTTTTTTTTTTGTCATTAAAAATGTCTCTATTTTCTAAATAGGTATGGAAATGTTACTATGATTTCCTCTTTACTTTAAAACAGTTGTTCCTGCTTGAACTTAGCATGCACTTCTCTGCCTGCTGTGTGTGCCAGAGCTACCAGAGTCTGAATAGAGATTCTCTCAGAACTCTGCTTTGATCTAACCATTGTGAATTTATTGAGATGGAAGGGGTACCTCCCTCCCAAATTAATAAACACAATTCTGACACTAGACTAGTATGGTAGTGAGGTCTTGTGGTTCTCTTTCAGTTATTTGTTCATTGTCCTCTCAAACATTTGTGAAAGGTGATACAGCTACATTTGACTAACTTTTTCAAAGTTAACAATCATGCATAACACGTTTTCCCTTAAAAGCCCACCTAGAGTAAATCTGTATGGTGGTTCAGTCCTCTGTTGCACATGTGGAGGTAGCCACCCAATACTTTTAGGATAATATGTACTATTGAAATACCATTATTACCCGCTAAATGCACCATATACTTAGGAAATTGAGAAACTACAAATCCATGTCCAATCTTTCTTTTGGAACACAAATACCTATATTTTCCCCAACACTACAGCCACAGGCAGCAGTAAAACCATTCAGAAATGAATTTTAGTGTGAAGAGAATATGGCTGTCATTCTATATTTTAAATCTGAAAGTGTGATGAGCTAGTCTTAAAATGTTAAAATGATTTGGGTCTCAATCAATGAGAATCAGATAGAAGTACAGAGAATCAGGAAATATGATTTGGGCTCTCATTTTGGGGTCTCTCCGCAGACAGGTTCAGCAGTCTGCTGCAGACAGCGTTGCCTACAATACTGCATAGAGTAGACTTTGGGTCAGCCACCTTCTCATATTTGTATTGGTTTCTTGTCTATTCAATATCCCTGCTCTTTCATGGATGCCTTTCCTTCCCATTTTTCGTGTTTATCATGCTTCTATAGCATTTCTTCTTTACCGCTGCTTTTGATTGACTGAGTTGTATCCTTCTACTATTAACATCATGGAACTAGTTTGAATCATTTTCTTTTAACTTCTCATTTAGTACTAGTATGTTCTAGTTCTCCTGCTGTCTCTAACTCTTGTTCTTGCGCTCCCATCATTCCCCTTCCTATTTCTATCATGACACTGAGCAATGCTGCATCTCAATTTCAAATTTAGGCCTGTATTTATTACTTTTTTAGCACCGCATTTGCGCCGCTTTCTGACATAAAAATGGCGCCAACTTACAAAATACAATTGTATTTTGCAATTTTGCGCCGCTTTTGCGTAAAAAATGACTCTAATGCGGCGCTAAAAAAAGTATAATTATGGGCCTTACTATCTGCCTTCCTCCACTTATCTCTCCCCTCCTCCTGCTATGACTTCACTGTGCTGGATTTCTGTCTCTTCTCCTCTCTTCTTCTGCTGCCTTTGTCCCATTTCTCCTCTCCTATTGCCTCTCTCCCACTCCTCGCTGGTCGCCACTATTGGCTCAAGTAAAACCAAATGTTTCCAAAAGGTTGTATTGTTAGCAAAGTCAGTAGTGGCCACCGGCCATGTTGAAAGTCTATGTCTATCACTTGTAAGATAGCTGCAATGTTGCATGCCGCAATGTGGAGTGATGCAAAATAATGATCATCTTGAAAGTATGGAAAATAATACTTACAGAAGAGCTGCTATGGTGGATCACACAATGTAGTAACCATTATGAATGTAAAAGAAATAGACTTTAAAGATAGCCTATCAGCACAATTCTCTTTGACTATTCCTGGCTAAAAAATGTAGCATTGCTGAAGATTTTCAAAGGGGGTATGGACTTTAGGCCATTGGTCTGTAAAGGATAGTTTTATTGATAGTTATATTAGCTCAAGTAGAATTTTCACTCGAGCTGCAGCTTTGTCACTGTGAAGGGACACTGGCCGGTCCCTCCTAGCTCACAAAAATCATGTGAGGGGAAGCCAACTCTCGCTTGTGCTTGTCAAAATACCATTGGCAAGTTGCATGCAAGAAAGAACCTCCACCATGTGGGGGTTGGCGGAATTAGCCCTGATCTCTACATTACAAGCATAATGCAGAGTGGTCAAAATTCCACCAACTTCGCAGAATTTATTGCACACTCCTACTTTAAATTTCATTGGCCAAAGTGTGTCAACTTTTTAGAAGCAGTCCAGTGGAATAAAACAGGTTTAGATTAGAATAGAAGTAGGAGAAACTACAGGGCATTGGCCCATCACTCTTTTGTGGATAAGACTACATTTAGGTTGATTGTATGCTGAATGACATGGGACAACCACCTTAGTTTTCATAAAAATATGAGGAAGCATTAAGAAATGGAATTATTGCATACTTCCCCGTATTTGAAAGACTCCCTGTCTACTCCGTATAGGAGATTGATTGTGTATTGATCTTCATTTCTTTGGCAGGAGGGTGTGCACCAGATATAAAAAAAAATAGTTTCTAAGCTTGATATGTTTTTGGTCAGTGACCTGTATATATGATTTTGTTTTGTGATGTGAATACAGAGTCGTGGGCATTGTGTAATCTATTTTATTATTGATATTCAAAGGTTTCCTCAATGTTAACTCATTATTTCATTGAGCATTTGAAATACGATGTATTGAGCTTTCCCCTCTGCTATCAGTTGGATATTTGCATTGCAGTCCAGGCACTGAAGGGTATAAGGGTGTGGGAGGGTATCCATGGAGATTCACATTGCAGAATTCTGCAGAATTACCTAAAAACTCTAGAGGATTCTGCAGAGTTCGGCATGTTTTGCTGCCCATGCTGATTTTTAGCACCGAAAGCTTCTTCCATGCTGTGAAATCAGTGCAAATGGGACCACATAGTGTGCCAGAGGGCATTGCTTCTTTCTGTCACTCGTGTAGATTTTTTACTGGAGAAGCAGCTTTCTCAACATGAATAGTTGTGACCTAACGTAACTACATGTGTTGAGAAATCTCACTGGAAGGCATTCTCTCACCCAGAAATCACGCTAGGAGACACAAGTTTAACATTGGTTAGTCATGCTCGAGAAAATACCTTGCCACACACTGGTTGGTTGAGTTTTGGCAGAACTCTGCACTCCAAGCAGAATGTGCAGTGGGCAGAACTCTACAAACTTTAGTGGTAGAGCAGAATTTTTCTCCCACCCTTATATAAGGGCAAACCCATAATTTCTGGATGGCTATTGCTCTGGCAGTCAGAAGTGAATAATAGTTCTGGACTTATGAGTTAGACTAACATGTTGCCCCTTATTTTACAGTATAAAATTATGTATATCATCTGAAGAGTGTCAACATTGTGATCAACAAAATTTCCAACTCACTGTAAAATGTGAACTTACTTTGTGTACCTTTTCTCAACCCGCAATTATTCTAAGGTGTGCATGTTACATTTGTACTATTTATTATGTTGTTTATAATTTTCAAACCTTTTACACCTGTTTGACATGCCATTATTCCTTTTGTGCAGGTTTTACCAAGCCTGTATTTTGCGGTCGACAGACTGGTTAAACACATGGATATGATAAAGTCAGACATTTGCTAAATTTCTCATCTGTCAGTGGCAGCATTGTTCGAGTCTCAGTTGTTAAGTAGTAGGGATATTTATAGCCTTCTGGCTTAGTCTGTGTGTAGTTTTTCACAATTTACTGACTGAATAGTAATTTCTGTAAAACTTCTGTCATGAATGACTGGTATCTGTGATTGCCCAACATGTTTAAAGGATGTTTGTCTTTGGAAGACAAAGGGGCATATTTACAACCCCATAGCGCCACCGGAGCGTTACTTTTTTTGGGTGCTCCGTGGTGCTGTGCACTGTGCCTTATTTAAAAGGCAGCACTAAGGCACTTTTTGTGGCAAAATGCCATCTTGTAAATATGGCTCCTTAACACGCAGCACTTTGTGCGTAAGGGGCGTGCAATAGGTGTTGCTGTGGGTGTTCCACAGCAACACCCATTGCATTTTGACGGTGCCCCAGATTTACTAGATTTCATAAATCTGAGGTAGTGCAAAAACTAACACCACCCCAGGGGTGGTCTTAGCATGGCACAACGAGGAGAAATACTTTAATTTCTCCTTGTCTTTTGCTCTTTCTATGTGTGCTGCATTCTGCTCACTCTGCAAATTCTGCAAATCGTGATTGAAGATTGATTTTGTGCAGGAAGGTTTACCATCTCCCCGGCAACGCATCCATTCTTGCACCATGGTGCAAGGGTGGCTCTGTTGGTGCTCAGCAGCAAATTTAGCACCGCACAGGAAGAAACATGGAGTGAACCTTATTCTTGCTAATGCAGTGCATCCCTCCATTTCTAAAGTGACACAGCGCTGCACTGCCAATTTTGGTGCAGTGTCACGCTTCACCACTTTATTGTAAATATCCCCCACAGTATCTTGTACACTAATCCTTCCCTGTACATAATGGACTTTGGTCAGAATCTCTGATGCTGCAAAGCCATAGTTGCCTTTTAAAATTTGAAAGTACGCAGGATGTTTCTAGCTTCACCTAGGTGACTTAATAATGCTTTTTTACAAAGAGCATGGAATCTTAAATCTGATTTAAACATCCCACTTGTCAGGAGTCTGGGGGTTTTGAGTTTTCACCATATTTGAGTCCCATACTTAAAACAGTGGATGTGCTATGCGCACCATTTGTGGTAGTTGGTTGTGGTCCGAGAGCCTTATTTACAGGAGGGCTGCACCGTGGGGGCTCCACCTTTTATGACATTTTGGTGGCACATGCCTCTCAATCATATCTATGAGGTGATGCAAAGCCCCTGTCCATGGCTTGCAAGGCCTCGTAAATATGAAGTAAGGCAACACAGCTCAAACCCATGGGTTTTGACAAATTTCCAGGATTTAAAATGATCTGTAAGTCTGGGAATGCTTTAAAACTATGCTTTCCCCAGGGGAGGCAGAACGAGGAGAAATAACTTTATTTCTCCTCATTTTTTCCTCTTTCTATGTGTGCTGCATCGTGCAGCATGATAGAAGGAGGAAAACGCCTCCATTGATTATTTTTGTGCCGGGAGGTGTCCCTTCCCGCACAATAACAAATGTGCCAACAATATAGTCACCCTTGCACCATAGTGCAAGGGTGTCTGCATTGGCTCTAATCACCAGTTTGTGCAACGGTGCAGGCAGAAGGGACAGGAATGCACAGTACTTTATTAATACAGCACATTCCTGCCTTTTCCTTTTGTCACAGGACAGCACAGCAAAGTGACTTGATGCACTACCCTGTGGCAAAAACTCATAAATGAGGCCCTGAATATTATGTCGGCAATTTAGGTATAACTTATTATTGTAGCAAAAACCTTGTGGCAAAAAAAAAAAGTTACTGCACATAGGAAAGTAAAGATTTACTTTCGTCAAGGTGTTGCGAGGGCTCTCATTATTCTAAATGAGACTACTGGATTTCTAGGTAGCAGAATCTATAACGGTGTGGGGGACTGAGTCTGACCCACGTGTAAAGAACTCTGTCACCCTAAATCCGTTTTTTGCTCCGGCTAACTAGCAGTGCATCATTCCTCCCATGTGGAAGGAATGATTTGGCAGCCGAGCGCATGACATCTTTGGAACTTCTCAGGGAAGTCGTGGTTACTCAGATCCAAACCAACTCTCTTATTTCCAATATGATCTCATATACGAATGACAAAGACAGTATAAGTTTTATATAATGTTTTAATAAAACGACTGTATTTTAGATATTAAGGCGTGAGACGCAATAACCAGAACGATACAACACAGTAGGATTGAAATAGTCACCAGGAGAGTAAAACATAAGAACAAAGCTATCATATTGTCTAACAGTTTCTACTCTCCCTCTGCTTGTTCTATTTAGAGCACAGCATGTTAAGCTTCTAGCTTGCCTATTAGAATCACTGTGGAGACATCAGCCCTCATACCTGAGCAAAGACCTGTGATCTTGGTTCAGCATCTGCAACGAGGCAGTCAGCGTCTAGTTGTGGTTCCCTGGTCGGAATCTCCCTCTTGCGTGTATTGGGACAAGGAAGTGATTTTATAACTAACATGTCATCGTGATCACAAAATGTCCCTACGCAAAAATGCCAAGTCTAAACTCCTACCACGTCTACCGCCAATGTACCAGACTGTATCCTTGACTGAAGCACAGAGTAAATATGTTATGGAGAACTCCAGTGCTGAAGTAGGCAAAACAGTGTGATATGAATAAAAAACAACACCGTAGAACTGGCTATTTGAAAAATAACAGTACGAAGCCTAATAAAAAGCATATAGAGCAAAGTGCACAGAGGCTCTAAGCTGTCAGCAAATGAATAAAATATATTCAGGGCAAAGTGCACAAAGGCCTAAAGCCTGAAGCTAAAGCGCAATGAATACGTAAAACTAACCACACTACACCCTCCCCTTGTCGGTAGCAAGTGGTTCCAATAATATAAAAGGATGCCCTAAATATAAACAATACCTAAAACAATAATTTCGACAAGGTGAGAAGACAACAAAGTCATAAATTTAGGTAACATGTGATCATAAAACCAAATTCAATATAGTGTCAATTTCGTAAAAATCCAATCGTCAGATAGAAGCAATAGAACGCAGGAGTTCCTCCACTTTGATATATGTCAATATCGGAAGATCCACGCCACAAAGTACCATGGAGCAGGTGTGATCCAAAGCCCATAAACCATTCAGGGCGGCACCCCGTGCAGGGCCTATGAAAGAGACAATACCATCTTCCTCCAGGAAGGGAATCTCATAAACTGCCTCACGAAGCAAGCGCATCCGTAGTACACAAGTCTCAATCAATCAATCAATCAATCAATCATAGTATTTATAAAGCGCGCTATGTACCCGTTAGGGTTTCGAGGCGCTGAGGTGGGGGGGGGGGGTGGAGAGGCTGTTTAGCGGTCGAAGAGCCAGGTCTTGAGGAGCTTCGGGGATGCCCGGAAGCATTCAGTGGAGGGCCCGGGGTTGAGGGCGCGGAGCTCTTCGGCCGAGAAGTGGGCGCGGGAGGCGCGAGGACCAGGGGGGGTGGCGCTGGGCGCGGTACAGGCGCGGACGGGCGCAGACGGGCGCGCCTCTGGCGCGCCTCCGGCGCGCCCGCTGCGCGCGGACGCGCAGCGCCAGCCATTAAGAAGGGAGGGGGGAGGGAGGAGCAGCTGGGAGGCGGGAGGCGGGAGGGAGCGGCAAATGGGGGCGCGAGGGGGGCGGGGCCGCAGGGAAGCAGCGGCTGGGGTCGAGGAGCGCACAAGGGGCGAAAGGCACAGAAATCGGGCAAAAACAGTCACAAATGCAGGAAAAAACACAATATGGACACAATACTGGGATTAAATACGATCGGGGAGACAGCAATCAGGGGGGCACAATGGGGCAAAAAGCGCCGGCGGCGAGGCGCAGAAAAGCGGAAAAAAGCTGAAAAACAAACTTACGGGACGGCGGAAGCGGCACTCGGGTCAAGTGAGCCCACTAGCCACCAGGGATGAGGCGCAGGAGGATGCCTGCGGGTGGAGGAGGGCCTCGAACACGCAGACGGCAGCGTGGTCGTGGGGCAGAGGCAGAAGGCAGTAGGTTGGTGCTGCGGTCGTGAGGGGCGAGTTCAGGACCTGAACCAGGTCCGAACTCGCTCACTGGCGACGCGCAGCGCCAGCCATTAAGAAGGGAGGGGGGAGGGAGGAGCAGCTGGGAGGCGGGAGGCGGGAGGGAGCGGCAAATGGGGGCGCGAGGGGGGCGGGGCCGCAGGGAAGCAGCGGCTGGGGTCGAGGAGCACACAAGGGGCGAAAGGCATAGAAATCGGGCAAAAACAGTCACAAATGCAGGAAAAAACACAATATGGACACTTGAACCTTGTATAAGAACCTTTTCTTCCGTGGTACTTTGGGACCTGACAAAAAATCTTGTAAGTCAGTATCATTGGACAGTAACGTGAGATGTGACTTAACTGCATCCAGCGTGGATGACTTCAACCATTGTTGACAAAGCTTCCCCACACTGTATGTAGTTATAATATCAACATGTTCTGGTGATACATAACGAGGGTCTGCCCTACTAGTCCTGAACCCCCCTGAAGAGGTGACAAAACGTTGATGACACACATTAGTGTCTACAGGCCATAATAACCACCCGCCTGGATGTAACGATGAAGTGTTAAGAGTACCATTTTGGACCCAACGTGTAAAGTCACTAAAAGTAGCATTTACATAGTGCTGCCAATTTGTTAATTTAGAAGGGACAGGTATACTAGGCAAAGTCAACTCCTTAATTGTCGCTAAGCCCAAACAGCTAGTCTGTTGTACTGTGTCATTGAGGAAAATCATTTGAACCGGGATAATACATGCTCTAAATAACGTGTCCCTGCCCCGCATATGCCAATTTTTCGAACCCCAAACACTTTTTAAGTCAACAGTTTTAAACCAGTACTCATATCCCTCGACCGAAAGTTTAGATACAAACAAATTGGAATACAGTAATTTAGTATCGGTCCATAACATTTGCTTATTAGAATACGGTGCAACTTTAAAATAGTAGGACTTAGCATTACGTTGATCATGCCCAGAAAAATATGCAAATTTATCATAATACGTTTTCGAACTACCTTGTGGAGGAGTCGAGCAATGTTCCCATTGCACATAATTAAACATGGGCTTAGGGCTACTAGCTTTATGAATAAAGTGGTGTCCATAATAGTTATAACAAAACATGTCACCATGATTATCTCTAAACTGGTAAGCATCTTCATCGTCATAGACAGTATAGTATTGCAAATCCGTTAGCATAGAATCTACTGTCTTCACATCCCAATCATCAGAAACAATGCCAGGTATAACAATATAATTCATGGATAATTTGAGGACATACGGTATTTGAATCAATTCAGTGGGGCCATATATATCAAACATTACTTTATCCCACACAATTCCATCCGGAACTGGTATAGCAGAAATGTTCACTGTGGACAAGTCTCTTCGAACCATATGAGACGAAAAATGCGGTTTTAACACTGTCTCTACGTGCTCAATGTCAGATCGATCAGGAAGAAAATGACCATGTATTATCAGAAAAAAAGTAACCACAAATCCCAAACATAATAAAATAGTCATCACGGCCAAAAACAGCCAAAAATAGTTCCAAGGAAAAACAAAATATGTTCGTTTAAGCCATCCCAGCAGCCGTCGTGGACCGTGGACAGAAGACATCGAGGACGAGGAGCCGGACCCATCATTATCAGCGTCGTTGAAGCAGCCAGAAGCAGTTCTAGCAAAAGGTGCAACAGTGAACGAAGAAGCAGATGGAGGCTCTCGCCGTGGCACGCTATAAACCACATGTTCAGAAACGTCAGTAGAATGTACAGCAATTTGATCACAAAATTCCGTATTAATCGCCGTCGGTGGAACAATCGCAAGATCATCATCCACCCTCCCCAAGCTCGGAGAGGAAACATTGTCGGTGAAAATCACCTGCAGCGGGACTTCTTCCCCAGTAGTGAGAGGGATTCCGGAACTACTGGGTGTCCCTCTTGGTCTGCTGTGCAGAATCGGCCACATGTTGTAACTTGACATTATCAATGGAAACAAAGCGATTTCCTTTGGCCCCTCGCAGCGGCGGTAAAATCACAGTTCTCGTGCCGCTCACCCCAACACAGGGACAGGTTCTCGATAAGAAGGACCAAATTCTTTTTTAACTGCGACCTTTTCACGCACTAGATCCCCAATCCTGGGTATCCAACCAGTAGGTATTACTGGCTCATCCTTAATTCCTGAGGAGGCAGCACTGGCAGAAGAGTTATCTTCATGGAATTGTTGTAAATCCTGCAAAACAGTGACACGATCATTTATGTCAAAGGGCGTATCTGCCGCCTCCACACCAGGACCATCTAGATCAGGAACATACATTTGTGTTCCAAACAGGCACTCATATGAAGTACGACCCCCCAGTGACCTTCTAGGCAAGTTATTAAGTGCTCTCTGTACTCCATATAGGTGGGCTAGCCAACCACGACCCGTACCTATAACTCTGGCCGTTAAGGACTGCTTTAAATCACGATTTAAACGCTCCACGACAGAATTTCCCTCGGGATGAAATGGAGACGAGAATTGGAGTTGGACCCCCAACGAAGCCATGGTGTCCCTGAATGCCTTAGAGGCAAAAGCAGGGCCCTGGTCCGAATGAAAAGCCGCAACTGCAAATATATCGACCAAGATGCGCAAATCTTTAATAACAGTTCGAGCGTCAGCCGTGCGTTGTGGCCATACCCATACAAATCTGGAGCACGAATCTACAGCAACCAAAATATATTTGTATGCACTATCTGGTGTCAGCGGACCACAATGATCCAAGTACACACACTGTAATGGTTTATTTGAAATCAGAAGGGGCGTCTGCTGCGGGCGTCTAGCCGACGATGCCTTAATTTGTTGACAAACGTCACAACAAAGGACATATTGCTTCGTCTCTTTATAGAGACCAGGCCACCAGTAACGAGCCTGTAAAAGTGAAATTGTGGCAGCCACCCCAGCATGTGCAGAAGCCACCCCCTCATGTGCTGCAGAAATCAATCGAGGTCTCTCAATTTTATTGGGAATTTCACGTACACCAATGCCTGGAATTGTAACAGTAGCATTCAGCGCACCATTCAAGCAGTAACTATATTTTGAAGGAAATCCTTTAGGAAAGGGCGTGCCAGCAGCCGTAGCCTTTATGGCAGCCAAAATTTCTGTGTCTGGTTTGGAACTCGAACGAGTCACTGCGGCCACAGTGGCGACAGCCACTGCCGATTTCGCGGCTTCATCTGCCAAAGTATTCCCAGCAACGTGTATTCCAACGCGCTGGTGTCCAAGTGTATGCACAACATGGACGTTAGGAAGCGTTTCCTTCAGATCCGCAACCTTACCCCACAACATTTTATGTTTAATGGTGTTGCCTTTAGAATCTCTGAACCCATTCATCTTCCAATAGTGTAAATATTCGTTGAAAGACTGCACACAGTAGTAGGAGTCACAGACCAGCAAGGTTAAAAGTGCTGGATCCGCGTGCTCCAAAGCTAACAATAGAGCTTTGAGCTCAGCCAGCTGTGCCGTGCAATCTCCCAAGGTTTTAGTATAAGTATGTCGGGGCAGAACACTTCCCCCTCCATAGTGCCGCTCACCACCGCACATGCAGCAGAATACTGTTGTTTAGTCCCAACCGCTGGTTGCGCAGAGCCATCGGTATACATGACCACTTGATATTGGTCAATAGGCAACGTACCAGCAGGAACAGGGTATTCCATCTCATATTGAAGAAATTCTTGAGTCTGCAGTTTAGGGTCAAATACATAATCTACATCAGTGGCTGTCAAAGACGTAGCCCATTGTATCCATCGCGGGTGTAAAGCTTTCGAATTAGGAACACTCGCTTTTGTAACGGCCTCTAAAGCCGGAACTGGGGAAACCACAACAATGCGTTGACCCTGGGCCAGCGGTCTTTCTTTAATAACAGCCATCTGTACTGCAGTGAGAATTTTCTCCGTTTGTGCAAAACGTTGCTCTGCAGCAGAATACAAGTGAGACTTGTATGCAATCGGGACTGTCTCCCCTTCATTAAAGGTGACATAAGTAAACCCAACAGCCCCAGGTATCACCCTGATGACTAAATGTGTCTTATTGTCCCGTGTGTGTAAGTGTTTAACTGCTAAGAGATCACTCTGTAACTCTCGCAGTATGTGTGTATGTTCAATCGTCCAAAATCTACTCGAAAAATTCAGGCGAATCAACTCGTATAAGGGTTTTATACGCGTCGCATATTCAGGAATGTAAGTTCTGCCAAAATTCAGAAACCCCAGCAATGACTGGAGCTTCCGAACCGTATTAGGAGGCTGCAATAAAGCACATTTCTCCAAAAAATGTGGCGCTAGGCTCTTGCCCTCACTCGACAACTCATATCCCAGGAAAATGACGCTGAGGAAGGCAATCTTTGATTTCTTCAAATTAAACTTATAGCCAATATCAGCAAACCCCACAACAATGCGCGATACACGCCTTAGATGTTGCAGAATCTCATTATCTGTCAGATATAAGTCATCAACATATGATAATGCTTCAGGGTCGAACTCATGCAGCATTTCAGTTACACGAGCCGAAAACAGTCCTGGGCTATTCTTATACCCCTGAGGCAAACGACAAAACTTTTTCTGAGAGCCAAACGCACTGAAACAGGTATAGTCCCGACTCTCGGGCGCTATATTCTGGCAGAAAAATCCATTCGAGATATCTAATGTTGTCTTGTATTTTTTACGCACTATATTATTCATAAGCGCTGCGCTGTGTGAATTCTGTATTGCATATGTGCGTGTATGACTATTCAAATGTCGGTAATCCACCACTATCCTATAGGAATGGTCCGGTTTAGCAACCGGAAACAAGGGATTATTAATCGGCGAGACACAGGGCTCAATTACACCCTGGTACTCCAATTGTGTAAGAATTTTCCTAACCGATGCCCTGGCTTCAAATTTGATAGGATACTGCGGTTGTGGCTGAGGTTCGCCCTTTATCGGAATTACATGATAAGGTGATTGTCTGTCCCACCCCACATTATTTCTATACAAGGCGGGAGCCTGTGCCAGAGCCCATGATTTACTATAGGACTCCGCTAGTTCTCTCGGAACAAGCGGTGAGAAGGAAGGTGTAACAACCACCTCCCCAACCGGACAGTTGCGAACAAAGTCAGGTGGCCAATCTTGTTCGGCCAGCAGAACATCATATGATTTTACCACATGGTCCCAAAAAATGGCGTTTATAATACGGTCAATGTCCCCTTCCAATCGCAGAGTCACTTCATATACTCTATCAGGATCAGAGACTCGCATATCCGCCGTCTCGACTTGTATGAAGTCATCAGTTGCTTTCACCTCCAGATGCTCTAGAAGACTCCGGCGAACTATTGTGACCTCTGCCGCGCTGTCTAACAGTGCTAACGCCCATGTCTTGTTCGTCAAGAGAACTCTCTTCTTGAGCGGCATGTCTGACTGAGACTGCTGCCACTTTCTTCTTTTTAAATTGCTGTTTTTGTTGCAGCGGTTTCTCTTCCTGTTTAATAGAAACCTCCGCTGAGAGTTGTGAATCCTATCTCGGTTTCACGTACTCCGTCCTCCGCTCTGACCGCCCACCTCTCTCACTTCTCTTCTCCGAGGAGTCCTGAAAGGAACGAGATTGGCGTGTATCAGTATATTGATATCTATCAGGCGTCTTCAAAGTATCCCTATTCCTGAGATTATACTTATTCTGTGGGGTCTCCGGTTGCGGAGACTGCCCACCATCTTTCTTAGGTGTTTGCTTTTTCTTATCCCAGCGCTTTTTGGAACCCTCAGGTTGTTGCTGTTTAGCATTGTCTTTATTATTTTTACCCTGTAACTGGGGTTTTTGTGGTCTAGCCCCCAGGCTATCACGACCAATACTAGAATATGTTTCCGCAATTATTCTCGGAAGCTCCCGCTCCTGATTAAGCAGCGGAACATCCCGAAAACGCATTTGCACTGCTAGTGCTACTGCCTCTCCTTTGAGATTACTCAAAATAATAGAAGAAACTGTGACAAAATTGCCCAGCAACTGCATGCCCAAATCTAAGGCAGGGGCAGCCCCATATTCATCCTGAATCTGTTTAAGCACGTCCGGTAAATTAGCTAATGTCGGAGTACCGTGTGCCGTAGTATAGAGCGCGGCAAACACCGTGCCCCAGGTATTACAAAGGTCCACCGGAGGAACCATCCCGTACGGCAAACACATCGTCAAAATCCTATGTTTATCCTGAGGTCCCGTATGGGGAAATACTGCTTCCAGCGTATTAATTTTTTGCGCCAGCCAAAATGGAGTCTCCTCTTGTTTAGCCGGTACCTTACCCATAACTGAGTGTACAGTGGCCGGATTAATACCCGGAACCACTGCCTGTGGGTGCGCTGGAGCAGCACGCGCTGCATTCGTATTTAGTGTCTGCATTACAAACTGAACTAATCGTCTATATGTAGCCGTTAATTCTGTATATAAACGACAAACTTCAACCACTGCCAATTGAGCAACCGCAGGATGTGGTGTATATGTATCCAATAAAGGCCAGGTAGGACAATCATTACTCAGTGGACCTAACCTAACGTGTGCTACTGTGTGTGGGAGGGCGCCATCAAGCCAATTATGGTGTTCTTGATAAGATAGAGGGATCTCTAAATAAGCGTAAGCCCTGTATTGTCCAGGGACATTCGCAACAGTGTATTCGTGAAAAGTATTTGTTCTCCCATCCACTGCTGGAAATCCGACCCAAGAATAAAAAAGTTCCGTTCTATAGGCTGCTTGGGCGTCCACCACAAAAGTGACTGGACCCCCCTGGACTGTCAGTCCATG
The DNA here is from genome assembly GCF_031143425.1 of Pleurodeles waltl. Classification (NCBI taxonomy): domain Eukaryota; kingdom Metazoa; phylum Chordata; class Amphibia; order Caudata; family Salamandridae; genus Pleurodeles; species Pleurodeles waltl. Next base: position 1,564,418,980 of record NC_090444.1, on the reverse strand, counting down.
TGTCAATAGATGTCCTGTGAGCGGGTGACGCATATTAATTGCTATATTCACTACATTAGGATTCGCCATTTCATAAAAAATAGCTTCAGGTCAGAGAAGGCACACCAATATCGGGGTTTTTCCTTTCAAAGTTCAAGCTTGAACAACCAACCACTAAGCAATAGGAAGCACCTATGCCGTGGCGGCGGAAACCCTCAGCCCCACGGACGTCTCCGTATACGGAACCGAGGAGTCAAAATATATATGAGACCAAGAGAGTCAGTCGGACCTAAACATTAGAGCCAGACCAAACGTTGGCGGCGCCATGTCGCGTGGGCTCTCATTATTCTAAATGAGACTACTGGATTTCTAGGTAGCAGGATCTATAACGGTGTGGGGGACTGAGTCTGACCCACGTGTAAAGAACTCTGTCACCCTAAATCCGGTTTTTGCTCCGGCTAACTAGCAGTGCCTCATTTCTCCCATGTGGAAGGAATGATTTGGCAGCCGAGCGCATGACATCTTTGGAACTTCTCAGGGAAGTCGTGGTTACTCAGATCCAAACCAACTCTCTTATTTCCAATATGATCTCATATACGAATGACAAAGACAGTATAAGTTTTATATAATGTTTTAATAAAACGACTGTATTTTAGATATTAAGGCGTGAGCCGCAATAACCAGAACGATACAACACAGTAGGATTGAAATAGTCACCAGGAGAGTAAAACATAAGAACAAAGCTATCATATTGTCTAACAGTTTCTACTCTCCCTCTGCTTGTTCTATTTAGAGCACAGCATGTTAAGCTTCTAGCTTGCCTATTAGAATCACTGTGGAGACATCAGCCCTCATACCTGAGCAAAGACCTGTGATCTTGGTTCAGAATCTGCAACGAGGCAGTCAGGGTCTAGTTGTGGTTCCCTGGTCGGAATCTCCCTCTTGCGTGTATTGGGACAAGGAAGTGATTTTATAACTAACATGTCATCGTGATCACAAAATGTCCCTACGCAAAAATGCCAAGTCTAAACTCCTACCACGTCTATCGGCAATGTACCAGACTGTATCCTTGACTGAAGCACAGAGTAAATATGTAATGGAGAACTCCAGTGCTGAAGTAGGCAAAACAGTGTGATATGAATAAAAAACAACACCATAGAACTGGCTATTTGAAAAATAACAGTACGAAGCCTAATAAAAAGCATATAGAGCAAAGTGCACAGAGGCTCTAAGCTGTCAGCAAATGAATAAAATATATTCAGGGCAAAGTGCACAAAGGCCTAAAGCCTGAAGCTAAAGCGCAATGAATACGTAAAACTAACCACACTACAAAGGAAGATACATCTTTGAGTTGGCTATAGACAACCCATACTTACTTAGTACAATATTGTCTACTCGATATTCAGGATCAACACCGTTGTAGATTAGAATAATTCAAGGTCTAAGAAAAATTGATAATTTTTTTCATTGCAGTGGGGTAGTAAAAATTGGTGTAGGTTTTTATTGTTTAACACTTGAAATTCTTCTGAGAACTATGGGTTTATGTGTGCTATGCGAGAACGGTTGGTACATGAAAATTAGACTTTGTTTATGTTTCTTATAGTGGGATTCCCATTTTCACCATCTGTTCAGGAGCAAAAATGATCTTGTTTAACTTTGCCTTTCTATAGTTGACTTTCTAGTTTCTGTAGGCAGGGTGGGACACACCAGAGACATCTGGTTTTACAGTTCTTGCAATACGTTTCTTCTCGAAACATTTGTCCGAAAAATAAAAACATGTGTTCTGTTGTATGTATAAGTAAAATAGGATTTTATGCGATCTATGAGTAGTCCAAACAGCTGGTTTTATGCAAGAGTATGCTTGTGTGGCAAAAAAATGATGAGTGCTAATTGCCAGGCATAGCTTAATCTGTTCTGGAACTCAGTAAATATTATGTATAGCTCAAAAGTAAAATGATATGGCTTATGCTCGCTGTCTTCCGGAATATTTTATGTGAAGTAGGCATTCAGAATATGTTTAAAATGTACAGCATAAAAGGTTCCTTGACTGATTTCGGTATAAAGAGCTGTACCGGAATGACAATAAATATTTTAAAATCAAAAGGTGCAGAGCCTTTACTATTATGGTAGCCGCGTCTAAAGTGCACTTGGAAGGTTAACGTTGTTATTGTTTTGTGGTTAAATTGAAAGCCAACCCACCTAATGAGGTTGTGTGCTTGCATCTCACATTCACAGTTTGCATGTACGCTGGTAGATGTGTCCTACAACTGTACGATTATCTGCAATTGTGAGTACATGTGCCCGGAAAAGCACAAATCAGTGCAGTTTCACTTACATCTTATAGCACAGGAAACGTGTGAGTTAACGTGTAGCAGGCGCCGCCTCGCCGAACAGACAGACACTGCTTATGTTTGTTGAGTTCTTTACTGCCATCACGAAGTGCCTATCACCAAGATAAACCATCGCATTCCATTTTACCAGCCTACGAATGTGAGATGTCAGCGACCCAGCCCACACTAATGTACAGATCCAAGTCAAGCTGTGTGGTATGCATAAACCTGGACTTATGTTGCACTTAAGCTATTATACTCGTTCAATTGGAGATTTTCTGGAAGTAAAAGTTAGTTTGTGAATCTAAATGTGACTCGCGCTTCCGGATATATTCAATTAAAAGAGGCATTGATCAATTGCCAAATTATTGTGTTACCGGTAGTTACAGACGTTGTTGGCAAATACAGTTCATCAACAAGCACAACATAACGTAGTCTAGTCATTTTTATGGTATTTCGCTGAAAATACACAGACTGTTTAATCAAATTATCTTTTCTAGTGTGTCATATTTACATTTCTAGCTTACAATTTCCATTACAGTTATGAGAATGACACAATAATCACGCAGTGACTGTTCTCTGATGCTATTTTATCTCGTTTGCGAAGTGAATATTCTACAAAAATGTGGTCTTTTGTGTAAAGGAAAATTATGACACGAAAACTAGTCTCAGTCTACCTTGTCTTTCACACTTGCCTGATTCACAAAGTAAACTTACACGTTTGTGTAATTTTATGATTGTTTTCGATTCACAAGGGTATTTCACTAGTATTATCTTTACGACTGCGAAGTCTCCGGATATAAAAAAGATAGGACAGTCCTATCTTTTGTTGTGTGGAGACGCCACAGTTGTAAAGATACTACTAGTAAAATTCCTTGGTGACCAGCAAACAATCGTAAAATTACACAAACGTGTAAGTCTATCTTTGTGAATCAGGCCCATATCTTTAACTTTCCTAGGACAGCTTTTTTAAGTTTTCTATAATTATTTATTCGTGTAGTGTAATAGAGTGCTAGTCAGGCACCACAGGGAGTCAGAGTGCTGTACAATTTGCACTGAAAATTCGAAGAGAATCATTTGTGGGAAGGTCGTGGAGCTAAGTATAAATATGAAATGATCTATAGTTACATCTTCAGGTTAAGGCCAACAAAAGCCCGCAAGCATGCCTACAAGGCAGCCACATTTCTGACTTTGGTTGCATTGTCACAGAACAGTAGGTCTTTCATGTGCTACAAAGGTTAGAAAGCTATTTTCTAAGATTGTGTGGCACAACGTGGCACAAAGAGACATAAAACATTGCCTATATATAGACTTTTCATTAAGGGAGCCAGCAATCACAGTGTTCATTTATGCACCACCTCAGGAGTGCCCAAGCAACCTTTGGTAAATAAACCCCTACTGATGGTCTGATTTAACATTTCAGCTGTCACCAGACAATTATATTATTATCACCAAGAGAGGGGCTTTGTCTCCGCCCACATGTTAGGAGCAAGGTGTACATATTTTGCTGGAGCAGATGCTGTGTGCTTCAACAAAAAAGTGCTTGCCTTCCATGCAACTTTGAGAATTGTGTTTGTTGGAAAATGGGTTATTGGTAGGGCAGGTAGGTACCTACACCTAGCAACAAGCCACTAACCTCCACCTAGGTACAGTTAGGTCTCAGTAAATTAATCCCAGCTCAACCCTTGGTAGCTTGGCAACGAGCGTCAAGGCTTAACTTAGGAGACAAAGTGTAAAGCATTCAAATATCACAAAACAGTAATTAAATAAAACACAGGAAACAGTTTAAAAATCCAAAACCAATTTATAAAAATAGTTTATATTTTTATCTTTAAAATGACACAAAAACGATTAAAATCGGTTCAGGGGAACCGGAGATATGAATTTTTAAAGAATTATTACTTTTCTAGCGCTTAGAAACAAAAAGCGCCAATCGGGTCATCTGGTTGCACCTCGACCGGGGCAAAGTCAAACTTTCAGGCCGACCGCGATGGAGCCCTGCTCGGCTACAGGTCACGGGAGGCCTTGGTTAAAAAGTTACCTTCTGACTTAGTCTTTATTTTGAAGTTTTTCTTCACCGGGACGAACCTGCCAGTTGAATCCGACCTCCTGGAGCCCTTGTCCGGATACGCGATGTGGGTTTCCTCGGTGGAGACTTTTACCTTCGGACTTAGTCGTTTTTTCGAGATGAAAATCCTTCGACCGGGGTAAACCTGGATCTTGATCCGACGTCCATGGAGCCCTTCTCGGATACGATGGCTGGGAGGTCCCGGTCAACTTTTTACGTTCGGACTTAGTCTCTTTTTTGGATGTTTTTCTTTACCGGGACGAACCACGAAGTCAGGCCGGGTCGCGGTTGAGGCAAGCCGGCTAAAATTTCCGCGGCGGGTCGGTCCCTCTCTGGAGCTTTTTTCCAAAAATTCTCAAATCTTTTCCAAACTTCTGGGGCTTCACCCAGATGTTCTTTTAAGGTTCTTTTGGGGTCCACAGCTCACCCCAAGGGTCCAGAAGTTCTGTGATGGTCCTTGGGGGGTGCGGACTTCAACTCCCAGAATGCACCTGGCGCAAACTCCTTTTTGGCCACTGGACAGTGGTCAGATGGTCGCTTTCTTCAGGAGTTGGTGCAGGGGACTCTGGTTTAGCAATTTTTCACCTGTAGCAAACAGGGAGTCCCTCCTTGAACCAGTTGAAGCCAGGCAAAGTCCTTCTTGTGGTGAAGCCCAAGTGTGCAGCTGGTGCAGTCCTTCTGAGTGCAGGGTCCAGGTGCAGGCCAGGGGTCCAGCAGGGCAGTCCTTCTTCTTCTTTAGTTCCTTTCTTGTTGAATTCTGGAGGGGATCTGAGGCGTGGGTGCAGGTCTGCCAGTTTTATCCTTGCTCCTGGGTGAAAAGCAGGGGGCCCCTGGTTCTCCAATCAGGGACAGGGTCGTCCCCCTGTGATGACCACTTCCTGGGAAGTGTGGCAAAAATCCATCCCAGAAGGCAACAGTCTCTAAAAATCCAACATGGATGAATCTGATTTTTGGAGGTTACATCTGGCTGAGCCCACCCACTGGTGTGGCTAAAAATCATAAACACACCCCTCTCCTGCCCTCTCCTAATCTAATCAAGGGGGCACCTAATTGTCTGGGGTTGCAGGATGTGGGGGTGTTGCTGGGTGCTCCAAATGTCCTTCTCTGCCTTTGAAGACCAGTTTGGCAGCCCTCCCCCTTCCTGCCTCACCATCTGCTGAGGGGAGATTCTCTCCCCCAAGCACATTCCTTTGTGTGAAGCCTGGCCACTTCACACCTCATCAAGGCAGCCTGGCAGAAGCTGCTGCAGGCTGGCCAATCAGAGCACAGCAGCAAAAACAATGCAGAGCTGAAATTGGCAACTTTTTAGGTAAAGTCTAAACTTTTTACCTGAACAAGCTATATTAAATCCAACAACTGGAAGTTGTGGGATTTATTACAACAATTAATTTGATACCAAATTCTTGGTATGTAACATTTAAGGAGACTTTAAAATGTAAAATAAAGTCTGCCCATTCTAGCCTATGAAGGCCATTTACTTCAATGAGGGAAAAACGAATTTGGCTGTTTTTACCTCACCAGGGCTTATAAATCTATTTTTATAAAGTCCCTGCTTATAGTTACATGGCACCCAGCCCTAGGGGCACATAGGGCACACCTTAGGGGTGACTTATATGTAAAAATAAGGTAGTTTAAGACTTTGGAAGTACCTTTAATTCCAAAGTCGAATTTGCATATAACTTTAATTTAAAAGCAGCCAGCAAGGCAGGCTTGCTTTTAAAATGACACTGGGCACCTCAGCAGTGCACCTAGGTGTGCACCACCTATGCTGTGGTCCCTAAACCTACATGCCCTACCATATACTAGGGACTTATAGGTAGGTTAACTTAGCCAATTATAATTAGCCTAATTTGCATATCCATTTTACACAGAGCACAGGCCCTGGGACTGGTTAGCAGTACCCAGGGCACCATCAAAGTCAGGAAAACACCAGCAAAAAGAGGAAAATGGGGGCATAAAGTTATGGGGCCTCTGCAATCAGCCCTGTTTTCTCACAGTGTTTATCAAGCTGCCTAAACTTGAACTTTCAGGGGCACAGACAGCATTGTAATGCTGTTCAATTGTCTTAGATAACTATGTATTTCATCGAGTTTATCTTTCTCTGACAGAACCACAGATGAGAGGAAGACAGACATTATTTGTATTGGAGTCCCATAACCTTTTTCTTCTATCATTAACTTTAGATTTTAGAGTGTAGATTTGATTTAAGAGCAGTAAGTGATGGCTAGGGCTACACTAGTCAACATGGATTTTAAGCTCTGGCTTGACAGTGCAACTGTGTCCTGAACATATGTGATAAGAAATAACTTTCAGATAGATAAAAGTTTATAGTTTAGTTACTTAAAACTATAACAATATAGAAAATGTTATACAATGCGTTTGCAGCAATAGCAACCTTATTCGTTTACACAAATTTCTATTACATTCTCCCTCTCAATACATTTAAAAACACAATATGAAAACTCGATCGAGCAGTTCAAAGCACCATGACAATTCATTCACTCCATAAAGGCATAAATCATCCTATGTTTACATTGGAAATCTATTACATAGGTAAAGTGCAAATAACTAAAAATAGCTTTATATAAAAGAATTTAAATACTATAAACCGGTCCTCTTAGAGGTTTTGGTCTTCATCTTCCAATAATTACCAAATGTAGCAAATAGCGAAGGAGTTGGCCCATTTTAGCATACAACAGTTGAAATCTGAAGATTCCTAGGGCCAGATGAAGATAGCCGTTTGCATGGTGCAAGCTGCGAAAATCGCAGTTTGCGCCATGCAAACGGCCTAACGCGATGCACATTCACAAATTGCGAGTCGGAACCGGCTCGCAATTTGTGAATGCGACTAGCCAATAGGAAGGGGTGTTCCCTTCCCATTTGCGACTCGCATCGCAATTCAGAATTGCTTTGTGACCGCAAATGCGGTCGCAAAGCAACTCGCAGTTACCACCAGTGTCACACTGGGGGTAACTCATTCGCAAAAGGGAAGGGGTCGCCATGGGACCCCTTCCCCTTTGTGAATGTCGACAAAAATATTTTTTCAGAGCAACTCTGAAAAAACGAAACCAAATGGTTTCGGAAGTTTTTTCATTTTGCAACTCGTTTTCCTTTAAGGAAAACAGGCTGCAAAATGAAAAATAAAAACTGCTTTATTTAAAAAGCAGTCACAGACATGGAGGTCTGCTGACTTCAGCAGGCCACCATTCCTGTGAGTGCAGGGACTCTCTATGGGTCGCAAAATGCGACCCATCTCATGAATATTGATGAGGTGGGTCTTTGCGACCCCATAGCAAGTCACAGACGGTGTCTGAGACACCGTTCTGCATCCAATATTGCAACTCAGTAATTGCTCGTCGGACAGACTCGCAATTTCCGAGTAGCAATATCGGACCTTACTACATCTGGCCCCTAGTCCCTTTTTTACAAACCCGGGTGTCTACCAATAACCTCCCAATCACAGTCGGCCAGAACCCCTATTGATAAGGTGCAAATTTCTGCAAAGTGCAGCGAGCATGAAAGTTAAAAATGACTATATTCATAAGATTTTAAACAACAACAGTTAAGCTCTAGAATGTCATTGTCGTTAGCATGCAAACACAGATAACCTCCCAAACGCAGTCAACCAATATCAACAAAGTGCTTTGAGAATGAAAGTTAACAACTTTGACAAGGTGTAGCAAACCTATTCGGAGCCTTGAATGCTGCCTTCAATTTTTTTTAAAATCTTACAGATAACTGGGGATAGATCCCACTTAAGCATGCAATAAATGCGCTTTAACCATTTCTAATCCCTAGCCTTCGAAACACAGGAACCATCCAGAAGACTCTCATTCACCTTCAATTCCTTACAGACTAAGGGGCAGATTTATGAAAAGTGGCATTGTACCTAGTACAGTGCCACTTTTCTCGCTCCCCTCAGTGCCCCCTTAACACCACCATGTGTGTGCCATATTTACTATATGGCGCACCATGGCCGTAGTTAGGGTTACTAGTGTCATATTCTGTGGCACTAGTGCAGTGCTTTGCAGGATTAGCATAAAAAATTAGGACACTAATCCTGCAAAGCACCCAGAGGCCCATTGTAATCAATTGAATCCTAATTTTAACGCCTGCACTTAGCAGGCATTAAATAATGGCAATAAAAATGGTGCAAAGGAATCTCATAGATTCCTCTGTGCCATTTTTACGGTCGCCCTAGCACCGGAACGCCCCCTTGCATATAATATGCCTGGCGCAGGCATATGTGGCGCAAGGAGTTACAAAGTGGCGCAATGAAAGCATTGCTCTAATTTGTTAATATGGTGCAGTGTTTTTTCCCTTCCAATGCCACATTAGTTTCAAGAAAATAGCATAGTGTGTACCTTGTAGGTTGAAATAGACACCTACATTTTTAAAACTGGAAACCAGCTCAATTTTGGCATGGCCCAATGCAAAGTTACATTTCTTGACTTTCTTTCTCCCAAAAACCATCATGGTTTTGCATAAAAAAGTATGAATCTGGGCCTAAGTATTTTTGCATAACATTTCCCGTCTACATCAAGAAGGGCTATTAATCCAAAATTTGCTAGCTGATCAGGAGAGCCCATTTTGGGAATGGGACATAATACTGAACCTTGTCAACTGTCAGGAACATCACTTGTAATAAAACATTGATTATATAATGGGCATAAAAGATGTATCCATGACTCCTGGGTGACTTTGAATAGCCTTGCTGGCAGCCCATTCAGACCAGGGGTGCCTGCAGGGCGTAAAGAAGATATTGCTAGCCACACTGTGTTCTTATTTTTTGATTCACTATCCCCATTCTCCTCAATGTGTGACTCCAATCCTGACTTCCATGTATCTTCCTGCTGACTAGCCAGGTATGAGCTATAGAGGTTCACAACGTATAGCATCCAATTGCTAGCTGAGACAGAAGGCTGAACCCCCAGGCCAGACCCACTGGACCTATACTGAACAAGTCTCTAAAATGTACTCTAGTTTTTTTGCTTTAATGTCTGATGTAGCTCCATCCAATGTTTTCCTCTCTCTGGTGTGTCAAAGCCCATACTTTATCTTTATAGGTCTTTCTTATTTGCCGTACCTCCTCTATTAGAGAGCTTGAATGACAAATCCTCCAAGCTTTTCTCAAGCGGTTATATATCAGTTGTTTGAGCATCCTAAGTTCAGGACATGAGTGCTTAAGTGAAGGGGCCTTACTTAGGCCTGATGAAATAATGGGTGAGGCAAATTGGCTTCACAGAGCAGATGTCAAAATGTACCATTGTGAGGGGGATGCTACCTGGTCAGCCGGGGAGGCTGAGAGAAGTTTCTTCAGCAAATCCATCTTTTAAGCTAGTATGTCAGTGCTCCATTTAACTCTGTGTGGGATCTTAAGATCCCACTGCCTTGAGTGAAGGCCATCTAGGCAAGCCCTGTGAGATAGAACAAACCAGCATGGCATGATCGCTGAACAGATCTAAAATCACATCGAAGTCACTCACTTGGTTAAAATGCTGGACTGACACCCAGATTTAATCTATTAAAGATTAACTTGTTTGTGACCAGAAGGTGCAGATAAGAGGGATAGCCCACATGTTTCTGCTGTTCAGCACCCTCATACCAAGCTGGGTACACAATGTGGCAAATCTCTAACCAGCAGCATCCTTTTTGATTCGGCTGGGATTTGTCTCAGGAATTGATCATGTGATATCTTCCCCTTGGACCCATATCATTGGCAGGACTGTATCTAGAAGGGACATATTAAAGTCAGCATCCAACAGTCACATGGCCTCCAAGTATGATTATCGTAAAGATCCTATAGCATTATCCACTTCAGTTAAAGCAGTGTTTTTTCTTGGTTGTTTTTGGTTAATATAAATTGACTCTATTATAATCTACAATCTGCCCCTCAAAATGTGCTGGCAGAACAATCCAGCTTGAAGCTAAGGACTTGTGAATTAAGAAAGAGACTCCACCTAAGGGATAGTCACCGTTCATAGATGACTCAATAGGAGTGAAAAATTCAAGATGGTCCAGCCATATCGTAGGAGACAGCTGCCAAGTTTCCTGAAGGCAGATTATTTTGTTTGTACTTATAGTAATACGTCCTCATTATCAAGTAAAGAACTTAGGGCCTGATTATGACCTTGGTGGAGGTGATTACTTCGTCCCAAATGTGATGGACATTCCGTCCACCGTATTACAAGTTCCATTATATCCCATGGAACTTGTAACACTGAGGACTGGATATCCGCCACGTTTGGGATGGAGTAATCCCCTCCACCAAACTCACAATGAGGCCCTTAGTCCCTGAATATTCCTGGAGCAGAAGTGCAATGATGGTAGGTGGGAACCATTGGATTTGGAGGTTCCCTAGCTGCTTGACCAGCAACTGCCATTCAGCGCGATTTGCTTGCCACCCAACAATCACTTTTGTTATTTGCAAGGTCTTTTGAAACCATTAATTGCTCAACCATCGACTTTCTTTCTTCAGCGCCTTCTGAATTATGAAGGATGGACTTCTTGTAGAAAGGGGAGGCATGGGGTTTTGGCCAGAATATAGGGGTATTTAGGGGGAACTGATTTACTAAGAGAAATGCCCCATTGTGACAGGATGTTTGCGTGAGCCTCCATTTTTGTCAAGATTTCTGGGTTGCAAAACTGAACTTTAGTGGGCTCCACTGAGTTGTTAGTGCCGGGAATGAAAGCTATATACTCAACAATTTTAGAATGTTCCCATAACTAAGCACATCTTCACAGCCTTGAGATATGTATTCAGGATGTAATATTAGGGTAGCGTCCCCCTGCACAGAAGTTTCGGGGGGGCAATTTCGCTCACAGAGTTTGAACAGGCTTCCTTAACCTGGGATTCCTGTGACTCATCTAAAGAATTTTGACCAAAGCAAACCCTTGTATGAGAACTTATTATGGTCTCTTCACCCCCCCCCCCACCAGCTCATTCACTTCCCACTTACCATCAGGGTGCAGATTAGTAGCTGTTCTTAAGTGAACTTGTTTTATATCAAGCGATTTCTCAAATACACTTTAGGCTGAGGGGCCAATATCTGCAGGCTCATCCCAAGGCTTCAAGTACTTTGTTTGCAGTTCTTTGGCTAATCTGCGAGGCTGTGCAGAAATATTGTCCCTGCTTATGTGTCATGAGATCTAGCATTCTTTAGTTGATCTTAAGGCTACATTCTTTGAGGCCGTTAAACTAGTGTATCCTTCTTCTGTCAGATCTGCTGGAGTTGATGCAACAGCAGGATATCTAAGAGCACCACATGGGGGCCCTGATTGATTTCTGGTTTTCTTCTCTCCCAGCGTCCATGATCTCACCATTGCATCAGAAGGGGACCTAGAAGGCCCCTTTCCAACTGATTGGGCCTGCCATTGTTCCGATCCTTATTTTGACCCTAAAGGAGGCTGAAGTCTTTTCTGTCTCGTGGACTTTGACTTCCGTCCCCTCTTTGGGGGCAAGCTGAGGCACTGAGAAGATTGGATAAAATTTTTGAGGCATTCTACTGCATCCTTTCAGACTTTTGTTGAGTTTCCGAAGCTGCTTTTTGTTCTTCCTTGACAACATGGTGTTAGAAATGGGGTCTTTGGTTGGCAGTCAGTTGACACCTTGTCCAAGAAAGGACCCTCACTCTAGTCAGGGTAAGTCACACAAAATCCAAATTATCCTGTGCCCACCCTCTGGTAGCTTGGCTCTGAGCAGTCAGGCTTAACTTAGAAGGTAATGTGTAAATTATATGTGCAATAAATCATGCAATAACACAGTAGAACACCACAAAAATACACCACACAGTTTTTAGAAAAATATATTTTATTTAATTAATTAATTAAATTAATTATATTGCACAGCAGCCCCCTCCAGAACCAGTGGGCAAGTCAATCACTCCAATGACTGTGGCCTTGCACTCCCAGGACAAAGCAATGGCATGTTGTCCCCTCAAGAACCAGTGGAAAAGTCACCCGCTCCAGAGACTGTGGCCTTGCACTCCCCAGGACAAAGCAATGGGCATGTTGCCCCCTCCAAAACCAGTGGGCAAGTCACCCACTCCAGAGACTGTGGCCTTGCACTCCCTAGGACAAAGCATTTGCCCCATCCAGAAACAATAGTAATGTTCCTGTATTTGGCTGAGGTGCCCTCCACCCCCCTGAGGTGCCTTCCCACTTGGAAAATGATGCCCCTGCAGTGTTCTCTCTGGCTGTGTCAGGGAACATGTTGGGCCCTGGAATGTGCCCTAAGGCCTTGTGTGCCCTCATGAATTTGAACTGGGCATTGGCCCTTTATGGACATATGTGTATATTTTGGTTTGTGGGGTAGGTTTTGTTATACTAATACATTGTTGTTACTACAGCATTATGGTCTGTGTATTATTCTTCTGTGTGTCTTGTGCGATTGTTTCACGTGCGTAGCTGGTTGTGTGTATGGTGTGTGTGTGTCTGATGTGTGTTGTGCGTGTGTGTCAGTCACATTTTCCTCCCTCCTTCCCTTGTATGCCAAGCAGTTGTACTCACTGTCGTCATCTTCATCGGCGTTGGTGTTCCAGGTGAAGCATTACGTAGAAGATCATCTGGAAAACTTGCAGTTCAGGTTCCATGGCGGTGTGGTTCTTCCCTGTGTCTCCAAGGGTGAGTCCTTTCACTTCTGGGCTCTGTTTCCACCAGGTTTTTGTTAGCGTTGGTACCACCCTGGAAAAGGTGGTGGATTGCAGTGTCATGATATGGTGGGCGGTACTTTGTCTCCTGCCTGGCTGTTGGTTGCTACCGCCATGGTGGCTGCTGTTTCTGCCCTGGCGTTTGGTTTGGTACATTGGCTGTCTATGAGAGTTCTCACTGCCATGGTCATAATTTGGCAATACTTACCGCCAGTCTGTTGGCGGTCTTACTGCTACTTTATCACCCACCACCAGGGTCGTAATGAGGACCTTAGTCTTAAGTACTGCTTTGCATTCCTGGACCAGCTTAGCCATTATTGACAGAATTGCCGATATTTTGTCTAGTATGTGACAGCAATAATAAATCATCACAGGTTTTTCTGTGATCTGTTGTGCCCTAGTAATTTAATCGTTAAGTTTATCAGTCGGGGCGTCAATATTCTTAACATGATCCACAAGTGACTGGAGAATATTTATTTGTACATCTAGCTTATTTGCGTGCTTCATTGATGCCTGGCTAAGAGTGGTAAGAGCTCCATCCATTACATCCAAAAATAAAGGCTCATGGTTAGCCTGAGCCTTTTAAAAAATCAGGCTCATGCTCAGTAAATGTTGGGACCGAATCCAAGTTAGATACATGCTCCAATGATTTCAATGGTTCCAGGTTCATTACTTTCTGATTCTCCTCGTGAGTCCCTTCTTCGTGAGTTCAGTCATCTTTTGCCTGTAAATTGATTGACTGTGATGCCTAGTTCCGCTATGAATGCAAATCGTTGTAAAAAACCATGACGCTTAAAACCCTCTTGTCATCAATATAATGATCATCTGAAACTTCTAGGTGCCTGTCAAGTGAATTAGTTTTATCACTATTTACGGCTTGTTATTTGCAATGCCCAAGTTCTGGGCTGTTCTGCTTCCTTGGTGGGCTGTTCTGATGTTGCAGACCCCGGGAGACAAGGGGGGAGTCACTTCTTCTATGGCAGTGACTTCTGGGCTCCCGATTTTCCCAGAGCCTCTCCCCATAAGACCAGGAAAGAGAGGGGAATTATTGTAAGTTGTCCTAAGATTTTCAACCGCCACAACCAAAACTTCTGGGAATAATGGCTGGGGGGGGCTCGTGCTTCTGCTGCTTCATCATGCTGTCCTCCCAGCTTATATCCCGAGCAATAACTAAAGCTCCAAGTGCCTGAAGATCCCTGTCGACCACTGGTGAAGCGCTCTTTACAGGGGAGACAATGGGTGTGGTTCGTGGTCTTTGGTCTACCCAGGCTGGTGTTTCACTCCGGCTGCACTCTGAGCCTAATGCCTGAACCTGTACTCTGTCCATAGTCATGTGCTTTTTAACACCTCCCAAAGGCATTGCCACCTGTGTCCTGGAGATTTATGTGCTAACACTGGGGGAGAGATTCAATTGAGCTGATTGACTGGGTTGATCAGCAAGGGCTTCATCACAGGAGAGTGATATCCTTTTCAGCTTATAATACCTTGCAGTCCTCTCATTTCCAACAATGTTCTTCATTAGTGATCACTTGATGATTGTCCCTTTGCCCCATTTTTCTAATTTAAGAGGGTATAACTTCCTCTTTGATTTCATTGCCGACCTAGCAGCACGTGCCTGCAGGAGCAGAAAACTTCTGGTGCGCATTCAGAAGTTGCACAATAGTTTGTAACACGTTAACTCCGGCGGGCGTATATAGTTGTCAAAAATGCGGGAACAGGAGCAGCAGGAATCTTTTGAGGGGCCACAAGCAGGAAATACACACAATGGAGAGCTGGAGTCAAGGAGCAGGAGCAGCAGATATCTTTCTGGGGAGGGGGGGCCTGCTGAGCAGTTACCCCAGGTGCCAGAGGGCTGGAAGACTTCTGCGAGTGGGGCACAAAGCGGTCTCCCACAAGCTGCACCCAGGCCTAGCTGGGCTGCTTCTGCGGGGGACCCGGGGCTCACACTTCGCCGAAGGTGAATGTAGCTCTGGCACTCACACCTCTGCTTCCTCTACTGGAGCTTCGCCAGTCCCAGCGCTGCCTGGCACGTGCTGGCATCTAATGCAGGCAATAGAAAACTGGAGAGGGGAGGCAGGCAGCAGGTATCTTTGAGGTGGAGTCAGCTAAGCAGCTACCCCAGGCACCGAAGGGACCAGAAAGCTGAGAGACCGAATACCGCCGTGCTGACTGCCATCAGAATACCACTGCGGAGGGGGTCATCCGTCTGCCACATAATGACACATACATTCAAAGCCGACAGAAAACAGCTGCAACCACAAATCCACTGAACGTGATAAACTGTCAAGACTACTGTCCATACCATCACGCCACCAACACTAAGACCACCAAATAATGACCCACCAATCACCACAGCGGACATTCAACAATGATAAACCATCAGCAGTGAACACCATTGCGGCGGATATGGCCACCCAAAGACAAAACAAGACAACATTTGCCAGAACAAAAAACCTACACCTGACACAAATACATACATCACACACACCCACCGACACACTATAAAACACACCCCCATAGCACCCACAATCATTTGTTAAAACAACAAGACCGCAATAGCTTGCCACGCAAATCACAGAGACAACTTAATACACACACCACAACCACCCATTCATCTGTCACGCACCACACACCCCGCACCCCACCACATTACTCTACACCCTCTTCACAACACACACACCACACAACACCCATGTCCCCACAAAGGCACCCACGTTTCACTGATGAGGAGTTGCGGGTCATGGTTGAGGAAATAGTCAGGGTAGAGCCACACCTGTTTGGATCACAGATCCAGCAGATATCCATTGCCAGGAAGATGGAGCTATGGCGGAGGATTGTGGACAGGGTGAACGCTGTGGGACAGCATCCACAAACAAGGGACGACATCAGGAAGAGGTGGAACGACCTACAGAGGGAGGTACGTTCCATAGCAGCAAGGCACCAGCTCATCATCCAGAGGACTGGCTGTGGACCCCCACCTCCACCTACAGATGACAGCATGGGAGAAGCAAGTCTTGACAATCCTGCATCCTGAGGGACTCACTGGAGTTGCAGGACTGGACACTAGTGAGTCAATTTTACTACCTATCCGCCCATATCTGCATGCCATCACCACCCCTCACCGTTAAACCCATCTCTCCGCTCCATCCCACACAGTGCACCACCACAATTAACTTACCCAAATGCCAAGCCCTGCATCCAATACCCACTGCATGCACATCCCTTCAAACCCTGCATGTACACCCACCACCAATGCATGCACAGCATGAAGAACTAACAATCCCACAAGACATCACCACACACAAACAAAGGTGGTAGGGCTATAGCACTGATAGAGGGGAAGCTAGGGATGCAGAATATGTCACAGACATGTAGCATAATACACCAGTTACATCCCCACAGGTACCCCAGCCACTCAGCAGTGAGGAGGTGCCACGGCTACCCAGTCCCCCACCAGAAAGATGCCCCCAGTGATGACCGCAACTCTGGAGTTCTGGATCTGGATGAACTCCCTGGCCCATCAGTGACCACAGGTCAGTCGGATACCCCAACCCACACCCAGTCCACCACAGAGCCTCCCCCCTCAGTATCCAACACCACAGCAGCCACCCAACGTCCCCAAACCTCTGTCCCAGGACACATCAATCAGCAGTGTGCCCACCAGTCCACACCTCACAGGCAAGACGATGAGGGTCTGGGGATCAGTGACAGTAGGCACATCATCGTTCAGGGGACACAGGCACAGGGGTGAGGGACACTCGGAGGACAGCTGTGCGCCAGGGGAAGGACAGGCTCAGGGAACTGACTGTTCGGGAGGCATTCACTAATGTCCTGGGGGCTTACCAACAATCCCAGGACAAGATGGGTCAGGTGTTAGACATCATGCAGCAGAACCAGTGGTTGCAGGAGGAACACCATCAGGAGATCAGGAAAGAATTGCAGGCCCTCAACACCACCATGGTCTCCATAGCAGAGGCGCTGGGTGATATGGCCAACATCATGCTCAACGGGCCCCTTCATTTTTAAGGGAAGTTCAAAGGATCAGACAGGGACAATGGGAAACGAACCGCCGAAAAGAAGACAGCGCAAAACAGGGAGGGGTAAGAGAGGAGGTAACTGCAGAAGAAAGAAAGGGAACAAGGAGAAATAAAAGATAAGAATGAGGGTACTATCTCTAACAACAATCTGTCAAATACAGTATTAACATCACATGATCTTTTATTGTTAAATAAGGGCCTTGGCTTTTGCCTGGGCAATTTTGGTGATTTTCAGAAAATAAAAATAGATTTTTTAAAGTTTATCAGATGTCTGAAACTCAAAAAACATTTTATTTTCTTTTCATGCTGACAATAGAAGTGGTGATACCCTACGCAATATCAACAAAGATTTTCATCCTTTATCTATCCAAGATATTCATGATACAGTAACACTATTATCTATTACTGATTATGAACAAGATCTAATTACTGTTCCACAGGTTCTGGCTGATCTTGATATTTCCTCTGACACTTTAGATCTAGATGTACACCTAATCTTTGACAGTTTTATAGACACCTTTTTCAAATTGTTTTGGAAAGATTCTGGAGCAAAAGAATAAAAACATCATCAAATCTACCACAGGAATCTTAACCATGAAGAATAGACAGTGTTAAGATCCCTATCAAAACAGAAAGATATAACTATCAAGGAGGATGACAAGGGTGGCAACATTGTGATCAAGAACACTCATGATTATGAACATGAAATATATAGCCAATTGGCAGATCATACCTGCTATGAAAGGATCATATTAGACCCTATACCAGCACTAACTAACAACATCAATAATTTCTTAAAACAGTGCTTTGACAAGCACTTACTAGATGAAGACAAATACATGTATCTTTGTGTTTTTAGGCCCAGATACCCGTGTATATACACTCTACCAAAAATACACAAGAATCTTCAATTTCCACCAGGTAGGTCCATAGTCTCAGGCATGGGAGGTCCAACGGAGAGGCTTTCAGAATATGTGGATATTCATGAAAGATCCTAAGCATATTTTGAGCACTCTGACATCAATTGGGAACCAGGAATGACTTTACTGACCCTGGATGTGACATCTCTTTACACCAGTATCAAACATAATCAAGGAACACTAGCATTATGACACTTATATATACAGCCTATATGAACATACCAAGATGTTACTTGACATGATTGAGATAATTTTACAGAACAACTATTTCTTTTTTAAAACTGATTGGTATCAGCAGAAACAGGGGGTTGCTATGGGATCCAGGTTTTCACCAGCATATGCTAACCTTTTCATGGGCTATTTTGAACACAGAGTAATTTGGAGTGTGAAAGGCAAAACATGCAATACAATCATACTTTTTGGGGGTAGATATATTGATGACTGCATAATGATATGGACAGGTGATATACCAACACTCAACAATTTATTCGAGTATTTGAATTCCAACAATCTCAATATTAGATTTACATGGGAACACAGCACCACCGGTAATTCATTTTTAGACGTAGAATTATTTATTGATAATGGAAGAATTGAGAGTCGACTGTATAGGAAGAGCACAGCCTGCAATTCCATGCTCCATGCAACCAGTTCACACCCTAAACAACAGATAGAATCCATCCCTTATGGTGAAATGGTGCGTGCCAGACACCACTGCAGCAGGGAAAGTGATTTTTTACGGTGTATTGATGATATGGAGGATAGATTCAAACAATGTGGCTATTTGCCGCATACTCTTATACGGGCTCGCAATAGAATTATGACCACTACTAGAAGTGATACGCTGAGTCATAAACCTTGATAGGACAGTAGTACTAATATCCGTTGTGTAGTGAATTACACGCAGACTTCTGCCTTGCTACGCAAATGCATGACTAAACATTGGCATGTGTTATTAGCGGATGTGAATCTCAAGGACTTTATTTCTGATACCCCACTTTTCACTTATCGGAGGGGTAGGACCCTAAAGAACACATTATGCCCAGCTACCCCAGTAGAGGACTGAATGAAAATTGGCTTACCAGTCGCAACAAAGGTTTCTTTAAATGTGGTCACTGCGGGATGTGCAAATGGACTAGGTCTGGTATTTCTACCTTTAGCAACCGGGTTGGTGAAGAATTCCGTATCACATCAAACATTACTTGTAACAGTAATTTTGTCATTTAAATGATTGTTTGCAAATGTGGACTGTACTATGTGGGCAGCACGATCAGATCACTAAAAATAGGAATAAGTTAACATCACCGTGCTCTGAGACAGGATGATAGTCGTTACCCCATAGTAGTTCATATGAGACACTGTCCCAAACAAGGTCAAACGAAAAGCTTTGAGTTTTTTGGTTTTGAATACATATACAAGGATCCTCGTGGGGGGAACAGGAAACTGTCTCTCAGGAGGTGAGAATGTATCTGGATCCTAAAATTAAGAGCAGTGGAGGAAGGTCTGAACACTAACTATGAAATGGAATATTTTCTGTGAAAATAATCGTGTTTTTCTTATTACGAGTCTAGTATTGCATTGTATGTACCATTTGTCATATATATATATATATATATATATATATATATATATATATATATATGTAACTACTGTACTGTTTTTTTCAAAAACACTATGAATCTTGACTCACCCATATTATGTTTTTGTGACCTCATTGTATACATATATGACCCCTAGGATGATCAATGATGATGATTTTCCTGTCTTTACTTTTATATACTTTACTTCAATTGAGTTGTTTTACATACCTGCTAAGACACCTCGAGTTTACTAATGCCAACATGTTATCCATAATTATCATAACACACCCTCGTAAATGGTTCTGATGATATATTCAAACTGATTATGGGGAACGTTATTCATTAATGTTTGGTCTCAAAAATGTGCAATATAACTAAAGAAGCACTCTGCTATTCTTGACAGTTAGCACTTACAATCATAGTTAATATTGGTGGTTTTTTGATTGATTAGAATAGGTTGGATACCACCTTTGAGTTATGATATGGACATAGGAATTGAGGATCATCTACAATCTACTGTTGGTAACAACTCATATACCTGAATTTTAGTGTTTTTACATTAATAGCGATTGATAGAGATTATTATTATTGATATAGACTAACAGATTCAAGCTTTCTGTTCACTGCAACTTAATAGTATGTTTTTTATATCTTCACTAAGTTGGTGCTTACTATTTAGGGCAGTTGGTCCTTTCTTTCTTTTTTGCCCTCTTACGAGACTACTGATAGGTTTCTATTCCAAGATGGCACTTTTAAGTTAAAGGGCATGTTACAACACACGCCTCATCTCTACTTTTTACTTTCATTAAGATGGCGCTTATTATTTAGGACGGTTAGTCCTTTTTTTCTTTTTCTTTTTAATTCCCTCACCAGACTACTGTGAGTTTTGCATTTGAAGATGGCGCTTACAATTAGGGATGATAGTCCTTTTTCCTTTTTTTTTTCTCGTTATCTTTTCACGATGAAGGGCGTTTTTTCAACACACGCCGCGTTTGAGTCTAGTGTCCTCCTTGTGTTCCACGGTGTCACCTTGTCCACTTTGAACTGCAACTGCTCCCCTTCCTATGGCCCCTTGGACACTGGACCTGTGCTACAAATAGACTGGAACACTACCCTGGGCTGTTCACAACCATCAACCGACTCTATTGCACTTCCCATTGTATAACAATTTCCAATAAACACCCTTGGACACACCTTGTGTAATAGTGCTTTATCTACAGGTAATGTACAATGTAACTAACTGTAATGAACTGCATGATGCTGGGTAAATGTTCAGTAACATGGTGACCCATACAACAATTGTGTCTCAGCAGTCTGTACACATCAGAGCAGTGCACTGTTGGAACAGCACCAACATCTGCAGTAAGGAAAGATATAGGTGGCAGTCAGCTGGGATGCAAAGGGAACGACTAGCATCATGCTGCAGTCACACAATACAACATTAAAATGTAGTCTTGCTCAGTTCAACAGTCTTACCTGAGTGTCATTGGAAGTACTACTGGATCAAATGTGACCTGTTGTCTATATCCTCCTCCTCACTGTCCTCAGTGTCCACTCCTGCCACAGCTGCATTGTCAACCCCCTCCTCCTGCAGATAGGGTACATGCTGTCGGAGGGCCAAATTGTGCAACATGCAGCACACAACAACAATTCTGCAGACCTTCTCAGGGGAGTAGAATATGGATCCACCTGTCAAATGGAGGCACCTGAACTTAGCCTTCAGAAGACCGAAGATCCTTTCGATAATCCTCCTGGTACGTCCATAGGCATCATTATACCTATTTTCAGCCCCTTTTCTCGGATTCCTAACAGGAGTCATGAGCCAGGACAGGTTTTGGTAGCCGGAATCACCTGCAAGAAGTAAGGAACACACATTAGCCCAGCGCAATGGCATGGGCCATGACTCCTGAAGGCATACACTCACAAACATTGGTTGGGGACACAGGCTCACCTATTAACCACACTATGTGCCTCTGTAGTTGCGCCATCAGCTGTGGGACACTGCTATTCCTCAGGACAAAGGCATCATGCAACAACCCTGGATACTTAGCAGTGATGTGGGAGATTTACTGGTCAGCCAGGCATACCATCTGGACATTGAGTGAGTGGAAACTCCTCTGATTCTTGTACACTTGTTCATTGGCCCGGAGGGGTGGGGGACTAAGGTAATATGGGTCCCATTGATGGCCCCATTAACATGAGGTATATGTCCCATTGCACAGAATTCAGCGTTCACAGTGGGTAAGTCATCTACTTGGGGGAATGCGATGTAGCAGCACATGTGTTTGAGCAAGGCAGACAAAACCCTTGCAAGCACAATAGAGAACATTGACTGTGACCTCCCTGCAGCCAAGCCCATTGTCACCTGGAAGGAGCCTGTTGCCAGGAAATGGAGCAATGAGACTTCCTGCACAAGGAGGGATTGTTGTGGTGCTATGGATACTAGGTAGCAGACCAGGCTTCAGTTGTGCACACAGCTCTGTGATTGTGGCCCTGTCCAGACAATAGGTGAGTATTATGTGCCTGTCCTCCAGTGTAGCCAAGTCCACAAGGGGTATGTAAATGTGTGTTTGCCTCCTGCTATTCCTCCAGAGTGTTTGGCACCTAAGGGACCCAAATGTAGAAAAGGAGTGTCAACAGGAACCATGAACACACTACTTCAGTGTACACAGAGCATGTTTGTATGTTGGACAGTGAAACTCTGTAGGTGAGTACATTCGACCACAATGATACACTTATTAATCTGTACATGTGTACCAGCACTAGAAAATGGGACTAACCTGTCCTATATTCAGGGACAGGTGGAAGTGACCTCACACCGCTGGCATTGGTGTCATTGCGGAAGACGGTCAGCACTGCCATGCAATTCCTCATTGGCTAACATGGCCCTCTATGGAGTATAGGAACCAATGATGATCAACACCGGCGGTGTTCACCTCTGAGGATGTGACGGCCATTTCCTTTCTAACACTTGCCTTGATTCCTGACTTTCCACAGAACAACATCTCCACTGAGTGTGCTGCTGTGACCTGTGTCTGGAACCTGCCATGGCTGATGCTACAGGGAAAAGGGCCCCAGTCTTTACATCAGAGGAGTTTGAGGGCCTTGTATACAGGGTGCTACACCAATATGGGCCTCCAGACCAACAGGTGGGTAGACCATGGGTACGTTGCATGAGACATGACTACATTGAGATGTGCGTGTGCTGGCAGTGTGCCAGGTGGGGGGAATGGCTGGTGGCAGTGTCAATGCAAGGGTACAGGTCATGTGTGTTTGTCTGATGAGGGGAAACGCTTTTTGTGGGCCATATGTGTGTCAGGCTGGATTGTCAGGTTCATGGTGTACAGCCTTCTGGGTTTCCTCTGCAGGTCAGTGTCCATCAGAAGAAGGGATTGTGGTGTGCCATCGCCAAGGGCGTACACAACCTAGGGGTCTATAGCAGGCAGTCTATAGCAGGCAGAGCATCCGCTGCAGGAAATGGTGGGAGGACCTGGGACACTAGGCCCGGAAGACCGTGGAGGCCCAGCTGGGGAGGCCCTCCCAATGAGGGAGGGATGCCCGTCTGAACCTGACCCCCTTGATGGCCTGCATACTGGCGGTGGCCTACCCAGAGCAGGATGGGCGCTTGAGGGTATCACAGCAGCCACAAGGGGGTGAGTACAGTGTGTATGTAAACCATCTGTGTTGCCTGGCATGGGATTTGAGGGCAGGGTACTAGTCAGTGGATGCCCCAATATGCCAGTTCAGATATTGCGGCGTGATCCAGCTCAGGATAATAGGGTGTAAAGCATGTATTAGATAGCTAGATAGTTGGCGTCCCATGTCAGGCAGGGCTTACCTGGTCCCAGTTGGTGTGTGGCTGGCAGGGTTTGGCTCCTTCCTGCTGTGGTACTTAGCCAATGGTATGCCACCCATTCTCAATCTCAGTGTGTGACAGTGATGTGTCTGCCAGCTACATCTATGCTGTTGGTGCTGAGATTGACCCTGTGCTCCCTTCATGTCTCCACCTCTCTCCTTTTGTCATCCTGTCCATGTGTGTATTAGCATAATTTGGCGAAGAAGCAGGGGCACCGGTGAGTGAGGGAGCTGCAGCCCACAGGACCAGGAGGCAGATTCCACCGACTCCGAGGCGATCAGGTAGCCCCCCACTGAGTTGCCCGTTTTCGCTCACCTATGAGGGTGGGCATCTCCCTCGCCCCAGGCACCTCAGGCCCTGCCCCAGTCATCTATGATTCCCTCAAAGAGGAGGCTATTGACCTCCTGAGATCCATCTCTATAGGGCAGTGTGACTCAGAATCAAGGGGCTGGCATTCCAGATGCACCAATCCAATGCCATCCTGGAGGGCATCCTGAGAGGGCTAGTGGCCCTACAGAGATCGTTTCAGGTTCTGGCCTCTTCACTGATGGCAGGCAGTGTACCTGTTTCATCCGTCCCCCCACTACCACTGCCCTGTTTAGTCTCCTTACCCTCAACCCTTCCCACTCACACATACTGACAAACATGCACCCAAAACAACACACAAGACTTGCATAGACAAACACAAGAAGCACACTTCAGTCCACAAGCACTCACACAGCCAACAGACAGATGCACACACAATATCATCCACTGCCTCCACTGTCTCCCAATCCTCCTCCTCCCTCACAGTTACATCCTCACTTACTCTTGCATGTCTGCATCAACAGTCCCAGATCATGCCACCTGCACAGCCCTGCCCATAGTCACCACAAGAGCAGCCCTGCAGACATGCACCCCACACACCACAAGCGCAGTCACCACCACTACCACTACATGCAGCACACCCACCTCACTTGCAGACACGACCACAACATCTATCCGCACGTCATGTTTGTCCTCCCATGCCCTTTCTGCCCCCTCAAGCAACACACACATGCTCGCACTCAAACCACCAACAGCTATCCACCTCACACATGCACACTGTCCATGCACCTGCACCCAAGTTCATCACACCTCCTCCTCCTTCTACAGCTACTCCCTCTACCTCCACTCCCATCCCTCTTCCCACATCCCCCTCCATTGTTCCTAAGAAGTTTTTCTTTTCCCACCTTGTTCATGTTTTTGCATTTTACATATTCATACAAAAGGAATACAGTGGTTGGATCTATACAAAAGGAATACAGTGGTTGGATCTCTGTATGTGTCCTCCTTTTATTTACTTAGGGGTTCTGCTGCTGTTTATTCCTGTGCATGTGTTTCGGGGTTTGTGGTGTGTGTGGGGTATGTGTATGATGTGTGTTGTGTGTGTGTGTGTGTCACTCCCCCCTCCCAGCATTGTGAGCTAGGTGGCTGTACTCACTGTCATCATCTTTGTCAGCATTGGTGCTCCAGGATGGCTATGGCATAGTACAGCATCAGGAATACTTGCAGTTCAGGTTCCATGGTGGACACGGACTCCTGTGTGTCGCTGGAGGTGAGTGGCTCCTTTTCAGTGATGTATTTCCATCAGGCTTTTTGTGTTGTTGCACCACCCTGGAAATCCTGGCAGTGTGCTCTGTTATAATTTGGTGGATAGATCCTTGACTTACACCTGCCTGTAGGTGGCTACTGCCGTGTTCGGTGTTCGTACCGCGCTGACGGTTGGTGTGGTACAGTGGCTGTCTATGGGAGGGATCACTGCCATGGTCATAATTTGGCGGTCATTATCGCCAGCTTGTTAGCGGTGATACTGCCATGTTAACTCTGGTGGTCAGAAGACCGCCAGAATCATAATTACCACCTGTGTGTACAGCACTTTTTGGTTTGTGGTAAAGCTCATACTCAAAACAGCAGAACTGAGTTGTTTTTGGTGTCAAGCCAAGGATAGTGACTGTAGGCCTGATCTGTTTATTATCACACTTTATGATAAAGGCAGTAGGCCTGGCATATTGAGTGTGAAGATCATATGCTAATGTCAATGGGTATTTATGGGTGGATTGTTATTACTCTACATTAAAGTCAACAGATAGTTTATATTACACTGAATCTCAAAGACTACTTTAGTAGGCATAGGTTTTAGTGTTGGTCATTCCACCTGACAAACCGTGGATATAGAAGATTTGCACTGTGAGAATCCTTGGTAGGCCATGTTAGAAGAGATAGTATTTTGTAATTCCAACTGTAACTTTGTATACATTTGCAGTTTTATGACAGTATGACTTATGGTTGCCACGTGGGAAAGCTCGCAGTCAGTACAATACGCTTGAGTGGGTTATGGTGACAATCCAACAATGCCAGATATATGCTTGATTGGTGTGCCCGCAAATGTTATGCCAGATGCCATAGATCTGGCCCGTTTATTGTGAAAAGTAACAACAAATGCATTAGGCCTGGCTTCTTTATTGTGAAAAGCACATGATAAATCCATTAGGCTACTAACAATGGATTGTTGTCACATTAGGCTACAGACCATGGAAAGGTGTTTGATTATATGTAATCTCAGGGATGACCATAGTAGGCAAGGGTTTTGCTGTTGGTAACCTACTCTGGCAGAATTTTAATGTGGCAATTCTTGTTAGGCCCATTTAGAGGGGTTGTATGTTGTTTTTGCAACTGTAAATTTGAACATATTTGTAATTTTACACTGTATGCACGATGATTGTCACTTTATGAGCACCCCAGTAGGCATATATTTTATACCATGGCAAGCCATTTGGTAAAGGCTAGAGGCCTTATGACTGCAATGATTCATGGTCATTTGAGAGCTATTGGCAGCTCAGAAGCCAGGAACAGATGTCCTTCCCCTAGAATTTCATCAAGCACTCCCAGACCTTCTTGCTCCCTCACTGGCTGAAAACTATGCCACATCACTGGAGGAGGAGTTCCTCCCACAGTCACAAAGAGAGGTCCTCTTGGTTCCCACCACCAAGGCTTGACATCTTCCACATTACCTATCCTCTCATAGACCAATTGCAATACTCACTTCGGACTCGAGGATTTTAAGAATGTGTTTGACACACCCCATTTTGACACTCCTCCCTTCATTAAAAATTCTAGATCAAAATGGATTTATAACCCAAAGAAATACCTCACTGAACTTTGATACCTATACAGACACTTAGAGAGTGCATTCCAAGATGGGCCTTGATTGAGAAGACTTTCAATACCACATACTGGGATAATCTTTTCAAGATCCTTTAGCACTTTTGCTTTGAACCTCAGGCAAGGTAACACATGAGCAAATCATAGTCTCAGATAACTACAATAGCATAGAGGAAGTCTAGCTAGCACACTAACAAAGCACAACTAGGTGACCACTCCTCATCAAACTTGTGCCACATACATCCCACCACATGGAACCAGTAGCCATCAATTGGATACTGTTTAAGCTATCCTACTGATTACACTGGTACAAGCCTATGCACACATCTACCTTGCACCAATATTATGTCTGAACAATAAGTGACATTGATAAGGAAAGGCAGACAACACTGGTTCAAGCATGCTATGACTGGATTAGGTGACATGGAAACATCCATCTCACTATGGCCACCTCACAACATTGCACAGCTCTACAAATCACACCTTTCCAAAATGAGTCATGGAGCTAGTAGCAAGGTCACCCAGATGTGCACTACATGTGTTTTTGCATGGAACAACAATGAAGTCAGGTCCAAAACCTCATGGGAGATGTCTCCAGATTACACACATGATTGGCCCTGTTAGGCCCAGAATATCCCGTCACCAATGTCTCAAACCCATCTTCATATATACTTCTGAGTGTGGTCGTAGTAGGCAACTGTACTGAGCAGGAAGGAGGGGCACAGACCTTGCAATCGCTATCAGAAGGATACCAAGTCCTTGTATAATGAGAAGCAACATAACTACCCATATTTCACACATGCCAAGCATGGCATCTATCTGAGGATGAATCCCTGACCCCAATCACGTCATGCAAACATCACTGCAAGTCAAACCATAATGCATAAATACAATCAGTGCACAAATTCCCAAACAACACACAGGTGCTGTGCACCTACAACCATCATACCACATCTAGGGTACCAATCATCATCAGGTGGATCAACACCCTGGCCCTAACTGTCATGTCCATCGTAGCTACTGTAGTTACACATGGCTAATGGCATACTTGAGGCATGAATGTATCTGTCTGACTACATATGATGGTGACAAAGTCCTGTCTGGGGTATCACAGTAACTTGACAACCATTGCAGATGTATCATAACGGGAACAGGGCCCCATGAGCATATATGCAAGAGTGTTTACGACATCATCCCATATGCCTAGCTAGCACATGCCATACATCTGCTGCATATATGGGTATTCTAAAGGGAATGAGTATATGCAGGCACAATGTATGTTTACTACACTGATGACACATCACCCATGACAATGCACATTCCTCACTTACCAAGGGAAAGTTGTATGCTACAGCTGCCAAGATTTTACCATGAAGTCATGTTACATGTACGATGGGCACCCATGCATCACAGACTGCTGAGAGGCACCAGCACCCAATTTATAATAAAAAAAACTTGTACCTGGTTTTTAGATGTCAATCTACACATATCCCCAGACACATGACAGAGGAAAGTGACTCACATCCTACATACCTTTGGATTGTAACATTTGTCTGGAGTGATCTGTTGGTGGAAACTAACAATCACCAGGGCAGTTAAATAGGCTATCTGAACACTAAAAAGTCATATCTGTTCCATGCTGGGTAATTTGACTGAGGGTTCACCATAGTTTAGTCCTAGGTCCCAGCTCCTGAAGGATTAGCACACCACTTGGAAACACATGGTTCATCTACACCAGTTTGATCCCAGAAGATATGTGACACATGGCACATGCTGCATTGTCAGGGGGAGCAGTCTGTTCCTCAGTCGATCACCTGCCAACAGTTCAAGCATCATTCTTCCATGTACTCATCCACTTGTGGCTGCTCTGCTGGCCTTAAACGCCCATTGAAGGCCAGATAAGCCACCGCCAAAATGTGGGCCCCTAAGGGGGTCATGGTCTAATGGGCACCCCATCCTCGTTAGGAGGACATCCCCAGTTGGGCCTCTGCAGTCTTCCGGGCAATTCTTCTCAGGTTCTCCTACCTATTATGACAGTGGTTGCTCCACCGGCTGTCGCCCTCTAGGTTCCGCACCGTATTGGCGATGCACTATGGTGCCCCTTCCTTGGATAAATGTACAATTTTGGGTCCCCTGGTCCTGTAACTGTTACACTGTGCCACTCACCTGCAACTTCCACAGGAGTGAGAATAGGCCACCATCTCCTTTTGTGTGAAAGTCTCAGCACATGATTATATCACTAGGCGCCAGCAGCTGTGCCTAAGGGGTATTGGTGTTTGGGGAACAAGAGAGAAAAAGGTGTCTCAGGAACCTCTCTGTTTTGATTTGCCCCTTTGGTTATGTGCTGCTGCTGTTTGGACTTCAGGTCCCAGGGAGCAGTGCAGTCTAGGTTTCTTTATACTAATGGCGTAAAAACAAGGTATTATACTATATCACAAAATATCTTATACAATCACATAAACTACTTGTATTGAGAAAACAAGTCTCCAAACAAAAGTATATTTCGAATCTGCTGTTTTGAGTTTGGTAGCAGTCACACATAGTGACTCATAATCAAAATTCTTGTTGCTCATGTTTCAGTTACCAAGTTCCTAGCTCAAGGCCAGGACAGTTTTATTAGACTAAACCCTTTGTTATTGCCTTCAACAAAGTAGTGATGCCCCAGATTTCCTATTTTTTCCTTTCTCGCCTTTTGTTTCTAGGTTTTGAGGATGAAGGCCTGCTGTCACCTTCGAGACAATGGCTTGATGAAGAGGAGACCACCCATCCTTATTGGTGCTGCGGGCCTGCCTGCTGCATACCACTTCAGTGCTCAGCAACACCCTGTGAGCAGTGGGCCCCAGGTTCCTGCCTAGGAGCTGCTACCTGGCTCTTTTGATGCCCCCCCGGGGGCAGAAACCACTTAGGCACCAGGGATTGGTATGTGTGTATATGAATGTTTTGTTTTGGGGGGCAGCCCCTTGGGCAAGGGTCGCGCCCGATGGGGACACATTACTGTTGCCCATATCTGCCCCCCTTGGGGGTGGGTCAGCCTATTTTTGGAAGGCTCATCTGCCCCCAAGGGAGGCAGAAAGCCCACCAGGGAAGATTTGTTTTCAAAATAAGAGGGTGGGGTATCACCATACCGCCACCCCAAATAAATTGGGCCAAAGTTGTTCTGCCCACCAGTAGGCAGATGGGGCAATTACCCCCGATCCACACCCCGGGGGCAGATAGTCAACTAGATGCCAGGGAATAAAAAAAAAAAATAGTGGGGTGGTGGCTACCAACCAGTATGGGCCTGGTTATGTCCCCATCCCAACTGAAGGGTGTAACAGTCTTTCAGCTCTTCCCCACACACTAAAACATCTTATCCCACGGCAAGCAAGAGGACATTTGATTATTTTGGCTTTTGGTTTTACATTTTGGCCATGAGAGCTTGGCTAACTCTCAAAATTATCCCACTTGAAATGGTGAGGGCTGCACTTTTTGGACTTCAGGATGCTGCCATGTAAAGAAATCTACAAGATCTAGACACATCTGAAAACTAAACATCTGGGTGACTCAAGGGTGGTATGCTTCACATGCATCCTGTGCCATTTCCTTACCCACAATGCCCTGTAAAACTCTAACTTTGCTGGAAAACACACATTTTCCCCACGTTTTTGTGATGGAACCTTCCGGAATCTGCAGGAATCCACAAAATTCCTACCACGCAGCATTGTCTCATCTATACCAATAAAAATTCTGCTGCACTTGTCAGCCTATGAATGTTTTTTTTCAAACTGCCCTTTTGGACCCACTTTGGTTGACCCTAAATTTCGACATGTTTTTGGCTCTTCCCTGTCACAGGCACTTGGCCCACCTACACAAGTGAGGTATCATTTTTACCGGGAGACTGTCGGTGGTAGGAAATTTGTCCCGATGTGGTGAGCCCACACAGAAATGTGATTTTTTTAGTTAAATTTGAGGTGCTGAGGATTCTGGGTAAGAAAACATTGGGGGAATCTATGCAAGTCACACCTACCTGGACTCCCTCTGGTGTCTAGTTTTCAGAAATGTCTGGGTAGATTTCCCTAGATGGCTGCTGAGCCCAGGACCAAAAACGCAGTGCCCCCCCTGCAAAAACAGGTGGTTTTGTATTTGATAATTTTGATGTGTCCAGATGATGTTTTAGGGCATTTCCTGTTGCGAGCACTAGGCCTACCCGCACAATTGAAGTACCATTTTTATCAGGAGACTTGGGGAAACGCTGGGTGGAAGGATATTTGTGGCTCCTCTCAGATTCCCGACCTTTCCGTCACCGAAATGTTTGAAAAAAGTGTTTTTTTTGGTCAAATATTGAGGTTTGCAAAGGATTCTGGGCAACAGGACCTGGTAAGAGCCCCACAAGTCACCCCATCTTGCATTATCCTAGGTGTCTAGTTTTTAAAAATGTGCAGGCTTGGTAAGTTTCCCCAGGTGCCGGCTGAGCTAGAGGCCAAAATCCACAGCTACCCACTTTGCAAAAAACAGCTCTATTTTCTTTAGGAAAATGTGATGTGTCCACGTTGTGTTTTGGGGCATTTCCTGATGTGGGCACTAGGCCTACCCACACAAGTGAGTACCATTTTTATCGGGAGACTTGGGGGAACGCTGGGTGGAAGGAAATGTGTGGCTCCTCTCAGATTCCAGAACTTTCTATCACTGAAATATGTGGAAAAAGTATGTTTGGGCCAAATTTTGAGGTTTGTAAAGGATTCTTGGTAACAGTACCTGATGAGAGCCCCACAAGTCACCCCATCTTGGATACCCCTATGTGTCTAGTTTTCAAAAATCCACAGGTTTGGTAGGATTCCTTAGGTGCCGGCTGAGCTAGCAAAATTTACAGCTGGGCACTTTGCAAAAAACATGTCAGATTTCAATGTAAAAATGTGATGTGTCCATGTTGTGTTTCCTGTCGAGAGCATTAGGCCTACCCATGCAAGTGAGGTACCATTTGTATTGGGAGACTTTGGAGAACACAGAATAGCAAAACAATTGTTATTGCCCCTTGTCTTTCTCTACATTTCTTCCTTCCAAATGAAAGACAGTGTGTAAAAAAGACGTCTATTTGAGAAATGCCCTGTAATTCACATGCTAGTATGGGAAACCCAGGATTCAGAGATGTGCAAATAACCACTGCTTCGCAACACCTTATCATGTGCCTATTTTGGAAATAAAAAGGTTTTCTTGATACCTATTTTTCACTCTTTATATTTCAGCAAATTAATTGCTGTATACCTGGTATAGAATGAAAACCCATTGCAAGGTACAGCTCACTTATTGGCTCTGGGTACCTAGGGTTCTTGATGAACCTACAAGCCCTATATATCCCTACAACCAGAAGAGTCCAGCAGATGTAACGGTATAGTGCTTTCAAAACTCTGACATTGCAGGAAAAAGTTACAGAGTAAAACATTGAGAAAGATGGTTGTTTTTTCACCTCAATTTCAATATTTTGTATTTCAGCTGTTATTTTCTGTAAGAAAAAACCTGTAGGATCTACAACCTTTTCCCCTTTATTGAATTCAGAATTGTGTCTACTTTTCAGAAATGTTTAGCTTTCTGGGATCCAGCATTGGTTTCACACACATTTCTGTCACTAACTGGAAGGAGGTTTAAAGCACCAAAAATAGTAAAAATGGGATATGTCCCAGTAAAATGCCAAAATTGTGTTGAAAAATTGGGTTTTCTGATTCAAGTCTGCCTGTTCCTGAAATCTGGGAACATGGTGATTTTAGCACCTTAAACCCTTTGTTGATGCCAATTTCAGGTAAAAAAAAAAAACACAAGCCTTCTTCTGTAGCCCATTTTTCCAATTTTTTAAAAAAAAACATTGTTGCTGTATTTTGGATAATTTCTTGGTCTCCTTCAGGAGAACCCACAAAGTCTGAGTACCTCTAGAATCCCTAGGATGTTGGAAGAAGAGGATGCAAATTTGGCATTGGTAGTTTATGTGGACACAACGTTATGAGGGCCTATGTGCGACCTGCCCCAAACAGCCAAAAAAAGGCTTGGCACCTGAGGGGGAAAAGGCGTGGCAGCGAAGGGGTTAAACCCAACATCTTAGCTACCTCAGCTTTGATGTTGGCTCTGACCTGGTCTGACAACCTGTACAACTTATTTTTGACAGGTAAGCTGTCACCAGTGTCAGTGTCATGGACACACCAAGAGGTGTGTCCAGGGGTCTGGGAAAAGAGCCCAGCAAACTGCTCTAACACTTGTCTGCAGTCTTGTTGCTGCTGTGCTGTCAGCTTGGGGGAGAGTACTACTCCCTCCACTGACCCATCTTGCACATTGGACATCTGACAGATGTTCACTGTCCTCTTCCTTTCCCTCATCTGTTACCATAAGCAAGATCATGCCTCCTGTCTTGGTGGGGTTCAAGTCTATAGACCTGCTGAATCCGGTGTGGTCCCGGGGGGTGCCAAAGTCAAACAGATAGGTGACCTCACCCTTTTTCTCCAGAATGGGGTAGGGCCCAGTCCACTTGGCCTGGAGGGCCCTGGGAGACAGAGGCTCCAAAACCCACACCAACTAACCTGGATGATACTCAGGCATAGTAATCGTCTGGCCATGCCAGAACTTCATGAGCTCTTGGCTGGCCTCCAGGTTGCTGCTTGCCTTTTTCATGTACTCTTCCATACGTGACCGCATGCCTAGCACATAGTCAAACACATTCTGCTTGGACTCTTTTTCCCAAGACTCTCTCCCCGAACACAATGGGCCTCTTACTGTGTGCCCAAACAGTAACTCAAAGGGGCTGAAGCAAACTTCCTTTTGGGGTACTTCCTTGTACAAAAACAGCAAACACGGGAGGAGAACATCCCACCTTTCCCTGAGTTGGTCAGATAAATCCATGATCTTGCCCTTCAGGGTCTTTTTAAATCTTTCCACCAGACCATTGGTCTGGGGATGGTATGGGGTGGTGAACTTATGCCACATTCATCCCACATTGCCTTCAGATAGGAAGACATAAAGTTTGTGTCCCTATCTGAGACCACCTTCTTGGGAAAATCCATTCTGGTGAATACACCAAGTAGGGCCCTAGCCACTGTGGGAGTAGTGACTGTCCTGAGGCTTATAGCCTCTGGATAAATGGTGGCATGGTCAACTACCACTAAAATGTGTCTATTGCCTGAGGCAGTTGGTGGGTCTAGGGGACCAACAATGTCAATCCCCCCTCTCAAATTGAGCTCTAACCACTGACAGTGGTATTAAGGGAGCCTTTGGCTTGCCTCCTCTCTTGCCCCTGCACCTGACAGGTGACGCAGGAGATACAAAACTCCTTTACTTTCTCTGCCATGTGTGGCCAATACAAATGATTGACCAGCCTATTACAGGTTGTGGTCTGCCCCAAACGTCCTGCCAAGGTACTTAATGTGAGGAGGAATTACCTGTACTTCTGAGGGACCACCACTCTCCTGGTTGCCCATGGTTTGTGGTCACTTGCCTCAGTATAGAGGATTACATCCTCCCAATAAATCAAGTGGGGTCCATTGACATCCCCATGTTCTTGCCAGGAGGCAGTCTGCTTCAGGCTTTAAAGAGTGGGACACTCTCTTTGCCCCTGGCACAACTCTTCTCTGGTGGGTCCACCTGCCCCTTGCAATTCTGCCAAGTCAGGCAGAGCTTGCAGGGGAGGGGGCCTTACTTCAGAGGTCAGATCCTCCCCTCAGGATTGGATTCCTCCTCTGCACCTCTGTGACTTCTGGGTTGGCAAGCCAGATCCTGTGCCCTTTTGCCGACTTCTGGAGGCTTAGTCCATTATTCTAAGGTCTAACGCCCTCATTTATACTTTTTTGTGCTGCATTACTGTCATTTTTTGATGTAAAAGCAGTATAAACGTACAAAATACAATTGTATTTTGTAAGTTTGCGCCGCTTTTGTGTCAAGAAATGACAGTAATGCAGCGCAAGAAAAGTATAAATCAGGGCCTAAGTGTCCAGCACATCCCTTTTGTACAGCCTGAGACCTGAACACTAAACACACCCATTCAGGGAGGTCCAGCAACTGTGCTTAGACCCTTCTCTCCACTTCTGACCATTCAAATGCTTCAGGATCATTTCCCAGGAGACACTCTACAGGGCAGGAGCTACACCTACCTTTTTAGAGTCAGTCACACCTCCCCATTCCAAGCTTACCATGGCCCTGGGATGGAGGTTGGCCCCACTGCTGCATAGATCACCTGGTGGAATACACCAGATAGGATCTGTTCTTGAGAAACCAGTTTCTCTGTGACCATGGTCACACTGACTCATGTATTCTTCAGAGCCTCCTCCTCAATCCTGTTGACTTTAGGCCGCTGCCTGTACTTCTCCAGCCAGGGTTGCAACATCCACCCCTCCCACGGACACTAAGGTGACCTCTGTGTAACCTGAACCCATCCCTGGGCCAACTTCCACCTCTACCTCTACACTAGCAATCCCACGAGACTGCCCACCAGTGGGGGACTTCTTGGAGCAGACATCATCTCCTCTTTTGTGTCCTGGCTAGTGACACTCAAGATGCTTCCCTGCCTTGGCAAGTTCCTGGATTTTTTCTGCCTTAACAGGGTCATAATATTTGCCCTGATACCTCCGGCCCTTGGAAGTGGCATTGCTTGGGGCTCACCATTATGCAGGTCTTGTGAGGACTCTTTTGATTTTTTATCCTCCTTCCTTTAGGCTTTCCCCTGAGAAGTATATGGCCCCTTACCTTCTGATCACCCACTGGGGTTTTGTTGGTAGCTCCGGTTCTCAATAATTGATCTGCTGCCTTCTCCAGGTCCCTGGGATTGGACAACTTAGAGTCTATCAGATACTGACATAACTTCTCTGAGACACAATTAGTCAGAAGGTGCTCCTTCATGATGAAATTGTATGGCCCCTCTCAGGTACTTACCTTGTTACCCTAGGTCCAAACCTCTACTGCCTTTACTGACATGTCCACAAAGTCAACTATGGACTGGGTATTCTCCTTCTAGGTGTTCCTAAACATTATCCTGTACTGCTCTGGGGTGAGACCAAACTTCTAGGTAAGGCCCTTCATCATGTTGGGATAGGGGTCTGTCTCATCTTCTCCTTGGATCAGGAGCCTCTCCCTCCCAGATACTGGAATCAACTCCCATAACTTCTCTGACACAATTAGTCAGAAGGTGCTTCTTCATTATTAAATTGTACAGTCCCTCTTAGATACTTACCTTGTTACCCTGTATCCAGCCTTCTAGTGCCTTTACTGAGATGTCCAGAAAGTCAACCCAGGACTGGGTATTGTCCTTCTGGGTGTTCCTAAACTTTATCCTGTACTGCTCTGGGGTGAAGCCAAACGTCTGGATGAGGCACTTTTTATGTTGGGATAGGAGTCTGTCTCTTCTTCCCCTAGGTTCAGGAGCCTATCCCTCCCAGATATTAGGATCAACTCCCATAGGAGTGAACCTCAATATTGAGGCTTGACTCTCCTCATCTTGAGAGCCCTCTCAAAGGCTTTTCTATGTCATCCCCCTGTTGATAAGCAGGTATATCCCCCTTGAAACCCACCACACGTAGACATCACAAAGTCTTCTTCGCTGCTACCATCTCTCTGCTCTCCTGCATACTTTCTTATCTCTAGGGCCTCTAGTGCTATATGGGCCAACTAGGCCTCAAGCTCTCTCTCCCTAAGGGACAGATTGGCCCCTTCTGAAGGGACCCCTTTACACCAACCAGCTGTAGGCAGGGCCCTGGCAACTGTGTGGAGAGATGATCCCCTTCCTCCTCATCACTGAGGTGTTGGGGTTGCCCCTCCTCTGAGAGGTGGAAACTGTCACCCACCCTCATCTCTCACTGGAGCTTCCTCTGTGCCTGCCTCTTCTGCCTCTGCCCAGGCTGCCAGGGATTTTATCTTCTCATTCTTTCTAAAATGAGTAGCTACTGGTAATCCCCTCCTAGTACACAACTCCCTAAACTGGACTACAGTGAGTGTGGGTAGACTAGTCAGATAAAGCATCATGGTTTCCCATATGTTTTGTGACACACAAAAAACTTTTGCAAAAATGTAATCAGAAATTTTGAAAAATCACAAAAATGAATAACTTAAAATTAGGTCAAATTAAAAATGAAAAAATATTTTTGCTCTAGGGTAATTTAGAGCATTTCCAATTTGCTTCACTTAAAACTGTATTATAATATTAAACACAAGTACTGGATCCCACCACTGCGCATCAAAAAACTTTGAAAGTAGATTATTAATAAGGGCAGGTGAGTACCTACACTTAGCAGTAGGCCACAAACCCCCACGAGGTCCAGACAAGGTCTCAATAAATTAATCCTGGCTCAACCCTTGCCTAGCTTGGCAATGAGCAGTAAGGTTTAATTTAGGAGACAGGTCTGTAAAGTATTTAAAGCATTTAATATCAACAAAACAGCAAATAAGTAAAACACAAAACACAATAAAAATCCAAATTTATCTGGATGGATTATGGGGGTCATCACAACCCTGGAGGTCTTTGACCGCCAGGGCTGTTTTGGAGGAAGCACCACCAACAGGCTGGCGGTGCTTCCATGGGGGATAACGAGTCCCACCACTTTTGTCCCGGTGTGCCCAGGGGATTACGAGTCCCTCCTGCCAGCCTTTTCATGGCAGTTTGAACCGCCATGAAAAGGCTGCCTGAAAGGGAAGTTGCGGGCCCCCTGCCACGGCCCCATGGAGTTTTGCAGACAGTGAAAAGTGCGACGGGTGCAACTGCACCCGTCGCCCAGCCGCAACACCGCGGCTCCATTTGGACCCGGCTCTCGTGTTGCGGCCGAGATCCCCACTGGGCCGGCGGGTGGAAACCAGGTTTCCGCCCGCCGGCCCAGCGGGGATCTCTTAATAGACCCAGCGGGAGTGCGCCGCATTGGCGGCCGCCAAGCGGTTCAACCTTGGTGAGCGGTGTCAGCCGCCCACCAAGGTTGTAAGGAGGGCCTAACTGTTTATCTTTAGACTGACACCAAATTGACAAACATCCAATAAAGGGAACCAGAGATATTAATTTTTGAAGATTAAGGGGGTTATTCTAACTTTGGAGGAGGTGTTAATCCGTCCCAAAAGTGACGGAAAAGTGACGGATTTACCACCAGCCGTATTACGAGTCCATTATATCCTATGGAACTCGTAATACGGCTGGTGGTATATCCGTCACTTTATCGTCACTTTTGGGACGGATTAACACTCCTCCAAAGTTAGAATAACCCCCTAAATGTTTTCTAGCGCTTAGAAATCAAAAGCGCCAATCTGGACATCTGGTCGCACTAACCGGAGCAAAGTCAAAAGTTGGGGCCAACCGTAATGGAGCCCTGCTTGGCTACACAGAGCAGGAGTCCTCGGTCAAAGTTTTACCTTCGTAATTAGACAAATATTTGAAGATTTTCTCTCTCACTCCACTGGTGTGGCTAAGTTTCCCTTAACACCCCTTTCAGTCCTCTCCTAATCTAATCGGGGGCATCTGGTTGCCTGGGGCTGCAGGAAATGGGGGAGGTACAATGGGTGTCCCAAATGCCCTTCCCATTTTTGAAGTCTGGTGTGGTTGCTCTCCCCCCCCATCCTGTCCTCCCATCTGATGAGCAGTCACCGTTTGCGGTGCACAGAAGGGGCGGGCGGTGCGCAGGGGGGAATAAAAAGTACTTTTTTTTTAAAACACTTACCTCCATCGCCGCTGCCACACTGCTACATCCACTCCTCTGCTGCAGGCACAGGCTCCATCCTGATGCTGCTGAGAGAAGTGTCAAGCAGACTGGGAGCCCGTATATGCTCTCTCCGACCCAGCAACTGTGTTGCTGGGCTGGAGAGAGCCTACTGCACATGAGACAGCCGGCCAAACACGCATGCACTCTGAGGGAGATTGCTGTGCACTCCCCCTCACTGCTGGTCACCCTCATGGCCCGCCCTTTTTACCAAAAAACAATAATAAACAGAGTTTATTATCGTTTTTTGGTAAAAGGTTTACAACTGCCGCTGCTGGTGGTTGGCGATGATCCGCCACTCTAATTGAGGAGCCCCCTCTGCTGCTGAGGCAGATCTCTTCCCACCAGATGCTTCCTTTGTTTCTGCCCAGGCCACTTCACACCACATCAAGGAGGCTGCCAGAGGCTGACCAATCAGAACTTTTAGCAAGAGTTCTAAAACTATTTCCAAGTACAAGCTATATTAAATTCTACAGTGGCAAGTTAATGGATTTATTATAATTTTTAATTTGATACTAAGCCTGCTATATTTAGCTCCTTCCTATGGAAAATGCGACTTTATCATTTTAAACTAAAGTTTCTCCATGTTAGCCTATGGAGCCTTTTGACTACAATGGTGAACAAATTTGGCTATTTTCCCCTCACCAGGGCTTAAAAAACATATTTTATAAAGTCCTTGCTTATAGTTACACTGCACCCAACCCTAAGGGCACTTAGCTCATACCTTAGGGGTGACATATGTAGAACTAATGTAGCTTAGGACTCTGGTAGCACTTTTAATTCCAAAGTCGAATTTGGGGTTAACTTTAACTTAAAAGCAGCCAGCAAGGCAGGCCTGCCTTTAAAATGACACTGGGCACCCCAGCAGTGCACCTATGGGTATAATATCCATGGTGGGGTTCCTAAACCTAAATGTCCTACCATATACTAGGGTCTTATAGGTAGGTTGGTACAGCAAATTATAATTAGTCTAATTTGCATATTCCATTTAACACAGAGCACTGGCCCTGGAACTAGTTAGCAGGTCAGTAACCACCAGAATCAGTCAAAATGTTTGGGGGTGATCAGGGTGAAATGGAGGACTTTCCTACACTTACTATGTCTTAAGGTTTTATAAAGACATAGTAGGGGCATATTTGCTCATGAAAGCATATGTCCTCACAGACATTAAAGTGCACCCTGCCTTTAGGACTGTAAAGGCTGCCAGAGGGGTGAATTACCGAAAATGCACACAGTGTTAGTGGACAGGGCCCTTTTGATTACTGCCATGTCGAGTTTGCAACTTTTAAATATACCTTGTCATGCACTTGCAATGGCAGCCTTCATGAGGCTGGTGTAGGGCCTCTCAGAGTGGCACAATTGGTGCTGCAGCTCTGAGGGGGGCTATTCAGTACCCAGGCCAAAGGTACCGGGATACCATTTACTAGGGTTTACAAGGTTGGCTGGAGTACCAATACATAATACAGTATTGTGGAAAAAGTTCTGGGCCTGGAACCTATTTAGCAGGTGCCCAGGGCACTTACAGTTTGAAAGAACACTATTTCCCAGAAAAAAGTGTGGGGCTACCATGTCAAAAGAGGCCCTTTCTCACACAAATAACAACAAGCATTTCCAATACAACGGGTCTTTCATTTGCTTGTGTTAGAGCTGATAGCATTGTAAACTCCTAACTGGACTTTTCACTCATAATTAAACCTATTGGCAAAAGTGCAATTATGTACGTAACCGGAAAAAGTGCAATTAACTGTGTAACAGGGTCGACATTATGTAAAGCGCTCGACTTCTGCCAAGCGAGATCGCGCTGGGAAAATAGAGAAAAAGTAGTCCACGAGCCAGATGGAAAACAGCGAGCCACGCATGTTTTCTGTACTTGGTGGATGCGCTCGAGGAGGGCTCTCCACCGGAAAAGGCATGGCATATGCATGCCTTCGACTAATGAAATCAAGCAGATTCTAGCAGGCAAGCCGACGAGCCAATGAAAGACACTGATGTGATGTGGACAGGGCTCCGAGCCCTTTTTAATTTCTAAAGCGTCTCGCTCAGCGAAACGCATGCGCAAGCGCATGCGATGAGGGCTCGACCCTTAAAATTTATTCTGCATACCGAAAGCTAGCTTTCTGTCAAATTTGGTGTAATTCTGTCTGGTGGTTAGGGCTTGAGTTGTATTCAAAACTCCTATGGGAATTAACATGGGAAAAACCCCTGCTTGTATTACCTACTGGTCGTCACAGTAGGCAGTTATGGTTAGGACCATGTTTCCATAGAAATAGCATTTTTTGACTTGCCTATATCTTTTAACCGTTTGATGAATCTTCATGGTATATATATATATTTTTTAAAGTGTGCCGGTGATTCCTATTGAACACAGAAAGTTTTGGGGTGATCCGTGAAGCGGCGCTGAGAAAAAAGGGGTGTCAATAAAGTGGTGTTTCCCATGTTAATTCCCATAGGACCCTTGGACACAACTAAAGCCCGAACCACTGAATGGAATCAAACCAAATTTGTCAGAAAGCTAGCTTTCAGTATTCAGGACTCCACACTAGTCAGAAAAATAGCCAATATTTTTTCTAAATCAAACAAGACCAAAATATCAAAAATCCAACATACACAAGTTAAGATATCAAATTTGAAAGTAAAATGAGTCTTAATCCAAAGAAATCTATTGATGCATTGTTTTAGCACTGAGTACCTGGTGTGCATCAAAAATAAAGCTGCAAGGTCAAGTGTGTGTCAGAAAAGCAAGCAGTGCGTTGATTTTTTTCTTGTAAATGAAGCCGTGTGTTGATTCTTTCTCTGCTGAGCAAGCAATGTGTCAATATCCACACAAACAGCCTCGAGTCTGTGGGGTGATGTTGAAGATTTGGACCCCCAGGGACAATGCGTGGAACATCCGGAGATACAGCAGCGATGAATTCGCTCTTAGGTGGCGATGCATCGATTTCCCTGTACTGGTTCGATTTCAGCAACGGTGCAGTGGCTGCATCAATTTTTCTTACAATCGGATCTGGTGCGTGGATTTTCACCTTGGGTTCACCAGCTTCTCCTTTCAATGGCCCAGGGACTGGATGCGGCACCACTTGGCAGGGTAGGGATCTCAGCAAGAGAGCCCAGGTGCTGCCAGATGAAGTCTTTGATGGCCCTGAGGCTTCAGAACAGAGGGAAAGCTAGGTCCAAGCCCCTGGAGAAATTTCAGAAGCAGGATTTCAGAACGCAAAGTCCCATCCTTTCACTCCCCAGGCAGAAGCAGCAGCAGCAGCAGCAGTCCAACATAGCAAAGCAACAGGCAAAGTGGCAGGTCCTCCTCAAGCATCAAGCTCTTCTCCTTGGCAGAGGTTCCTCTTGATCCAGAAGTAATCTAAAATTGTGGGGGGAGCAGCCCAATACTTATAATTAATTTCTGCCTTTGAAGTAGGCAAACTCAAAAGAAAAGTCTTTGTAGTGCGCAAGACCCTGTTTCTTCCTTGTCCAGCCCCAGACACACTCTAGGGGGGTTGTAGACTGTGTGGTATGAGGGCAGGCACAGCCCTTGCAAATGCAGGTGCCAGCCCCTCCCTCCAACTTTAGCACAGGAAGACTCATCAGGATATGCAGGACATACCTCAGCTCCCTTTGTGTCACTGTCTTTAGTGAATTCACAAACAGCCCAACTGTCATCATGACCCAGATGTGTATGCAGCAGACAGTCAAAGGCACAGAATGGTTAAGCAAGAAAATGCCCATGTTCTAAAGGATGCATTTTCAAACTTACAATTTAAAAATAAACTTCACCAAATGATGAATTTTTAAATTGTGAGTTCAGAGACTCCAAACCTCTTTCTGCTCCCAATGAGAAATTATACTTAAAAAGATATTTCAAGGCAATCCCCATGTTAACCGATGGGAGAGACAGGCATTGCAATAGT
Source organism: Pleurodeles waltl (assembly GCF_031143425.1). Classification (NCBI taxonomy): domain Eukaryota; kingdom Metazoa; phylum Chordata; class Amphibia; order Caudata; family Salamandridae; genus Pleurodeles; species Pleurodeles waltl. The sequence goes on along the minus strand of NC_090444.1, from coordinate 1,564,376,796 downwards.
GAAAAACAAATTTAGCAGTATGTTACTATCAGGAAATGTAAAACACATGAGTACATGTCCTACCTTTTACATACACTGGTCCCTGCCCATGGGGCTGCCTTGGGCCTACCTTAGGGTGACCCACATGTAGTAAAAGGAAATGTTTGGTCCTGTAAAATGGGTACACTTGCCAGGGAAGACTGGCAGTTCCACACTGCCCACACGGACACTGCAGGGGCAGGTTTGAGACATGTTTATAGGGCTACTTGTGTGAGTGGCACCATTAGTGCTGCAGGTCCACTGGCATCATTGATTTTGCAGGCCCTGGGCACATATAGCGCCCTTTACTAGGGACTTAGCAATAAATCAAATATGCCAATAAAGGATAAACCAATCACAAATGCAATTTAGACATAGAACACTTTCACTTTAGCACTGGTCAGCAGTGGCAAAGGGCCTGGAGTCCTAAAGCCAGCAAAAATAAAGTTCAGAACAAGATCATAACAGGAGGTCAGAAGCCAAAAAGAAAGGGGAAACCACGTCAAGAGCTGACAGGTCTAAGATTATAGTTTTGTGCGAGTAAATTCAGATCCTAACTATAACACCCCTATAACCTTTGTTTTTATGAGAGAATTTTTAAGTTTTTTAAAATTTTATTTTGTAACTATAATGTCCCTCTAACCTTTGTTTTTTTCAGTGAATTTCCATGTTTATTTTAACTAAAAACAATTGTATTTACTATCCATTAATCCAACTGCTACTGTGCTTGGCCGTGGTTCACCACAGGGCATGGCCTGTGACCAGACCTTGCGGACAAACCACTATAACTACCCAACCCCATGCCATTCAGGGCCTTCGGCCATGTGTTGGGGGTTGGCTGCAGGGCCTATCCTTACCCACGTGTCCCCTACAAAACACACCACATGCACACTATTATGCATTGCCATTTCAACCCCACATAACATGTACATGCTGAAAATACACATTGCCATACATCCATGACACAACACACACAATTGACACTGCACCCACACACAACACAGCTCCAACAACCAACACAGTTATCTACACACACTCACACACAAGCACAACTACACATATAATGATAACGACAATCACACAACACTCATCTGAATATTGCATGCAGCATCGCAACACACAATCAACCATGCACAATAACATTGTACCCACATGCAAGTGGGACACAAACAGGCACAACCACATCTAGCGTCCAGCTCCCTCTACCTCAACCAGCTAATCTACTCTCACACACATATACATGTACTGACTCACATACACAACTGGAGGCACTACATGACAAGTACAGTTCTCCTTGTAATAAGCACACATGGACATAGTTGACGGGGTGAATGGATCATCACGGTACTGCCAGCATTCATTTGGCAATGAATAATGACACCACAATGCAGTTGTGTATATGTGTGATATGTGTCATGTACCTGTGTGTCCCCATGGATGTCTCACACAAGTGTTTTCCCAACATATACATGTGCTCATATGTTGTGAAACAAACAATGTACACAGTCAATGGGGGTTCCCTCCCTTTAAATCTGGTGAAGGGGGGATCGTGTTTTCTCAGTGGTCCAGTGGCAGCAGCGACTGAAAGTCTTATCCAATTATGTTCACTCAAAAACAGAAATGGAATGGGGGAAAAAGGTAGGTTTGTAGCTCACTTCCCCCCAATCCACCAGCTCAGGTTTGGAGGTCAGGCTACCATAGTTGGCTTGACAGTAAGGGACATCCAAATCAGGCTGGGCTCCTGCTGTTAGCCCTTAATTCCAATGCTGCCATTGAGGCAGGTAGTATTTTGCCTACAGGACTGCCAACATCAAATTCGGACTGGTGGACCACCCAGGAGGCGGACAGGAAATCCTACAGAAAATCAACTATGCAACCATTACTGCCAAGATCTAAATCAAACCCTAAGTCTTATGTTAGCACAAATAGACATACCTTTTTAGATCCAGCCCAGCACTTAGTAGTGAACTTATGTGGGGGTAGAGACTTGACCAAGATGCCAGCTGATGCTAATGTATATGTGGCTACGACAGTTAACCTGCTATCTATTCCATATGTGGGTGACATTGTCACCTACATCATCTGGGGGGAGGGGGGCATCCAAAAGGCTCCTAAGGGCCACACTGCTGCCACTGACCAGAGGGTTGGCCCAAGTTCCCAGTCTGTTATGAGTTTGCTTGTTCTAAATTTGGCCCCTGAGTGTTGCCCTTCTGTTGCCATTTAGACAGGTGTTCCTAAGTTGAGCCTTACCTCTGAAGAGGAGTCGACCTCCCAGCTTAAGAATAAGGTGTGTCATTGATTAGCTCACAATTCAACATTCAACATCAATGAATGCAAATACATCTTGTTTTTGAGGAGGGTGGGCTCTACTGAAAAACATCTGAGGAGGGATTGCATCGTGATGAACTATAAACACCCAAACCTGCCCCCCCATCTGAACCACAGCATTTACAGGTGGCATCCCCTGAATAAGAGTATTCACATTGTTCCTTCAGGTTTCTTTTGCAGATATCTACTGCCGAAGACACAGGAAGGGCCTCATAGATCCCCTTACTAGCATGTGAGAATGGGAAGACTCCCATCTCAACCTCCAACAGATCTTGTCAGACCTAACCTGCACTGTCTGATGGTTAGAACCCCAATCCAATAGCCCAGCTCCAGTTGAGCTGATTATGTTCACTTCCCCCAACTGTGTTTTGATGCCAGAACAGGACCTTGCCATTAGGATTATTGTTGAAACTTTTGTCGGAATCTGGGCCAAGGAATGAGTTACTAAATGGCTTGACTTTATTACCCAGTTTGACATAACAGTGCTTCAAGAAATGTGAGCATGCAAGGCTATCCTTTGAGATTGTTTTGAGAGTTTTGATATCCCTGTTATTTCCTCACCGGGTGAAAGAGCCCAGGGCAGTCTAGCCATCATGATTCTTATTTCTAAATCCTTTAAGATCATGCAGGTTATCTCCAGACACAATGGGATTCAGATCGTATGGGTTGTTTTACCTAATAAATGTAACAATTTTCTTGCTAATTTGCATTATTCTGTATATGACCCAGGATGCCAGATTGAGGCTCTATTTGAAGCTTTGTCAATCCTGGAGTCCAGATCTTTTACTATTTTTAATTGTTTTATTCTGATTACAGGAGTGGACTTTAATACCAATTTGGGCCTCAACCATCCAGTAGCCCATCCTTTTGTGACTAGTGATTCTTTCACACATTCTAGGTCATCATCTTCAGGGGGGGAGGCCATTTAAAGCTATATGTCATGTGGGTCTCCTTAACGTGATAGATATGGTGAGGGTTCTCACAATTGCTAACGCGTCCCTTTCTGATTATTTTATTCACTCTGGGACTCGTTTTAGGCCAATGGATCTTTTGACCCTGATTGATGACACCTTAGGACGAGATAACTGATCAACATGTCAATCAATATGTCAATAACGTCATCAATAAGACTCAAGAACCACCATGACCTTGCAGTCATGAATAACCACACCAGTTTAGTACGATTATGTGAAGTTTATTCCCTATTGATTACAATTCTACTAGCAAGTTTATTAGTCTCAAAATCAAGAAACACATTAGCATAGTCATAATATGGCAACTCAAATAAGATTTCAATAAGGTGAGAAACACAAACATTAGAACATAGCACGACGTCAACATAGGCTAACCTCAGCAGAGTTTCATTAGTGCATTAGTCAACAAAACATTGAACTAGTCATTTGTCTGTTTGTGTCCGTTTAGTGAGCCCCTTAACTAACCTCAAATTAGCATTGGCATGTTGGGCTTCATGCAAAACAATTTGGTAACACAAATTTGGAAAAACATCTAACTATGGTCCCTGTCAAAAGAAGCAGTTGGTACCTAGAAAGGAAAGGCAATCAGACAATTACAATTTCATCATCATATAGTTGCCCTCCGTAATGGGTCAGCATACAGATTCCGTCTTCGTCCTCAGGACATCAGTTGATTCGCCAAAAGGAACACTTCCCTCATAAGGAGGAAAAAATATATATCGGGCAAGGCAAGGGTGGTTTGAAGAACCAAACAGCAAAGTCTCTATGCAGACTGACAAAGTGTCTGGGTCATAAGAAGTTTGCAATGGCATCTCTCCTAATGGTTCCTCATGTCAAAGGTTTTTATCTCTTTTCTGTTGTACAGTCCCCTGATTCTTCATTGGTCAGGGTTGACACCCCAGTATCTCCACCCAATAGGTTTGCAATGATTTCATCAAAATTGTCACCCCATAACAGTTCTCACGTAGTTTATTGGTTCTTATGATTGACGTCTCCAGGGGCCAGAATGTCCGGTATGATTTCATACTCTCGTGGTCCTCTCGCACCTTCAGTCAGTAGGTCCATTGTCTGTACAGGTTCAGGCGACCTTGTACCTGATACTAGTCTACAGTGTTGCATTTAGCAAAAAAAAAAATCCTAGAGAGTCGAATTTCATGAGAACGGATCTACTACGGTTACATTAATCCTTCAGCTTTGGAAAAATACGAGTACATGTCCTTCAGCAAGTCAGCACACTGCACATTAGAAAAACACATTTAATATGAAAAACTGGGCAGCTAGACCTCAACTCATGCTAACTAAAGCCTAATGATTTATTACCAAAACCTTAACATATAATTCTTAATATTAGTGTAAAATCATACATTAATCATCTTATTTTCATTATTATTAGTCAGTTTCATTAGTCATTGTATACATGGATGGCCACTCCCTGTGGACACATTTCAAGCGCACGTTTAGCAAAAGTACATTAATACATTTTCTATGCGGCATTATTATGCATTAGTTCATAAACATTTCATGTTAATATTGAGTATAAATGCTACGCTTTCTCAGTCCCTCCTCTGATGACACTTGTCATCACACGAAACCTTTCCCTTCACAACCTTTCACTTTCTTAGGGCACGCAATTAAATTTCTTCCTCCCTATATGATCTTTCCCAAATTTCTTTAAATATTTTCACCTTTTTCTTTTCTTCTTTTCTTTTGTTGCGTTTTGCCAAATTTGTTTTAATTCTTTTACTAATTTTGCATGATAAACACAGTCCGAATAAACAAGTTAGAATAATCAATATACCCCCTAATATTTTTGCAAGTACCCCATTCCAAATACTACTCAACCAATTCCCTAATTTAGTAATCCCTTTTCCAACCTTCTCCCAAACACCAGGTTCCTTCAGCTCCTTTAAATCTGCACTGTCTCTTGTTAGGTTAGTAAGCATACCTCTAATCTTTTTACTATTATCTGGAATGAATGCACAACAATGGCGCTCATTAAGCATCATACAGACTCCACCACTCTTTGCTAAAAGAATGTCTAAAGCAAGCTGGTTTTGAAGAGTCATAGCCCTCTCCGCAGCAAGTTCAGTATCAATCAGGACTATAGCCGCTGTGAAGTTTGTCAGCAAGTTATCCACAATAGTAGACAACTTTCAAGTCTTTATGGAGTTTAAAATACCTCCCACTGAAGGAATTATGGCTCCAAATATGTCACCTACGACAGCAGCCGCTATCTCTCTTTTTTGTCTAGTATGATGTAATTCAGACATTTTAGGAAGTTGCTTTAAGTCATCAATCTGGTAGATCTTTGGGAAAACTATTCCCAAATAACATGTCCCATACCACCCCTTTGGAAGACGGTAATAAGCATGAAGTCCACATATATAATAGATCCCAGGGATCGCTGGATCCTGTCCATTTAACATGAACGTCCATTTACTCTGAAACAAAAACACATGCCTGCACTCACTCGTTCCCACAAATAAAGTGTCATGCTCAGATTTTGGCCTATATATACAAAGCCTTCCTACGTGTAATGCATCTTTAGCTAATTTGCCTTGTGTCTTTATTGCACTATAAGCATAATCATTTGCAAGCGTTCGTTTTTCTAATCCTTTTTCTAGCCTTTCCTTTAATGCTTTTCTTCTATCATCAGTGTGATCTAAGAAGCTCTTTTCTACAGGTGTCAGTAAGCAGGTTAAATTAATGCGGTGCGCATAAGCTGTCCCAAATGTCAGTGTCAGCTCAAAGAAACCCATAACAATTTTTATGTTATGTTCTTTAGCAAATTTGTTTAGAAACTCAATCACAGGCACAAAAGAAAACACTACATCTAAATTAGAGTAGAAGTATTGAACATGTTCCTGATCACAGAATCTTGTTAATAGCAAACTACAGCTTATCCCATATGTTAATGGCAGACTATGGTAAGTAACCCCTTCTTGTGCTGACGAAGGAATCTTTGTGCACACATAGCAATTTTTCATATCCATTGTGTCAACATACTCATTCAGCAAGCAATAGAAGACATTAGTAGATAGTTCCCCTTTTGAATTAGTTCCCTCATGCAAGTATTTTGTATCCTGCTCAAACCTCTCCCATGGTGTTAGTGTAGCAGTTTCAGGAGTTGAAGCATTATTAATTGCACTTTTATCCACCAATGGCATTCCCACAATCACACCTATAATTATTATTGCACATGCAATGCCTAAAATGACACTCAACCAACCAAGCATCCTACCCTTATCATTATCTCTAGTGTTACTCATGATCTATAAAGAATCAGAGAGCAGAATAGGAACAAACAAACAATCAACTTTGAGGTAGATCAAAAGCTCTTTTTTTTTCTTCTTCGTGCAAAGTTTCTTTTTCTTTTGCAAGTATTTACAGCGTTTCGCTCACTCCCAGGACCCTTTGTCAAATCAGGTTAGCAGCCTGTCATAATCGGTTTTTCAGAGTCAATTCAGGTTATCAGTGTAACATCCGGTAATTTATCAGTCTCTTTCTCAGGTTTCTTTCTTTATTTAATTTTTTTTTCAAACTTTTAACACAGTCTCCTTCTATGGTTGAATTCAGGTGCCGTAGTATTGACCTGGAATTTCTCAATCAAAACAGAATGCCAGAAATTCTTGTTGCAATTCAGCTGATGTTGCATATGCCCATTCAGGATCTGCGTATCTTCTGTTTGCAACTCTCTTTCTTTTCAGTTTGCGATCACCCTGTAACTCTCCGTCACTGAGATCTTCTTTCCTGGTTGTGTCAACTTCTTCATCTATTGCTTCGTTAGGAATCAGTCTCTCCTTTGCAGCTTGTGGCTCCAGCCAGTTATCTCCTTTAAGTGTTTTCTTTCCGCTCAACCTTTCAGTGTGTTGTAGAGTACCCTCCTCTCGTGCTATGGTGTTTTCTCTTGATGGACCTGCAAGCGGCTCAGGAGGAGTCTGGATACTCTGACCTCCTTCCGCCTTCCCTCCTTCGCCTTCAGGGTCAGTTATGGGCTCAACTTCAAACCTGTATCCGTCTGCTACTGGGAGAACCTCTCTTTGTGTCGGTTCCCCTGTCACCTCAGCTGAGATAGGCTCACTGTCACCCCTCTGGATTTCGTTTACTGTTTGAGTGATTAAGCCGTCCTCAGCAAGCTCCCTTTCAGTCTCAGTTCCCCTTTGATTACTCTCCAGCCCTGAGACTTCCTTTTCTGCAGCTGTTGTTTCGGACACTTCAATTTCCTCATCAGTTGGACACGTCACTTTCTTTGTGTGACTGGCATGTATCCAATTTGGAAGACCTGCACATTTCACTGCAGTAGTAGTTATCAGTATTACTTGATATGGCCCCTTCCAACGTGGCTCCAAACATGACATCCTCACGTGTTTCTTGACAACCACCCGCTCACCGGCTTTCAGGGTGTGACCTGGATCACTTATCGGTGGCAATGTGGTAGCTTCCACCTGGTGAGAGAAAGAGTGGACCACGTCAGCCAGACCCTTACAGTAGTCCAACACCATATCATCTGAGATATTCTCAAGAACATTTGCAGGCACTGCGGGCAATCTCATAGCTCGGCCCATAAGAATCTCATGAGGAGATAGGCCTGTTTTCTTGTCAGGTGTGTTTCTCATTGACATCAGCACTAAGGCTAATGCATCTGGCCATTTCAAATTTGTAGCTGCGCACATTTTTGCCATTCTCGACTTCAAGGTACCATTCATCTGCTCCACTAGTCCTGATGCTTCAGGGCGATAGCTACAATGCAACTTCTGTTCAATGTTCAATGCAGCACACAAGAGCTTAATCACCTCATTGTCGAAGTGTCTTCCCCTATCTGATTCTAAAGAGATCGGGAACCCGGAACGTGGTATTAAATCCCTAAGCAGCAGCTTTGCTACTGTGAGACTGTCATTCCTACGTGTAGGGTAAGCTTCAATCCAATGACTGAAAATGCACACAATTACCAACACGTTTCTCAGACCTCCACACACAGGCATCCTGATAAAATCCATCTGCATTCTGCTAAATGGACCTCCTGCTCTCCCAAAGTGGCTCAAATTCACCACGGTCCCTTTCCTCGCATTCATCTGCTGACAGATGATGCACTTGTGACAGATGACTTCTGCAGCTTGTCTGAATTCGGGATTGAACCAATCGATTTTGAATAACCTGATCATTGTGTCTATCCCAACATGTGCTTGACCATGGTAAAACCTTGCAAATTGTGACAAAAGACTGTTTGGCAAAACCATTTTCCCCTCCTCTGAAACCCATAAGTCATCTGATCTCCGTACGCATTGCATTCTCTGCCAGGAACGTTTCTCCTCTTTACTAGCACATCCCTGCAATGATTTTAGCTCATCTAGTGTGTCAACCACCCTCAATGCATACCCTGAACATGTTTCATTTTCTGTTTCAGGTAACAATTCCCATTGGTCTTGAAACGATATACAGTTCAATGCATAAAACCTTGCGACTTGATCTGCATATCCATTTCCCATTGACACAAAGTCTTGTGACTTAACATGAGCATTGCATTTCACCATGGCAATTTCAAGAGGTAAATGAATAGCATGCAACAAGTCCTTAATTTTCTCACCATTTTTCACTGGTGAACCAGAAGAGGTCATGAAACCCCTCTGTGACCACAGCTGGCCAAAATCATGTACCATTCCAAATCCATATCTGCTGTCAGTATAGATAGTAACTTTCAGGTTTTCAGCTGCGTGGCATGCCCTAGTAAGAGCAATTAATTCAGCCACTTGAGCAGAGTATACTCTTTCGAGCCAGGAAGCTTCTATAATACCAGTGATTGTACACACGGCATATCCAGCGCTCAGTACTCCTACTGCGTCTCTCAGGCATGAACCATCAACAAATATAGTGTAATCATTCTCTTCCAATTGTGTATCTTTAATGTCAGGTCTCGGTTTGGTGCACAGATCTGTTACCTCAAGACAATTATGTTCTACCTCCTCGGCGTCATCAATGCCTGCATTAGCAATAGGAAGTAAAGTTGCCGGGTTCAATACAGTACATCTCTTCAGAGACATATTTGGTGATCCCAGTATAATTGTTTCGTATTTTGTCAAGCTCACATTTGTCATATGCTGAGTCTTTGTTCGGGTCAACAGGATTTCAACTGAATGTGGGACCATTACTGTTAAAGGATGTCCCATCACTATACCTTCACACTGAGTGAGGCTTTGACCAACTGCTGCAACTGCACGCAAACAACCCAGTAAGGCTGCTGCGACTGGGACCAAAGTAGCAGAAAAATATGCTACTGGGTGGTTTGCACCTCCATGGACCTGTGTCTGGACAGACAAAGAGCAAGCATCACGTTCATGACAAAACAGTACAAAAGGCTTTGTGTGATCAGGCATACCTAAAGCTGGTGCCCTGCACATGCTTTCCCTCAATTCCATGAATGTCTTCATCTCTTTCTCAGACATGGTTATGGCACCCTGGCCATCCTGAACTTCTTTAACAGTCAATATCACCAAAAGTTTAGAGATAATCGAGAAGTTGGGAATCCACTGACGACAGTAGCCCACCATTCCCAAAAACATCCTGACATATCTCTTTGTTGTCGGGGGATTCATCTGCAATATGGCTGTCACATTTTCTTTGGATATTCTTTTCGACCCTTTCTCAATCAGGTGACCTAAGTACTTCACCTCTTTCTGACAGTACTGCAGCTTCTTTGGGTACTCTTTATGTCCATTCTTCCCCAAATGGTTCAGTAAGGCAATTGTGTCATACCTGCATTCATCTTTTGTTCTGGACGCAATTAACAAATCATTAATATACTGCACTAGAGTCAAACTGAAAGGCAGTTCTAATGGCTCCAACTCTTTCTTCAGTATCTGATTAAAGATGGAAGGTGATTCAGAAAACCCTTGAGGAATTCTACACCAACTGTAAACCTTGTCCAGGAATTTGAAACTGAAGAGAAATTGGCTATCCTCATGAAGAGGCACCGAAAAGAATGCTTGAGACAGGTCTACAACTGCATCGCATGGAACCTGAAACATGATCACGGCTGGATTTGGCACTATGGGGCAACATGTTACCACAATCTCATTTATTTTCCTCAAGTCTTGAACAATTCGAAATTTCCCACTAGGCTTTTTCAGACCCATTATTGGTGAATTGCACAGGCTGCTCATCACTTCTTTTAGAACACCTTGCGTTATAAAGTCTGCAATTATCTGTGTCACCTGTTTAAGGACGTCTTGTGCCATGTGGTACTGCGGTACCTGAGGAAACACTGCATTTGGCTTCACCTCTACTTTGACCAGTTCTACTCCTTTTATTAGTCCCACTTCTTTTCCTGTCAGGTCCCACACCTTTTCTGTCACTGTTCCCTGTAATTCGACTGGTAAGTCCATCACTGTGAACATCGGGAATAGGGTTATCAAAGGATATTCTACATTTGCGGTCTCTGTCTCTAACTCTGAGAACTGACCATCGTCCCCTTCATCATCACTGTTCGTCTTCACCTCAATCCCTTCATTGGAACAAGTAATTGAACACCTTGTTTTACACAGTAAGTCTCTTCCAAGTAGGGATACGGGACTCGAGTCACAGACTACAAATCTATGTAATCCCTGGAAGGTACCAATCTCGACTTGGACTGGATCTTTAATTGGATTTGTCAGGAGCTGATTTGCTACTCCTACCACCCTTATGGTACGCCCCGAAAGTGGTAATTTCGGAACCTCTGCACTTCTGACTGTAGAGCGTGTAGCTCCTGTATCAACTAGCAATGGAACCTTATGACCCATCACCTTTCCTTCTACTTAAGGTCCCCTCTGATCTACTTCTAGGGACGCTGCAAGCCTGCACTCTTCACTATCTGAACAATCATCTGACCATTCATCGTTTATTCCATCCTCACCACGCAATGGGAACTTTTGCACTGTGTTGTTTTGACTCACTGTTTGACCTGTGACCTGTTGAGGAAGCATCACCTGTTGCTGTCCCATTGGAGCTAATGGTATTTGCATTTGCTGTCTAGGTACCATGGGAATCTGTTGTTGTACCTGCTGCATTTGTGCTGGTTGAACACGTTGCATTTGCATTTGTTGCATGGGTGGGAGACCCTGCATCTGCACCATGTTATTCTGGAAATTCTGATTTTGGCCCCTCATTTTTGGACCCCTCACATTTTGAAATATACCGGTATCATTGCTTTGTTGAACAACACCATCCTGCACCATCATTGGGCATTCCCGCTTCCAGTGCCCCACGCCCCCACACGCGTGACATGGTGACACCTTTTTCATCCCCTGCACATCATTTTGAACTACAACGGTATTGATATCTGGACCACGGTTCACAAAACCTCCTCGACCTCAACCTCCTGGTTGCGCCTAAAACACTCCAATTCCCTGCGTTGCTGCTGTACCATCTGCTGTATCCGATTTCCCTGCATCGCTGCTTGCGCTGCCTTAATCTGCATCACCATCACTTTCTCCTTCAACTTTCTCTGCTTCAATTCAGTCTCGTCACTATGGTATTTCGCATACTGCAACACCTCATCAATTGGCTTCGCTTGTCAACAGATCAAATGATTCTTCATCATCTGGCTAATCTCTGGTCTCAGCCCTTCAACAAACCTGAACACAAGGTGATTCATGTCTTTCGGTTCTATGACCTCTGTGCCACTGTAATGTTTGAATGCCCTCAACAACCTCTCATAATAATCATGTATCGACTCTTTGCCCTCCTGTGACGTTCGATCAATTTTCTGCCAATCAGTCACTTTTGGTGACTCTTTCTGCTTCAAAAGCTCAATCACTTTGTGATAATACCTCATCACCTCAGAAGACGGTGCTCCGGTAACCTTGTCCCTTGCTGATTCCTCTGTCGGCCAATCCACACCCCTCTTGCACTCAAGCCATAAGTCAGCTGGAACTATTATCTCAAACAGGGTATTCAAGTCTTACCAGAGACATTTCGCAAGTTTCACAAACCTGTCCGTCTGCTGGTACCATTCTATTGGCTTCTCCCTCAACCTAGGATAATCATTTGTGAATGACAAGATGTCACCCCTAGACCACGGTACATGGACTAGAAGCCCTCCAGCTGTTTCTCTCATCGGCAACATCTTTATTGTCCCCGTGTCAGGTGCAGCTTTCGCCTGCTTTGGTTCCGGGCCATCACCTTTCTCTTTATCTCTCTTCTTTGCCCATCTGCCTTCCCATTTCTCTAATGCTCCCCAGATTTTAGCACTCTGCAGTATTTCTTTGAGGTGTGCCTTCATCCCGGTAGATCTCATGTGATCAAAATCTTTAGGTCGAAATCTAGCCTATAGCTCCTTTTCAGATGCTTAGTACTCTCTATGTCTATGCCGTATTTGTCTGCTAGGTTTGCCAACCTCTGATGCACCTTGCTCACTTCCTTGGTTATTTTGGGGCACAGATACCTCAATTATGCTTCCATGTATGATTATAATCTGTTCACCCCCATCGTCCCTTCCACTAGTTCCGTGGCTTCTACACCCAGCCTCACAAAATTCAGATATTCTTCCCTCTCTGACTTCTCTGCGGTCACTATAGTAGTCTGCGGAGTGTTGAGCTTATCCAACCACTTGTTCAATTGTTGCGCTGTTAAGCCTTGCAACGAAACATTTCCAGACTGCATCATTGGTGTCTGTGTCATATTTGTACTCATTATCTGTGGGGTTAGTGTTCCCAACCCTGCTTGCCTCATCATCCCCAAAGGAACCCCAATCGGACTAAAGTCCAACAAGGATCTGGACCTTTCAGCTATCTGTCCTCCCTGTGTCATTCCGTGTAAGTTTCCGGTAGACCCTCCTCTTATTGCCTCTTGGGTCATTACTCCCTGATCACACACGCCAGGCTTACCTTGCGCATACAGCGGTACTGGTGGACCAACAGTAATTGACAATGATATAGCAGCTGGTGATTGTCCATTTCCCAAACACTGTGGAGCATTAACTCCCATAGCTTGATTCATCATGGGTGCTGTAGCTACTGATTGCGGTCCTGCAACAGAAGTGTAACTCGGAACCACCTGTTGCTGTGGCTGGGGCAGCAATTGCAGGGTTGGCTCAATCTATACTAACTTTGATCTCATATATACTGGATCAGCCGGCACCATCAAACTCGTAGTTGTCTTTAGTACGGGAACATCAGGATAAAGCCTCTGAATCTGTGGCGGTTGCAACTGTATCTGTGTCTCTGGCGCAGTGGGTACACTGACACCATTCTGGATCAAAACTGTATCACTTGTCTGCACTGTGCTCGGGATTCCCTTATTTTGTGCCGGGTCTTCAGAACCCACACTAGTGCTCTGTGCATTCTCATTTATGGCATATGGTTGCGGACGATCATGTAACAACTGATTAAGAAACTCTTCATCGTCTGAATCATCTTCATCTACCCAAGACCTCTGAGTCTCCTTTGGCTTACTAGAGCCCTTGTCTGTTTTACATGTGGCTTTCTTTCCCTGTGTCTCATCTTCTTGGGTTATTGCCGGAAACATCTTAATTCCGTCAACTATTCCCCTTCTCCACATTTTGGTCTTGTTGTCCCATTTAGCTTCCGCTAAAGTCTTTTCTGCTCTTTTCATTCTCCTCATAAATTTCTGCTGCCTCTGTTGTATGGCCATTAAATCCCAGACTGATAATGGCTCATACTGAGCTGGTCTCGGTGGCGGTTTTTGCACACTTAACATCAACCGCAAGTTTTCTAAAATTCTTATATTAAACATTCAGTGTTCCGGAAACGCCAAACATCCCTCCTTCTCTGTCAATTTGCACCACTGCTTTAACCAAAGACATGGCGCACCTCCCTTCTCCTCCATTATGATATAAACTGGAGTACCCTCAGGTGGTGTAGGCTCCCCCACATTCGCTGTAATGTATGTATCTCCCCTCAAAGCACACTTTAAAGCCTTGAAAAACTTCATTTTTACGTCCTTTATTTTGTTTAGAATCTAATCAGGAAATGACTTTAATCCCCAGAACACTCTTCGCCTACCTTCTCAACCAATTGCCTCTCACGGACGGCTGCCAATCCGTGTGCGACCCTTCTCAGCAACTGACCTATCCCAGCGCGGCTCAAACGACGTCACACTCACACACTCTATGCGGCTGACAAAGTCTTGCGGCTTGTCCTCCTCACACAAAACTAATGCAGAATATTGCAAGCACCTTTATCAACAAAACCCCAAATTTGCCAGTTTACTACAGGAAGGGTAACACATTCGCTTCAGAACTTTACAGAGATTTCTCTTGAAGCCTCGGCCGCTACTCTCTCCTTCTCAGCTCCCACACTAGCAAGCAGAATTTGACCCGCAAATCCTACTCTTGACTTGTCAATGGGTTGTTCCAGTGCACTTTAGAACTTGCCAAATCTCCATCGAAGGTCTCAATCACACAAATTTGACTCAAACTCGACTTGTCAACCACACCCGATTGACCTATTAAACTGCACAAATTACAACATAAACCAAGTGTCTCATACACTTCTCAATATACTCCGGAGTCTTAGACCACGCCGGGTCCGTACATCTCCAACAACCACGTGGATAATTTTGAGCACAAAGCGCCACACTCACATGAAGTTCGCCGACTTCCCTACTCTCATACTGCGGAGTACGCCCACTCCTACTAAAACAACATTACCTGGCCTAAACCCACACAAATTTCACAAGTCACCTGCAATATGCATAAGCTGAGCAAGCGCAAATTCTACATCATGCATACTTAAACGCCGAGAACATACCCAACTCACTTAGGCAAGCTCCGAGATTCCAGGAAAGTCATGGGGAATTTAGAGACACATCATACCTCCAATTTAAGCAATGGTCCCTCGTCCTAGGGCCCCAAAGGGCCAGAACCATCGATCTGCTACCAAAACTGCTAACACGTCCCTTTCTGATTATTTTATTCACTCTGGGACTCGTTTTAGGCCAATTAATCTTTTGACCCTGATTGAAGACACCTTAGGACGAGATAACTGATCAACATGTCAATCAATATGTCAATAACATCATCAATAAGACTCAAGAACCACCATAACCTTGCAGTCATGAATAACCACACCAGTTTAGTACGATTATGTGAAGTTTATTCCCTATTGATTACAATTCTACTAGCAAGTTTATTAGTCTCAAAATCAAGAAACACATTAGCATAGTCATAATATGGCAACTCGATTAAGATTTCCATAAGGCGAGAATCACAAACATTAGAACATAGCACAACGTCAAAATAGGCTAACCTCAGCAGAGTTTCATTAGTGCGTTATTCAACAAAACATTTAACCAGTCATTTGTCTGTTTGCGTCCGTTTAGTGAGCCCCTTAACTAACCTCGAATTAGCATTGGCATGTTGGGCTTCATGCAAAACAATTTGGTAACACGAATTTGGAAAAACAGCTAACTATGGTCCCTGTCAAAAGAAGCAGTTGGTACCTAGAAAGGAAAGGCAATCAGACAATTACAATTTCATCATCATATAGTTACCCTCCGTAATGTGTCAGCATACAGATTCCGTCTTCATCCTCAGGACATCAGTTGATTCGCCATCAGAAAGGGGAAACACAGCAAGACGGGTAAAAAGGAAAACTTCCCTCATAAGGAGGAAAAGTATATATTGTGCAAGGCAAGGATGGTTTGAAGAACCAAACAGCAAAGTCTCTATGTAGAGTGACAAAGTTTCTGGGTCATAACAAGTTCGCAATGGCATCTCTCCTAATGGTTCCTCGTGTCAAAGGTTTTTATCCCATTTCTGTTGTACAGTCCCCTAATTCTTCATTGGTCAGGGTTGGCACCCCAGTATCTCCATCCAATATGTTTGTAAGGATTTCAACAAAATTGTCACCCCATAACAGTTCTCACGTAGTTTATTGGTTCTTATGATTGACGTCTCCAGGGGGCAGAATGTCCGGTATGATTTCATTCTCTCGTGGTCCTCTCACATCTTTAGTCAGTAGGTCCATTGTCTGTACCGGTTCAGGCGACCTTGTACCTGATACTAGTCTACAGTGTTGCATTTAGCAAAAATGTTTCTCCTAGCAAGTAGAATTTCATGAGAACGGATCTACTACGGTTACATTCATCCTTTAGCTTTGGAAAAATATGAGTACATGTCCTTCAGCAAGTCAGCACACTGCACGTTAGAAAAACACATTTAATATGAAAAAACGGGCAGCTAGGCCTCGACTCATGCTAACTAAAGCCTAAAGATTTATTCGCAAAACCTTAACATATAGGCCCTCATTATGACCTTGGCCGGCGGCTACAGCCGCCCGCCAAGATCTGACTGCTGGGCGGCCGCCAATGCAGCCACACTCCCGTCGCGGTCATTATGAGATCCCCGCTGGGCCGGCGGGCGGAAACATGGTTTACGCCCGCAGGCCCTGCGGGAATATCGGCCGCAACACAGGAGCCGGCTCCAAATGGAGCCGTCTGTGTTGCGGCCGTGTGACGGGTGCAGTTGCACCTGTCATGCTTTTCACTGCCTGCATAGACAGTTTGGGGATCAACGCCACTGTCAGATATGGTACAGGGGTGGGGTGAATGTACAGATTACTTTTGCTTCTCCAGGGCTGTTAGAAAAGGTTGTGTTCTGGCCCCATTCTATTTTTCCTATATGAAAATGGACTGAACATATTTTTGATTGCAAACGGGAAAGATATGCCCAAAATTAAATCAATTCCTGCCCTTTTTAGGGTTGAGCCTGCGTCACATGCACTTGGGCATGCGTATCGCTTGCGAGACGCGTTAGTAATTAGAAAAGGGCTCGGAGCCCCGTCCATGTCATGTCAGCTTGCTTTCATTAGTGGAAGACATGCATACGTTATGCCTTTTCCGGTGGTTAGCCCTCCTCGAGCACAGCGACCAAGTACTGAAAACATGTGAGGGTCGCTGTTTTCCGTTCGGTTTGCGGACTACTTTTTATCTTTTTTGGCAGCGCGATCTCGCATGGCAGAAGGCCGGTTTTGTAGATAATTGCATTTTTGCTGATAGGTTTCACTACGAGTGAACTGTAGCAGTGCGATCACGCTCTTTTTTTCCATTTAATGTGGCATGAAAAGTCCAGTTGGGCATTTACAACTGATAATAGCTCTAACTCGGAGAAATGTGAGACCCTTTGCATTGCAAATGCTGGTTATATGTTTGTGATGTGGTGCTACTCTCCTGCACCCTTGTGGTCTAAGGGCCCTTATTGACTCATTTGTACAGTATATGGATGAGTTAGAGCTGGACACAAACATAGCTAAGATGCATTGCATGGCATGTGGAAGACAGCCCTCCAAACCAGGCCAAAATCTCTTAAGGGACACCATCTGTAGAGTATGTGAGTTTCCTTACATTGGGGTCTCCTTTAATTCGCAGAACTGTTGGTTATCCTTTCTTGCTAATCGGTGCCTCCACCTTAATGAAGCCTGTGGGGTAGAGATCTGCTGTGAGTGTTGGCAGCAAACCCATTTTACCATCACTGGAAGTATATAGAATGAAGTGTTTTCCTGTTTTGACCGTTGGTGCTGTCATTTGGGGATTTCAGGACTGTTCGAAGCTCCAGTGTGAGGAGAACCGCTTTGGCAGCAGGTTGTTGGGCTTGGGTCCCATTAGCTCTAGATTTTATTGTTCATGAAGAACTGAACCTAGGCTATGAGGAGTATTTTATTAACTGTGTGCTGCACCGCTTGTAGACGGCGGTCAGGAGTAGCCAGCACACTTGGCCTTAAAATTCCTTGGTTAGAAGATGGTAGGAGAGTCACAGTTACCTTAGGTAGGCCAGACCTGTTTTATTTTCCTCATGGCGCTAGCAAAGGAGACTGTGTGCATGTCAAAAAAATATTCTTGAAGCATGCTTTGGAACCGAAGAGAAAATGGTTTTGGGGAAGCCAACCGGGAGAGATTATGTGGTTGTGAAAAGCTGCCCTGGACTCGAACCTTAACTCTCATTGATTAGATACCTATGGGAACGATCTCTCTTAACAATGTTTCGACTGGGTTTGATGAGGTCTAACCTTTGCTTTCCACTGGGCCAATTTAACCCTAGCACCATATCGCTATGCCTCTTGGAGCATTTTTTTCTTTTCTGCTGGTACTTTGATCCCTTTTGGCACAGGTATTTGCTGCATATCCTTAAAAATTGGGTCTTTCGCCAACATAGACGTGTTTTTTTTATTTCTCCAAATGCTATTGGAGCCGGCTGTTGGGGCTTTTTAAAAAAACGCATTATCTTAGCACAAAGTAACACATTTTCAATATATTTTAGGTTTTACTTTATTTGGTTTAAATTGCTGCTGTGAACCTTTTTATCGTTTTATATTTATTGATATTATTCATGTGTGGTAATGATGTATGATGCTCGTTCATTTGTAGCTATGTGCACTTAATGTGTTTGCTTTGGAGGTAAGACTTTCCTACTTTACCTGAAACATATGGCATGACTTTTAACTTGTTTATCGCCATGGAGAATTTGTATATGATCAATCGATCGTATGTTTCTTATGTAGTAATGCATGTTTCCTGTGTCTTCTCCTATGATGGTTATTCATTTATTATTAGCATTGTTTATATTTTTTACTGTATTGCTCTTTTATAATTATCGAATACAAATAATTCATTCATTCCTCTGTCAATATAATTCTAATAATTTTTACATTTTCGGGTGTGAGGAGCTCTACAGAGACTTGTGCCAAATCAAGCAAAGATACTTCCATGTGTAAAGTTCTCTCTAAATGCCACATTTAGTATAACTGTTCAGCCATTTTTCCTCTATGGCACAATGAAGAATCCTATGAGCAATAGTATGGGAAATAACCCTTTTGGGACCCTCCTGACTCATATCCTTGGGTTCATGGGTCTGCACAAAACTTGCCATGAGCAATCCAAAGTGGATGTCCTTTTTTGTAGTTTTTGTGCACATTCGTTGGACTGTGTAAAGGTTATTGCGAAAACAAAAAATGCCCTTCCAGTGGAAACCATAACTACTGAGGCGGTATCACTGCCTCCTTCCTGCAAGACAACGCCCATTTCCAGGTTCGTGCACAAATTTTTGGAGTGAAAGTCCCTCGTCTCGCCCTCTGGATCTTTAAAGCACTTTTTACAGTCCTCCATATCAAAAGCATAAAGGGATACTGAAATTACATTATCAGTAATTTCTCCCTGCCCTTCACCAATAATTTTGTGCACCATGAAGTACCCCAGGACACTTGGCTTCTCCTTTATCACCTCCTCTGCCAACACGCGGAATGCCTTCCCTCCGAATTCAGACTTGTAGAGGCTTTAGTATGCAGATGAGTTAGTGTTCAGCATCGGAAAGCTAGGGACCGTAAAATCAAAAATGTATATTCTGGCGCAAAATAGCACACTTTTGGCCAGGTAGTTGAAAATGATAGCACGTTGCCAGGGCGGAGAGCCCTTGTCAGCCTTCATGTTCTCATTTGTGACAGAGAGATGATATATTCCCTGCTTTTCCTGACAGTTTCCTGTCTAAGCGTACCCCGAGCTTGCGTGTTAAAATGTGCGCAGCATTCATGGGCGTAGCTTTTGAAGTGGGTGGTTGGGGGGGAGGTTTGTCTGGGATGTTACACTCCCTTAATAAATGCATTTTCTGACAAATATTTGGCGACGGATGCCTTTAGTCAAGTCTGTCGCTTTTACCATGAGTTGTTACAACAATATAGACAAAAACGCACACACCTTCTCAGTTTTTAAAGTCTACAAAAATGTTGGTTATTTAAAAAAATATTGTGTTCTCTCTTACTTGCTACCCCTGTCTGTCCATATGTGTCTCCCTTTCTACTGCCTCTTTAGCCTCTATCGGGCCCTGCTTGTCATGTGTGTTTGAAAATATGTAGCTCACATCTCCTTCCCCCCTCCCCAACCCCCATCCTCTCAATCTTACTGACCGAGCTCCTCCACTGGCGTCATTACTGTGTCTAGTATTATCTAAAGCGATTTTTTTGGGTGCTTACCGAAGCTGGAATATTGCCCAGCTTTTCCAATACCGCAGGGCTCGCTTTTTAGATATAATCATATGATTAAGATGTGAACTGTAACTTCGGTCTCAGAAATGTAAGAATCCCTTTCACAATGTACGATTACCATCGACGTTGGAGATTGACCGTAAGTATCTCAAAAAGCATCCCTTGGTCGATCATATTGTGTCATTAAGAACGTATGAGGAGGTTGCCAACGTAAGTTTCCAAGGTGCGTGTTCCAAATTTCTGCTTTTGGTGGCATGGCTAATATGTAGCTCGAAAAATATGCATTTAAAGTCTCCACCCAAAACCTTTAATAAATGGCCCTTTTTATTATTTTGCTAAATAAACCCATCTTTTTACATTGGGACTAAGAAGCCTTGATACACTATACTTGCTCAATTTTGCTAGTGTGTTGCAATTCTCCCAATTCGCACTACATGATCTGCCCCGTGGAAAGGCACTAGAGGATATAATGAAAAGATTGTGATTCAATTAAATAGCGGACTACAAGACAATAGGCGAAAATCAGTGCAATGATACATTGGCTCAGGTCTAAGGTTTGAAATGTCTTCTAGTGACTGCCCAGGCAACCTGAATATAACTTGGCATTGCCATACAGATCACCGGAGTATCTGTTCTATAGCAACGTGAAAGTGCTTTAGTACAAGTTATAAACGAGAACTAGTGGTACACGCCATTTGGAGCGAAAGCGCTTAGTTTTTTGTGCAAAACAGCAAAAAGTGCTTTAACTTCAAATGCCCTCCACACTTATCATCACAGTAATCAGTCCCAAAAGAGTCAGCAGCAAACTTAGCCAAGTAACCCTCTAGTAGGCAGGATGCCGAGACGAAATTTCAAAAACATAATACAGCCTATTTTGGGGACAATGGGCCAGATGTATCAAAGGATTTTACCCATTCTGTGCCTATGGGAAAAAGCTTTCGCACATAGGGCCCAAAGTCATTTAACTATTTTTCAATGCTTGTGTAACTTGCATGTAATTAACAGTCAAGCGTGAGGCATGGGCCTGCCCAATAAGAAACTTCAGTTTCCAGTTCCCGAAGGTGTCTTTCACCAAGCCCACCATTGTGAGATCTTTGAGATCTGGGTCGGAACCCCACATGGCAGAGACCAAGATCATTCAGACACATTTTAACATAAAGAAGCCAGGGATTGTACTGGGGAGTGCATGATGTTGATGCTTCCATTACCACTCTGAGATTCGACGCCCCATAGCATTGCAACTGGTATCCGAGAAACGTACCAAGCCCAATTCCAGATATAAGGGAAGAAGTGGCATGAAAGGGCCCAAATTTAAAAGAGATTTCAAGAATGGGCTTCCAATTTTTTGCAAGCGATTGCAGGTACTGTATTGCTCCTGCCACTACTTTTTGGGGCAGATTTAAGGAAAGTGGCGCTGCATCCAGTGCAGGGCCACTTTCCTTGCACCCCTCAGCACCCCTCTACTGCACACCACGTGTGCACCGTATGCAAAATAAGGCACACCATGCGCAGGGTAGGGGGCAATAGCATCATTTTATGTGATGCTATTGATGTACTCTGTAGGAGTAGCACCAAAATGTTGGTGCTACTCCTGCAGAGTACATAGGGGCCCATTCTGAACAATGGTATGCCCCCTTTTAACTGCTGCTCTGAGCAGGCGTTAAAAGTGCAGAAAAAAATGGTGCAAGGAAATCTTATAGATTTCCTTGCGCCGTTTTTTCAGCCTACCTAACGTCGGAACGCCCTCCTTGAATACATTATGCCTGGTGCAGGCATAATGTGACACAAGGGTTTACAAAGTGGTGCAATGCGAGCATTGCACTACTTTGTAAAAATAGCGCACAGGAAATGCCACCTTAACACATTTGTGTTGAAATAAATGCTGCAAATGTGGCTCTAGGTGGAGCTAGGGACTTAGAAATATGCCCCTTTGTCTATAAACTTGTAAGATGATGGACAGGGCACAGCAACCAATTTTATATTTAACTCACAGGATAGCGTTTGCTTGATGCTGCAGGGTATTGGTTGCCTTTTCAGTATCGTCATGCCAGTTCAATTTATTGTTGAAGCAAATGCCCAGGTAGTGATAGCTCTTGAAGGTTTCAAACACCTGGCTCACTATCCTTTCTGGTTTCCTTAGATGCGGGGAAGTTGAAATTGGCAATACTTTTTTTTTTATACATTGATGCAAAGTTCCTGCTACTACAGAAGCTCTAAAAAATGTCAAAGGTTTTGTTCATTTTGTTCTGCATATGTCAATAAAATTGTGCTGCTGCGAATAGAATAGCTTTTTTTAATTGCTTAACTGCAGAAAATCCGGGCTTCATCTTAATAAACATTTTTTACATAAATCTAAAAATAGAAAAAACAGCAACCAGGCAGGTACACATTCTTGCTATACACAGGAACAAATTAAACAAGCATATGCAATGCAATCAGTTTCACATTTTCTCCAGTTAGAGCTATTGGCATTGTAAATTCCTAACTGGACTTTTAATGCCACATAAATTGAAATTGAAAAGTAAAACATTAGTTGACAAAAGCGAGCTGATTCAAAGCGCCATGGCCAACATGAGCATGAGAAGACAAAAAAGAAAAAAGAAGTTTGCTCACAGACAAACATATCAGCAGTCATGCAATTATCTATGTAATAGCATCAGTCTGCAAGGCGGTAACAAAACCTCCCCAAGGAGGGACAAAAGTAAAGCATTTACTAATGCTAACAAAGGATTTTTTAAAGACAAGCCCATGAATGGCTGAAAGTGATAGGCATTGGGTGGGCGTGGTTAAAAGGTCACAATACTAACAACAGGTTAAAGTGCTTGTGCGCTTGACCTAAAAACAAAGGGTGCACTCCTTGGAGCTTCCAGAACAAATAGAAGCACTTGTTTCTGTATGCAGATTTTTAAGTGCATGAAGAATGGTATTTTGCACCCAATTTTTTCGAAGTGAGTGCCATACTTTAGATCTCTTGACAAGTTTGAATTCTGATTTTAGATCTATAAATGAGAGCTAAAAAGGGGATTTAAGCCCATGTTTAGGACATACCATAAATTATTTTACTGCTCAGACTATGGTGCTAATATCTTGTTAAATCTAGCCTGTGTATAGAATAATACGCTATTTTTATCGATCTAGGCCTGTAATCTGTTTAAAAGAACCCAGGCAAATATTTTCCTAGTGCTGTCGAGTTATGAACTGGGCCTATAAATCCAAGGAAGTAACCTAGGCACTATGGTAGCAGTTAGTCATGAGAAAGGAATACCGTTTTTGTCCAAATCTACATTGAAGACCTTAAACAAAATTGTTGACCAGTCCTTAGTGGTGGGACGAAACCTGTCCAGTGGAACATGGTCAAGGCCTAGAGCTTTGTTGCCCTTTTCTCTAAGATTGCTCTTTCTACCTCTGGGCCTAGACTATTTAATTCAGCAGTTGATTTATGATTTGCTGGTACTTCTAGGTGCATTGGCCATCACTGTTATCATATATGCCTTAAATTGGTCCACCCAGGTCTGTGAGCAAATCTGATGGTCATAATTACTTGGACTGTCTCTAAATACTCTGGCAATTTTCCCCCAGAACATTTTTTTTTCTCTTCAGCTGCCATGATCAGGTAATTCCACACTTCTTCCTTGAAGATTAGTTTCTTTTTTCTTAGTAGGGCTTTATATTTGTTCTTTTCACTTTAAACCTTTGATCCACAGCTAATGAATTATACCGGCCCCTGTATTCTATAACTTCAGTTAACTTGGTGTGTCTCTACTCCTTGTCATACCATTCAGTGGTACTATTCTCTTACCATTCTGCTTGGGCTTCCTCGTTGTAAAACAGTAACATGTAAGTTCACTTGATATGACACTGAAATTTTCTAGGATCATGTTATAATAATAATTTCCAGCGACTTGGAAGTTCTGCAAAAATTTGTTGATGGCTGCCATTAATATATCCTTGACTGCTGAATAAGACAGCTGTGCTCCATTTTATGGCTCTCCTACTGTTATCTGGGATAGTACCAGCGATATAATACAAGGGAAGCTCAAGCCCAGTCACTAAACCACAGTTAAAACACAGAGGGTCATGATCACTCTTGGATTACAGGCATATCCATTACCAGTTTCCATCTGTTATTTGGGAATATAATGTAGTCAATTATGCTACATCTCTTGTTAATTTGAAATATAGGAGCGGCAGGACTGTCAAAAATGGTTTGACCATTCAAAAAACAAATTTAGATTGGCTAGTAAGTTAGCTAAGGACCTCCCCTTACTACGTTTGCTCAGTGGCATAGAGCAGGCAATATCAGGCAAAGGGATACCCCACCTCCATTCCCCTTCCCTCCTTGGTTTGTACCAAATGCAATCTGGCAAGTGAATGCTGAAATCCCTGCAAACAGAAGGTATTTGTCACCGGGATTAGTCTTGACCTTTGTTACCTGAAAGGCTTTCTGTAGTGTAATTATTTGGTCCTTGGGTTTGCCATACTGGCTGGCCTTCAGGTAAACAGTAATGATGTCTATTACAGTATATGAGACTTAGTAAAACGTACATGCAGTAAGTATAGTGGGGCTGTTGAAGAAGTGACTTTTGCGATTGTGCAATCCTCTTCAGACCTAGTTGTACAATTTTGGACAGGAGACTGGGTGCCCTTTTTGCTAGGGTGACAGAGCTTCAATGTAATGAGCTATGTAATCTGTTATATTAGAGCTGTTCAGTACTGCTGGTAGCCAGTGCCAGTTAACATCACCATCTACAACAGTCTGGGGACTCTTCCCCTGTTTGATAATGACAGCTCTATTGCTACTTTTCTCTCTACTAACTGTCATATTCTTTGCTTCCCTTAGATTATTAGGTGGCAGTTTATACAAAATAGCCTGTCTTTTTGTAAGGGATTCTTGGAAAACCCTGATCTTGAGGCCATGTTCATTTCCCTTT